>NW_012267252.1:1378442-1444670 GCF_000151885.1 Dipodomys ordii
CTCCTCCTCCTCCTCCTCCTCCTCCTCCTCCTCCATCGGCCTCGAAGCCACCAGCCCTCCCACAGCCCACCTGAGTCAATGCTGCAGAAACCCATTAGGGAAGACATTAAGCAGCCCTGGATGACTGCACCATAAAACCAGCCTGGGTGACAGTATCTTGAACCGGGCCGTTTACTGGCAACAAGGAACATCATTTCCCACAAAATAGAGACATCAGAGTCCCTTCCCCTAAGCAGCCGTCTTTCAAGGCTGACTTTGTCCCTGACAAGGAAAAGCAAGCTCAGAAGTTGGAGTCCCACTGTTTAGAGACACACAGGAAACAGAACTCTGTGCCTTTGTCTGCTGACAGCCTATAGAGGGCTGGCCAAGTCCCAGCCTCCATGGCAAGAACATGATTGGGTACCAGGCCGTGGGGGCAGCGGGAGGGGGTGGGGTCTAGGCCTTCTTCATTGAGGGCCAGGGTCAGGCGGTGCTCCTCAGCCTCTCACTGTGTTCAGTGCTGGGCAGGGATGCTATGGAGAGACAAGGCACCTGTGCTGGCCCTGGACACCTGTAAATGCTTAGGATCAGACTTCAGAGGTCCTTAGCCCAGACACACATGGAGGGAAGAGGTGTAGGAGGAAGAATCAAGAGACTCAGAGGGCAGAATGTGAGCTTTAGCCAGAAAATGCTTGATTGGACTCTAGGGTATACCACAGGCTGCCTGTGTGGTGATGGGGAGGTTACTTAGCCTCTCTGAGTCTGAATGCCCCCTTGTAATCACACCTCCTTCATGTGTAGGTTTTGAGGATTGAAAACCACATGGGCCAGGTGCACCCAGACAAAAGCAGGTAGTGCTGTTCTGAGTCAGGATTCGGATTACCTTGAGGGGAGTAGAGTGGCAGCTGGAGGGAGGAAGGGGGGTTTCTTGATGCCTCAGTGTTAAGTGAGTGCATTCAACGTCGGAAGATCTGGTGAGCTGTACACTGACTGGTGCACTCTTCTCTATGTAGGCGTTAGCCCTTTTTTTGCTGGTCCTTGGCTTAACCTCTGGGCCTGGGTGCTGTTCCTAAGCTTCTTTTGCTCTACCACTTGAGTCACAGCTCCAGTTCTGTGGGGTTTTTTGTTTGTTTTTTTGCTAGTTGATTGGATATAAAAGTCTCATGGACTTTTCTACGTGGACTGGCTTGAAACTCATGATCCTCAGATTTCAAGCTCCTTAGTAGCCAGGATTACAGGTGTGAGCCATTGGTGCCAGCAGTTTTAACCAAACTCACAGCCTCTCTGCAATCTTCACAAGAAGTTTCTGAGAAAGGCGGGGAGCAAGACCCTTGCTAGTATCCCCAAGGTGGTGTCACCTCTTCTGTCCCCTCCTCAAAGCCAAGTCTCAGATTAGCCAATTCAAAGAATCGATTCACTATATTTCTTTGGTTTCTTTAGAAATCTACCTTTCAGCCAGGCACTGGTGGCTCATGTTTGTAATCGTAGCTATTCAGGAGGCTTGAGATCTGAGGATCCAGGTTCAAAGCCAGTCCAGGCAGGAAAGTTCATGAGACTCTTATCACCAATTAGCCACCAGAAAACTAGAAGTGGTGCTCTGGCTCAAAGTGGTAGAGCAGTAGCCTTGAGCAAAAGAGCTCAGATACAGTGCCCAGGCCCAGAGTTCAAGCCTCATGATGAAAGAAAGGAAGAAAGAAAGGAAGGAAGCAAGGAAGCAAGGAAGGAAGAGAGAGAAAGAGAGAGAGGGAGGAAGGGAGGGAGGGAAGGAAGGGAAGAAGGAAGAAAGGAAGGAAGGAAGGAAGGAAGGAAGGATGGAAGGAAGGAAGGAAGGAAAGGAAAGAAGGAAGGAGGGAGGGAGGGAGGGAGGAAAAAAGGAAGGGAGGGAGGGAGGAAAGGAAAGGAAAGGAAAGGTAAGAAGGAAATGGCAGGAAGGAAGGCAGGAAGGCAGGCAGGAAGGCAGGAAGGCAGGAAGGAAGGCAGGAAGGAAGGAGGGAGGAAGGAAGGAAGGGAGGAAGGGAGGGAGGGAGGGAGGGAGGGAGGGAAGGGAAGGAAGGAAGGAAGGAAGAAATGGAGGGAGGAAGGGGAGGAGAAAAAAATAGCTCTTCCTTTGTTGTGTGGTTTTCCATCTATCTTCCCCTGGGTCTTTTAAGGGTGGCTGGGTTCCCTGGCCTGGCCCCTTGCAGCTGCAGCCAGAAGCCGGGGGCAGGTTTGGCACAGTCTGAACACCAGCAGCTGAGACAGAGACAAATGGAACAGTCCTCCAAACACTGTGATAACGACACACACAGACAGCTGACCCACACTGCACCGTTAAACGTTGAAGTCAATTTGACAAATTGGCCATTCTGCGAATTGCCTTTTGGCAAATTGGTTTTTAGTAAAATGCTGTCATGTGCGTGGTGGATGGGTCTGCTTCTGACTCAGCAAGGCTGGCATGGGGTAACTGCTGACACCCCCACCATGTGGGCTGGCGGCCTGGAACTGGAGCACACGGTCCTACAGATGGCCAGCCTCACTACCCTCAGGCACGGCTCTCTGCTGAGCAGGCTGGAGCCTGTGTGGGTTGAGCATATTTTGAGTAATGTTTCAGCTAAGCCCATCTAGATGTGGAGAAACTCTGGATCCTCCTTGATTCAGACCAGGTGGTCCTAGGGTGGGAACGCAGGTGAGTTTTCTGTTTTGTTTCTGTTTATTTCTGATTCTGCTTTGTTGGACCATGTTTTTATTATTTTTTTTCCAAAACAGTTGTACACAGGGGGTTCAACCTAACATATCAGTTTATGTATTTGATACATCATTCTCCACACCATCCAGTCCACCGCAAGTCTCCTACTTCAGTTTTTCATGTATGTACCTTAGATCTTACAATACTGCCCAAGCTGCCCTCAGATTCACTCTCTTCAAGTCTGACTCTGACCTTGCAATCCTGTCTCTACTTCCCAAGTGCTGGGATTAAAAAATGCACTATTACACCATGCTGGAAAGCAGGATTTAATGTGGATTTGAAAAAAGAGGGAAAAAAGCCACCAAGCCAGATACAAGGATGCATACCTGTAACCCAAGCTAATCAGGAGGTAGAGGTTAGGATGATCCAAGTCCAAAGTCAGCTATGGACAAAGTTAACTAAGACCCTGTCATTTTTTTAAAGATAAACTAAAAGCAAAAAGGCTGGGGTGGGGTGTCTGACTTAACTGGCAATACAAGTGTCCCTGCATTCAATCCAGAGAAAGAAAGGGAGAAAAAGGGAGGGAGGGAGGGAGAGACTGACAGACAGACAGACAGACAGACACACACACACATGCACACACAGAGACAGACACACAGAGAGAGAATGCCAAGGAGAAACGAGGCTATACTAGATAAAGGCTTCTGTTCAGTGGCTGCCAGTCTGAGGCTCCCCAGAGAGGAAGAAGCTGCAAACTGTGGCTGATGGGACAGGATGACTAATGCTGGGAGAGACATCATGGAAGGAACAGTCCACCAAGGAAGCCAGCCAAGCATCCCTGAGTGCCTGGACACCAGCTTTCTAAGAGGGAGTTGGCCATTGGATTTTCCAAGAACTGTGTTCCTTCTGTCCTCACATGTTCTGTGGAGCAATCCAGACCCTGCCGTCTTGGCTTCAGAGTGTCTCAGAAGAAAATGGTAGCTTGAAGTGTTGGGGTGGCAAGAGGCTGCCTCATGTGCTTACCACAGACATACACAGGGATATGGGAGGAAACAAGAGCCCTAGCCACCTCCCAGGCAGACGGAAGCACAAAGCTGGTCTGATACAGGGCCAAGGAAGGCCTCTATTAGCCCAGGTTGATCTACCAGAGGCCACACAACAAAAGCTCAGTGATTACAGGAGTTACCCAAGCAGCCATCAGGGAGCTGTCCACGGTGCTGAACCTCCCCCCTGGCTCTTCCTCAGCCGGGGTTAGTGAGACACACTTGGAGCCCAGCCACCTCCATCCCCATGGTCTCCTCCATACACAAAGCCTCATCTAGTCAGCTCTTCCTGTCTCTCCCAATATCCCAGGGATTCTAACTCTGGACACACAGAAGGTCAGGGGTGCACAGAGTGGAACCCACCCTTAGACTTCCAACAGGTGTGTGCTGGGCCCAGCTCCACACCACCAGGCTTCTTCTGCACACAGCAGAGAGTAGCACAGGCCTGGAACACTTCAGACCTCCCCACTGCCTCACACAAACCCAAACAGGCACCGTGAGGTGCTGGGACAGTGGCTGGCACACCCCAAATAATTGAGCCCAGGTCCTTGCCCAAAAACTACTCACTGAAGTCAGCCATTCATGATTGCCAGTGGCCCTTGAGTAACACACAAGTGTTATTAATGGTGGTGGTGATGAGAATGATTAATTTTTAATTTCATTTTGAGATAGTATCTACTATGTAGCCCAGGCTGGCCTCAAACTCATGATCTTCAATGCCCTAATCTCCAGTGCTAGGATTACAACTTGCTCTACCATTCTCATTTTATTTTATCTTTTAGATAAAGTACTCTACCTAGGCACAGTGACAGAAGCCTGTAATCCTAGAGACTTGGGAATTAGAGATCAGGGGATTGAGGCTCAAGGTAAGCCAAGCCATCTCAACCAATGGCTAAGCATAGTCATGTGAACCTGATATCACAGCTACAGGGGAAGCACAATGGCTATGCAGAGTGGTAGGCTACTGCCACTCCCAGCGACACAGGGAGGCACAATTAGGAGGATAACATCCCAGGCTGGCGTAGGCATAAAGCAAGACCAGACTTTGAAAATAACCAGTGGCAGTGGCTCATGCCTTTACTCCTAGCTGTTCGGGAGATTGAGATCTGAGGATCCTGGTTCAAAGTCAGCCCTGGCAAGAAAATCCATGAGACTTTTTTTTTTGGGGTCCGGTTGTGGGGCCTGAACTCTGGGCCTGGGCGCTGTCCCTCAGCTCCTCAGCTCAAGGCGAGCGCTCTACCACTTGAGCCACAGTGCCACTTCCGGCTTTTTTCTTTTTGCTTATGTGGTGCTGAGGAATTGAACCCAGGGCCTCAGGCATGCAAGGCAAGCGCTCTACCACTGAGCCACCTTCCCTGCCCCAATCCATGAGACTTTTATCTCCAATTGACCACCAAAAAGCCAGAAGTAAAGCTGTGACTCAAATGGTAGATCTTCAGCCTTGTGCAAAAAAGTTAAGCGACAGCACCCAGGCCCAGAGTTCAAGTCCTATTATTGGTGTGCACACATACATGCACCCACACCCACCCCCTACCCACCCACACCCATACACAGTGAAAATATGCAATACAAAAAGAGACTGGCTGTATGGCTCAAGTGGTAGAGCACCTTTCTAGAAAGTGTGAGTCCCTGAGTTCAACCTTTAATACTACCAAAGAAGTGGGAGGAGGGGGGTTCACTAGGCCTGTAGTACCTGTATTCCTGATCATATAATAATCCAGACACAGTAACTTCCTCAGTCTGTCTTCACAGAATGCAAGCTAATCCACTGTGCTATACCTACTCAGCACGCTAGAGCCATCAGAGTGATGGATGAGTGGGTGGAAAAGCTTCTAGAAGTGACACTGATAGATGAACTAGAGGGCGGGAGGGAGAGAAAACCAAAACCTCAGAGCCTGATGACGGCCAATCATAATGTTGACACCAAGTCATCCGCGAAAGGTTATGTTATGCTCAGAACCATCTGCTTCATAACGCAGGTGATTATGTAATAAATCTTAGCACATATTCTTCTCAAAAGTGGAGAAGACACATAAGCTCTTCCTGAGTGGCGTGCTGTGGGGAGAGACTGTCTAGCCTGTTTGGGATGAGCATTGTCCTGCCACCCACCATCTGTCATTCTTTCCAAACCCCATAGGAATGAAAGACAAAGAGGTGAGCTGTGGATTCCTGCCGTGAGGGACTTCAATCAGAAGTCAGTGCCAGGCATGCAGCCACATTTGAGCCTGGGTCCCCAGGCCTCTGAGAATGAAGACAGTCATGGTAACAGCAGCATGGGGGAATGGATGCGGGGTGGCTGCATCATCACACTGTGTCTGCCACCTCTGGGTCACCACCTTAGAGCCCTGAGCAGAATGAGCAACCCAGGACTCCCGCCCTCAGCCTCCCCCAAGTCGTGGTAATGGTGGCTAACTTTGAGACCCAAGCACAAATGGCAGCAGTCCTCCTGTTATGGTGTCTGTGGCAGCTTCTAGGAGAAAAAGGGGTGTTTCTGACTAACCTGTGAGGAATAGAATCTGTTAAGGCTCACGAGTTTCATCTTAGCCTGCAAAAGGGTCTGTTCTGGATTCCCTAGAAGGGCAGGACATAACCTTCAACGTCTGTCACCTGCACCAGCAGCCCAGCCCTACCTTAGGGATGGTCATGCTTTCACAGCCATGCTAGGCTCTGTGGCCTAGACCAGGGGCTCAGCCTGTGGGCTGCAAAGCCCCCAGGGTCATGCAGCATTTGCAGTATCTGAGAATCCTCACCCACCCCAAGCATTGTCTTCAGATCTAAGACCTTGAAGTTCAAGTTCAGCCACATTTGAGGCCTGGGGACCCAGGCCTCTGAACTTCACCTCTCTAAGCCTGATTTCTCTTATCTGTAAGATAGGGTCAGCAGTAAGGGTCATTACTACAGAGAGGACACATGAGGATTAACTGGGTTGGTAGATGAAGCCCCAGTGAACAAGAGTAAGTGCTGTTGCTCTTCTCATACCTTCTGTGGGAGCTGAGGCTGCTGTGGATAAATCAGATCCTCACAGAAGAGCACCAGTAGGTTCTAAAGGCCTACTCCACCATCTGTGGACTGTAACCATGCTTTTGTTTCTAGTGCTTACCATGGTTTTGACCAATTAGTTATTAGATTATTTCGCTAATGTTATCTCCTTGAATAGACCATGTACTCTGGAAGGGTCAGGACCATATCTGTTTACTTCATGCCTAGCAAAGGGATGAGCTTCAACTACTATCTGACTACTCATAAAGTCAAAACTGGCACTTTGGCAGCTGTCAGCCCAAGGGCTCTGCCTTACAAATAGCACTGAGGGGGCTGAGGCAGGAAGATGTCAAGTTCCAGGCCGACCTAAGGTACATTAGAGACTCTCTTAAACAAACAACAAAACAAAAACCCTTAGCATTTGGGAGGAGGGTCTGTGACATTTTTGTCTTTCATTCCCCAGTATTAGAATGGCCATAGTAAGAACCACCAATAGCATCCAATTCTGGTGAGCATCTGGTCTCCTTCATTGCTGGTGGAGAAGTAAAATGGTGCAGCCACTTTAGGAGACAATCTGGCAACTTCTTACGGAGCTGAACATACTCTGGCTGTCACCTGAAGGAGCTGATAACAGAGCCACACAAAAACCCACATGTGACTGGTGACACACAAACTTGGGAGCAACCAAGATGTCCTTCAGAAGGTGAATGGACAAATGAACTGTGGTATATCAGATGGTAGAATACAGAAACAGGCTGTCAAGTCACAAGAAGATCCAGAAGAAACACAGAAGCATAGTAGTTAAGGAGAAAGAACCAGAATGAGGAAGCATACACAATGTATGCTTCCAACTCATAACATTCTGGCAAAGATGGAGATGGTAAAGGATCAGTGTTTGTCCCAGAGAAGGAAGGATTAGGAAGAGAAAGGGGTGAATAGCTAGAGCACAGAGGACTTTCAGGGGAGTGAGATTACTCTGCGTGACTCTGTAAGGCTGAGACGCATGTCAATGTCCATTTGCTCAAATCCATCTGTCCATAGGGTGAGCCTAACACAGGCCATGACACTGGGCAGTGAGCATGGATTGATGGGGCTCACCTTCAGTACCCAAGGCCCCACTCTGGAGCAGGTGTTCACCCAGGAATGAGATCTCTGCATCTTCCTCTCCATTCCGCTGCCAGCCTAACACTGCTCTAAAAGAGCAAGTCTGTTAAAAGCGATGAACCAAGCAAAGCTAACGAGCAGAGGTGCCCAGTGAAGACTGAATGGACTGGAGAGATGTGAGGCCCCCTGAAGGCACCCCTGCCCCACCCACCCAACACACACAGCTGTCAGCCACGGGCTCTGCCTTACACATAGCAAAGGGCTTTACACTGAGCCCGGGCCGCCTTTGGGACAATGTTGGGGTGGGAAGGGTGATAGCCCTCAGAAGAAAGCCAGCCCCTCCAGGCTTCTTCTTGCCACACTTCCAGCCTGTCACTGCCCTTGTCACCTCCAGCCTCTCCTGGTGGCTCAGTATCTTCCTCTGCCTCCATCACTGCACCTGCTGCTGCTTGTGTCTGAGCGTCTCCGCCTCCCAGCAATAATGCAGGCACAGCTGTCGGGGAGGAGGCCCTGCCTGCTCCCTGGAGCCAGGCACACTAATGTGAGTCAACTCACAGCTGGGGAGGCAGGCACGCTAACTTGAATGGACTGGCTGTCACTGAGGTCACCGGTCACCTCCACCAGTAGATAGAGTCACTGTGGCGAATGCAGAGGGCAAAGGCACTGCCCTCCTCTCTCCCCCTCACCTGCCAAAGCTGCCATACATCACCTGATTCCCACATGGGAGCCTGAGGCCTTACCCTAAACCTGTGCTCTGACTCTGGCTGACCAGGGCTCAACACTGGGGGAAATGCCTGATCATCAGCCAGGCTGCTGGATTACAAACCCTGTCAACTAGCGCCTTTTTACTCAGGTCAGGAGACATGAAGGTCTGACACTGACAGAAATGCAGAATCTCAGGCCCTACCCCAGACCTGCCTGCCAAGGGAGAATCTGCACTTAATAGGCACCTCTGTTGCATGGCCCAGGATAGTGTAGGAGTGGCAGAAATGGCTGCACCTTGGACCTAACTGGGAAGCTTTAAAAATGATGAATGGGCTGGGCACCAGTGGCTCACACCTGTAATCCTAGCTACTCAGGAGGCTGCCAGCTGAGGATCATGATTCAAAGCCAGCCTGAGCAGGAAAGTCCATGAGACATTTATCTCCAATTAATCACCAAAAAAGCCAAAAGTGGAGCCATGGCTCAAGTGGTAGAATGCTAGCCTTGACTAAAAGAAGCTCAGGGACAGCACCCAGGCCCTGAGTTCAAGCCCAAGACCAACACAAAAAAAATTTTTTTTTAATGATGGATGGCCAGGCATGTTATTCTATGCCTATAAATCCCAGCTACCTGGGAGACTGCAGTAGGAGGATCACAAGTTCCAAAGCAGAGTAGGCTACACAAACAGGCCCTCCCCCAGGATTCTACTGCACCAGTTTGGGTTTGTTGCAAAGCTCCCCAAGAATTCCAAAGCAGCCAGCGTTGAAAACCTCTATTTCCCCCATGTACTCTAACCCTGCCAGCTCTTCCCGAGTCTGTCCCCACCCAGGGCTCCTGACAGTACTGTCTCCTTGTTAGATTAGATTTTTCTGTGCAGCTATAACTCCTACCCTGGGAACACCTATTTGTAGCTTGGGTGACAGTTTTTACTAGATTCACACAACTGAAAAAAGATACCTGCAAGCTTCCCTGGGTTGGCTGTGTCTTACTATCTGCCTGCTGGTGACATTTTCAGAAGGAAGCAGAAGGTGCTACTAGAGGCCAGGAGCAGGGTGGAGGGGAAGAGCCGGGGTAGGGGAGCAGGAACAGGGCAGCAGGGACGGGGAAGCAGTTGCTGGGGGGAGAGCGTGCTTCCGCTCTTTGCTTTCTGGCCACCATGATATGAGTGGCTGTGTCCAGCCTCTCCCTCCCGTCATGGCATCTGGTCTACCACTGGCCTACAGCAAAGGGACCACCATGGACTGGACCCTCAGATAGAAGGAGCCCAAATTAAGCGTTCTTTCATTAATATCACTTTCTTTTTTCCTTTTTCTTTTGTTTTTTTTTTTTTTGTGCAGGTAGTGGGGCTTAAACTCAGGGCCTGGGCGCTGTCACTGAGCTTTTCCACCCAAGGGTAGTGCTCTACCATTTTGATCCACAGCACGACTTCCGGTTTCCTGGTGACTCTTAGGAGTCTCTCAGACTTTCCTGCCTGATTAAGATGACTTTCTCAGTATTGTGGCATAGTTGGAAATCAACTAATGCAGGAAGTAGACTGAAGACAATGAGAGGAAAGACAACCAGGTGAGAAATAAGAAGAGACAGCAGCTAAAAGCCACGTGAGAGACAAAGGGCTGGACAAAAAGACTCAAGGGGGGGCCAAGACCCATACTGGGGATGAAGGGGAGGACACAGGACACTTGGCTTTCTGCAGCAGCAGTGACCATCACAGGTGACAGCCAGTCAGGGTGCAAATGGAAAGAGCACAGCGTGTGACTACGTGGCTGCTAGGCCCTCCTCACCTCTCCCCTCCACCACGCCGGACCCGCACAGCCCCGGGCACTTTCTCGGCCTGCCTGGAAGGTGGAGATAATTTGCCCATGGCCAGAGGTGTCAGACTGGTGATGAGTGTGAAGCCTGGAAGGACCTGCTCCACAGGGGTGCGTCCAGCGGTAGGCAAGGTGGAAATAGAGTCGTGGCCGCTGAGCCATCAAGAATCAAATTCTCTTCTGACACCAGCCTGGAAGGAAGGCCCAGGAGAGGAAGATTTGGTGTCCAGGTGGCTGAAGGAAGGGGATCAGGCCAATGGGGATAGTCTGTCTTCACAGAAGGGCGGGACAGCGGGGAACCCAGTTCAGTCACTCCTGTACACAGCACAAATCTGACGAAAGTTCCCACGGAAGTTAAAGGAAGGAACACTGGGCTCAGACTGTCTTGGTTTGCTTCCTAGCTTAGCTTCTTCTTCACTGAGCAACTCCATGCTTGTGACCGTACCTCTCTGAGCCTCCCTTTCTTTTTCTGGAGAGGTAGGAGAAGAGGTGGCACTGTGTGGCAGACGTGGCCGGATATCCCACCAAAAATCCATTCTCTCCCTTTTCTTCCTTTCTAGAATGGTGATTTGTTCTGGCAAGCAATGGATCTAGATGAAAATTACATTCCTACTTTCATTCAGAAGTTTCTGAATGAAAACCTTCCAAGAAAAAAAAAATCTCTGTAAAGATGCTGACTATAGATCACAGTGTCAATGGCTCATGCCTGTAATCCTAGCTACTCGGGAGGCTGAGTTCTGAGGATTATGGTTCGAAGCCAGCCTGGGCAGGAAAGTCTGTGAGGGTCTTATCTCCAATTGGTCACCAAAAAAGCCAGAAGTGGAGCCATGGCTCAAGTGATAGAGCAATTGCTTTGACCAAAAGAAGCTCAGGGACAGTGCCCAGGCCCTGAATTCAAGCTCTAGAACAGGCATGTGCATTAGCACCTACTTGGGTGGACTTTATTGGGAGAGAAGTCCTTTTATCACTCCTTTCCTACTTTCCTCTCCCTGCCTCGGGACTCACAAGAGATGGCTGGATCTCCAGCAGTCATTGTAAACCATGAAGTTATCTGGAGGATGGATGATAAAAATCTAAGAAAATTGGAGCACAAAATAGAAGGACCCTAAGACCCTGACATACAACTTGACTGCTGCGGCTGTCATACTTCTGTGAAAAAGATGTTCTCGTGTCTTTTTGTTGTTGTTGTTGTTAAAATCAGAACTAACAATTTTTATTTTAGATACAGAAAATCATAAAAATTACACATGACAATAGGCTATGATGTAATTTTCCAGTGTGTATATACCATGTGTAATGTTTTGATCTGCTTCATAATGCTTATCTTCTCAATCAGCTATCATTTATAATTTCCTTTCAGTTTTTTTTTCTTTCTTGCTCTTGTTTCTTTTTTGTTATTGTGAAAATACTGTACAAAGGGGTTACAATTACATGGGCAAGATAATGGAATTCTATGTCTCCATCAGAAAGAATGAAATTGCCCCATTTGTTAGGAAATGGAAAGACTTGGAAAAAATTATATTAAGTGAAGTAAGCCAGGCCCAAAGAAACATAGATTCCATGGTTTCCCTTATTTGCAATAACTAGTATATGTCTGAGACAAGCAGAAAAGGTCAGATAAATTGATGTTAGGTGAAATGAACTCCAAGATAATTATTCAAATGTTTTTTTCTTTCATGCGATTGTTTCTAACATATTTATAAGGTATTTCTTTGTTGCTTTTTATGTCCCTCCCCCACTGTATAACCCCTGCTCTTACTGTATTTGATGTTGGTATAATTTGTGGAGGGGAAGGGAAAAAAACAAATCGTTTAAATAGGGATACAGGTGGACCCATTGCAACAATGAGATGTACAAGTCCTTATATCGAAAAACGAACTTTACAATTTTGGCCGGGGTGGGGGTGGGGGTGGGTGGGAGATGGGAAGGGATGGGAAGGGGAAACAAAGGAGGAGGCAACAATGGCCGTGTCTTTTTTTTTTTTTAAGTGTATCTGTTATACCGAGCCAGGAACAAACCCACTCAGCACAGAAATCACGTTGAGGAGAAGAGCTGGGCAGCATCCTGCAGGAAATGTGCAGAGATGTATTCTTGCCCAGATGGGAGGTGGCTCTACAGCTCCCACACCTCCCTCCTACTCGACTCTTAGGGCAGGTGATATGGGCAGTGTGATGTTGCCGGCAAGAGGTCCACACAACCTCCTGGGGTCTTGTTTATACCTAGTGCCACTCAGCAGGACTGGCTTGGACTGAGTGTCTGAACTATCCAACACGTTCTCTGGAGATGCTGATGCTGTGGCTGTCCACACAGCAGCCCTTGAGCTCTCTGCAGACTACACTGCCCTGAAACTTTGCCTCATTTCCAGTGGTCCAGCAGAACAAGCAGCTGCCCATCTTTATCCCACTGACTCCACTGATTTCAGGTACCCATTAGAATTTCAGCCTGGTCACGGCCTTAGCTCGGGGACCCAGCTAGCTAGCTGCCTTCTACTTTTCCCTGCCCAAACAACCTATGAGCGATCATCGTGTGTGTGTGTGTGTGTGTGTGTGTGTGTGTGTGTGTGCGTACAAACCAGGACAGGGAGTGTCCTTTAGTTTGTTTTCACCCAAGGTTGTTGTTTTACTGCTTGAGCCACAGTGCCACTTCCGGTTTCCTGGTAGTTAATTGGAGAAAAGAGTCTCCTGGACTTTCCTGCCTGCATGGACTTCAAACCTTGATCCTCAGATCTCAGCCTCCTGAGTATCTAGGATTACAGGCATGTCTGGGTCACCACTTTTCAATCACAGAAAAGCTAGAAAAGAAGACAAGTATTTCTTTTGCCTCTGGCTCTGCTCATTCTCGGCCTTCCCATGCCCTACCCCCACTGTCCCTGAGTCCCACAGCTCAACCTCCCCCCTTCCCCCCCCCCACCAACCCCCTCCCATTGCCTCCTCCTGCTCTCATCTTGGAGCTCACCTCAGGCAGAGCCGCCTTGCCAGGCTTATTTTTAACAACTCTGATTGAAGCTGGATCCCGCTGACATTTCCACTCCCTTGTCATTATCGGCTCCAAGCTTCCAGCAGCCAAGCTAAAAAGGCTTCATAGAGCGAGTGAGAGCAGGAGGGGCCAGGACTGAAATGTCAGCAGGCTGAGCTCTGCCCCTACCTCGGGCCCACAGCCCCGCCCCGTCCTCCACCCCCACCCAGGGGGCTTCTATTGGCCACATGCTCTCTTGCAAGTATCAGGACACGTGGTGTGAGTCACAAATGCGTGGATGTGAACAGGCCCAGAGAGGCAGAAAAATCAAATCTCATTTAGTGCCGCATTCAATGAGGGCCACCAGCCAGTCCCTTTCCACCCTTTACCCAAATTCAAGCCACGTGGCCATCTGTCTGCACAGCTCAAAACTTTCTGTTTTTCTCTGAGCACAGCAATACTCAGAGCTCCCACTTTCTCACATTAATTCAAGGGGAGGTGAGACTAAATGAGAATGCACAGTGCCTGGTACTCAGCAAGACACAAGCCCAGCTCCCCCGGCCTGTGTGAGGCTCCTGGACAGCACCCACACAGCCAAGACAGTCTGCTCCCAGGAGGCCTTGCTCCTCCCGTACCTATGCATCAAAGATAGCACCTAAAGTGCACTTCCCAGGTCTCAGCTGTTGGGGCAGGGGGGAGGGGGGAGACAGAGGAGCGTGGTCAGCCAGGACTCCCCTCCCCGGGGCGCTTTGCTGTCTCTGATGAAATTCATGGCCCTGTTTCATCTGTCCAGCCAGGTCAGAGGTCATGGGAATGCTTCAGGCTCATTTTGAAACCCCCAGTTACAGAAGATCTCAGAGACCACTAAATAATTTACTCCCAGGTCATGGAGACAATGATTCTTACAGAGAAGACATTTCCAATGCCATACACTACAATATTCAGGGTTCATTAAGGTAGAGGCAAGGTGGAGGGAGAAGGAAGCTCTGTTGGGAGGAGACTGGAGCCATTAGAAGCATGTAAAGGACCCACAACGTGGGTTTCTTTATTAATTGCTTGACTTCTCAGACATATTTTGCCTTCTTTAAATGGACATAAGTACAAAAATAGTCTAAAGTTTTAATCTAAAAAAAAAAAAACTCCAGGAAGCCTTCCCTGATTTACGAGATTTCAATCCTTCATTTACTTTGCTCTAGGGTCTGGTCTGCAAACCTACATATAAAAACTATAACCTCGGCAGAACCGTGGAATTTCTGAGTGCTCCTAGTGTTCAAAGGAGGTCCTCCCAGGCACACACTGTCCGTAGGCAGCCATTGGGCCTCGATCTTCTCTGCCATTCCTTATGAAGAGAGGTGACAGGCTATGTTTGACTTGTTTAAAGTACTAACTTCCACTTACACACACACACACACACACACACATACACACAACTACTGTCACCAATCAGCCTGCCAGCTTGGTTAGTATTATCATTTCCATATCACCGTTTCAAATGAAGCTCAGTTTGTGGTCCAATTTGCAAATTCTGATCACACAGTCAGCTGCCAAATGTCTGGCAGAACCAACAGCCTGAACCATCCCAGCTGGAGCAGCAGTCCCCAGCGAGCCTTCCATACAGCAGACAACTGCTGGCGTGTGCACATCGAGATGCAAACGCACCAGCCAAATGCACCGGGCAGGGCCAGGGCCCTGGCACTCAAGTTGCTCACAGCCCCTGACAGAATCAGGATGAGCCTCCAGTTCTGGAACTCATAGCACAAGCCACCCATCCCATTCCTCTGTGTCAAGGCTCTGCAGCTGTTCCTAACTTGGAACTGGGGAAAAGGTTGGAGTGGGGGACCGGAGGTCTCAGATGAGAAGGAGGTAGGAGCCAGCTTGTCAACTCAAATGCAGATTCCAGAGCTATCTACCTCAGCAAGGACAAGCACTCAGTACCCATGGGCAGGGCTACGCATGCCAACTGAGTACCAATGGTAGTCAACAAGAAGAAACCTCCCTGTGGGCCAGAGGGCTCTGGGAAGGCATCTGAAGAGCATGTACAGAAAAGCCAGGCCCCAGGAAGCACTGCACACTGGGACAAGGTTGGGCCAAGAGGCCTGGTACCCAAGTGGCAGGTGCAGAAGGCAGAAGGCAACTGGGTGGGCCAGAACCTTCACCTCCAGCTGATACCAGTGGACTTGAGCAGCAGCCACAGGACCACGAAGACTGGTCCTGTGAACCAGCCAGTGCTAGAGCAGCCAGATGGCTGGTATCAGGGCGGGTGGAAGAGGAAGAAGATGGAGGAGGGGTGGGGAAATCTGGAAAGCCAGAGCCGTCTGAAAACAAACTCTTTCCAACCCTGATCCCGCCTTCCTGTGACAGGCAGGACTCTCAGTTTGGACAGTAGCCAGGCACTAGGGGCTCACACCTGTAATCCTAGCTACTCAGGACACTGCGATCTAAAGATTGAGGTTCCAAGCCAGCCTAAGCAGGAAAGTCCACGAGACTTTTATTTCCAATGAACCATCAGAAAGCCAGAAGTGGAACAACGGTTCAAGTAGCAGAGCAACAAGCCAAGCCCTGAGTTCAAATTCTAGGACTAAGTAGACTGCTGTGAAGCACTCTGCCCTGTGACTGGCTCCCAGGGAGGCTGGGAATGCAAATCAGGGTCCTCCACATGGGGGGGCGGGGAAGAGGGAGGGGGAGACACTGTGACTACCTCCATCCAGCCCTTAGGAGTGTGAGACAGAGCTCAGGTCCTGGTTGTGACCTGCTAGTTCCCGGGAGAAAGGGAGGCTGAAGCTACAGGAGAGCCAGAGATCCTAGCTAGAGTCCAGAGGCCCATGGCGGGATGGTGGCAACAGCCATGTCTCCGGCTGGGTCACGCTGCTGGGCTCCACCCACAAGGCAGAGCTGATGACAGTCACTGAATGTAACCGCTGTCTCTTGGGAGTTTTCTACCATCTGCAGAAAAGAAATAGGACTCTCTGGGGACAGAAGCAGGAGTCACTGGAGCTGTTGTGCGTGCAGTGGGTGTTCGTCCATCTGTCTGCCTCTGGCAGTGGCTGGCTCAGTCCATTCCCATCCCTGCCTGGAGTCAGAACCTGGCCATCTGTCTCTGTGAATGTGTGCATGCATGCGTGCACACATGCATGTGTGTACACACACACCACACACACACATCCGAGAAGGGGTACTTTCCATCTTTTATTTCCCTTTTCCTCTTCAAGCAAATCCCGTTCGATAGCCCTCAGTCGCTGCCCTGACCCAGCAGGGGGCAGCGTCTTGGCAGGCCAGTGGGGCTCAAGCACCCTCTTGCTGAGGAGAGCAGAGCTGGCGGTGCCCTGCAGAGCCTGGTGGCTGTGAAGTGGAATTTATACATGGAAATCAGAAGGGGCCCCGCCTGGGGCGCCCCAGTCGCGGCTGACAGGACTGACAGCTAATTAGAAAGCTCCATTTGAGCCTCACATTGAAAAGCCATTTAATAATTAAATGTCTTATCTGTATTTAAAATCCTCTGACAATGTATACTTAGAGTGTGGCCAGAGGACCAATTTGCTCGCTTCTGTCACCTTAAAAGACACAATATTTGAAACCAGGCATCTCCCCCATAGACAGCAGGCGACATCATGTCACACAGTTTGAACGGCAAGTGTCCGGGCATTGGGGGATCCTTCCTCCTGGCTCTTGGATTGATGCAGAACTGAGACTCTAACTTGGAAGCACATTAGACACAAATGCAGCACCTCCCCCATCACTGGCTGAGACTCAACAGGCAGGGATCAGGACTAGAGGTTAGAAGCAGGGTGCAGGGGAACACTTCACCTGAGAACAGCCAACGGGGTGCATTGTTGTAGAGCAATAACAAGAATGCCTAAGCTACCAATGATTCATTCATTAAACTAATAACAGCAATAGAGAAACGCAAGCAATTGTACACACCTGCTTGCTTTCCAATGCTACCATGTGCTGATAAGTGAAAGATGACCGGCAATCACTCTGCTCCCTGCTAAGAAGGAGGCTCTTGCTATACTGAGCACGATCAACTGAGCCTCAGGTGCCAACCATGCAAAGGCCTAAAAGCCGTGGGACTCCCTAGCCTGCTGGAGAAGAGAACCGGACTCAGAGGGGTAAGGAAAGGGCTGCATGTTTAATGGACAGCTGCAGACTGGGCAGGCCTCCTAGATACAGTCAGCCCACCTGCCAGAGCAGAACACCATGAGGGAAGGGACTCTATAGTTCAAGGAGGTTGTACCTGCTCCTTCAGACAGCAGGACTTTTGTGTCCCCAGTATCCCCAGGCTACTTTCAGAGACCATGCAGAGCTACAGAGAAAGAGGAAGCCATAAGGGCAGGATCAGCAGGCTCCACAGGAGACCAGACCCAGGCAGGACAGCAATAGACATTCAGTTTAGAACACAGAAGGGAGATTTGAACAGAGAATCAAGAAATCAACACTAAAACCAGCTTCTTCCTGTCTGTCATCAGAGCTCTTCTCCCAGATGACACAGACCCTGCTGCCTTTTGCCCAGCCAAACTGCTTTTCATCCAATAGAAGGCCACGCCCATCTCCTTTCTAGAACATGCCTTATTTCCTTTGCTGGCCAAATGAGCCAATGACTCCCAAACAAAGCCCAGAGTATCCAAGTAACTCTTCTGGGAGGCACCCAGCCAGATAGCTGCTGCCTTTTCTACACCCAATGACCATGCTGCTGGAAGGCAGTGCAGTACCTCAGGGGTGCTGCAGTTGGCATGTTGTGGGTTCAAATCCTGCCTTTCCCTGTGAGTTGTGTCATATGGGATGAGCCACATGTGATTCATAGCCTCAGACAGCAGATAGGAAGGTGGCTGGACTGTGAACAACGCATCAGTACCTGGGTACCAGGCAGTATCAGCTCTGTGATGTAAGTTTGCATTTGGGTGGGGAGGGTATGCTAAGGCATGCCTCGCCCTGAGTCATAAGTAGATCACTGTTGGAACCGGCCTGATTGTTATTAAATGGAGGCACCTGCAGGTCTGGGACAATACTAGCTATATCTGACCCAGATGAGATCCTGCCTCAGGGTGCCTCCATCCTTCCGGCTCTACTTTGCCTCTCACAGGGAGGTCTGTGGCTGGCAGACAAGTGGAACTTCAGGCCTTCAAGCAGAATTCAGGCCTGCACTAGCACAAGAGCCCCAGGGCCACAGATCCATGTGATAGGTTGGGAGCACATGAGGTGAAGGGACATCCAAAGGATGACCTTTGACACAAGACAACACTGGACACCATCTGAGACCATTGCCCCTGCTCCATCACAGGGTGTAGAGACACAATGCCACAATGTATTGGCCCAGCTCCGTCACCCTGAAGACTACAGAAGAGACCTGGTCCAACTGAATTCAGATGGCAGCCAGCTCCGCATGTGCTCTCCTAGGAGATATCATGATGAAGTCGCCAACTTAGGAAACCTGTGGCTCACAGTGGCCACACCCAGGTCTGCAAGCTCACCCTCTAGGATGCCTATCCACAGCTCTGCTTCCTACCCTGGAAGGGTGGGAAGCTGGCACAGGCCTGGCCCCCAGTACAAGCTCTGAGTAGCAGACACTGGGTCTGTGTTCTGGGGGCAGAGTATGGCCACTCTTGTGCCCTAGGCTTAGGCAAGGTGACAGAGGCCTTCAAGGCCTGGGATGGCAGGTGGGCTGAGCTGCTCTGGCCATCAGGAGAAAGATGATGCCTCATGAGTTGTGATTCTCAGTAGCCAATACTCACTAGCTGCTCAGGGTTCAGAGGAGAAACGGCTGTGCTACTAGGGGATACAGAATCAGGGGGTCCCCCTTGTCTGTTGCTGTCCTTCCAGGCCATTGGCCTCCTCTAAGACCCCACAGAGAGTCCCTGTTCCTTCCTTCCTAGCACAGAGAAAGGCCTTGCTGTGTTGGTATGATGGTCCCCAGTACACCACAGCCTAGCACTTGTTCAGAGCTCTTGACATCTCCAGCAGGTAACCAAAGGGGAACAGACATTGTCTCTTTATGGGCACTTCCCAGGTCATTGGTGATGTTTACAGCAAGCTTCAGCTCTCTCTCCAAACTACCTAATTCCTACAACAATCAAACTCTTTTATTCTCTCCTCTACTGAGCACAGCTCTCTCCCACCCCCCACCTCTGGCCACGACAAGATTCCAGCCATGCCCACCACCATGAGGCCAAACAGCCATGGACTAAAGCCTCCGAATCTGTGAGTCAAGATAAACCTTTTCTCCTTAAACTGTTTTTCTCAGTCATTGTGTTACAGAAATACACAAGAAAAAACTGACTACCTCTCTAAGCTGGGGATGGGAGAGGATTGGGCAAGTTAGCATCTTCCAGGCAGCCCCAAGGATCAGTGTGATGGAAAAAAAAATGGGGCATTTTCCTTCCTTAACTCACAAAAATTTAACAGAGATAAATCTAATAACTACTAGATCCTGCCTAATGGCTAAGTTCAAAGACTGTCCCTTTTCTGACCACGAAAGCAGGTAAATAAGATAAAACACACCATGGGGAGTGGGAGGAGGAGGAGGAGAAAGAGGAGGCGAAATTCAAACACTGCTAATACCACAAACAAGTAATTAATGAATAAAGAGCCTGACAAGTGGTAGAGTGAGAAGAAAAGCCAGATGGGAATATGATGCCCAAGTTCAAGCTCCAGCAATACCAGCACAAAAACAAACAAAAAGGAAAGGTGTCCAAGTGTGTCTGCTGTCCATGTTTCAAGTTCTTGTTGTTTCTCACAAAAGAGGCCAGGAGGCAGGTGGAAAAGAGTCAGATCCCCTCCTTCCTCCTATAGCTGGTGCCAGGGAGCACGGAGGCTCTTCCAGCACCCCCTACCATGTTAGGTAGGAGAGCAGGACACATGTGTATCACTACCGGCCTACACAGAATGCATTGCCGAGCGTTGACTCCCAGATGACTGTCTAGAGGAGACAGAAGGGAGGCAGACCAAACAGGGGTCAGAATCTTCCAGATGACTGCCTAAGAAATGGCAGATAAATCACAGGACCACAGAGGGCTTTAATTAAAGGGTTCATGGTGAGAATGAAGCCAAGACACATGAACTATAGCTACCACCACCCTTGGGAGGCTGTGGATCGTCTCGCTCAAACCATTTCACCAGGTTACTCCCAATGCAGGCCCTGCCCAAAGCCAAGAACAGCAGATGGGTCATCTAGCCAGAGAGGCAGCCGACATCCCAAATCTGACACAGAGGCCTTTGCCAAGGGTAAGATCAGTTAGATGCCAGGGGAAGCCAAGCATGAAGTGAGGACACAGACTTCATGGTGAGCAGTACTGTAAGTGGCACCCGTCAGGGATACCCACTGGGTTTTGTTTGTTTTGATGGTGTTTTGATGGATACCCACTGGGTTTTGTTTGTCTGTTTTGATGGTGTCCAGGATTGAACTCAGGGCCTTGCATTCACTAGGTGGGCACTCTACCACTTGAGCCTTCCCCCCAGTCATTTTGCTTTTAGTTTTTGTTTTTTTTTCTAGGTAGGGTCTCATACTTTTGTCTGGGCTGGCCTCAGACCATGATTTTCCTACTTCTGTCTTCTCAGTAGCAAGGATTACAACTGTGTGCTACATGCCTCCCATCATTGCACTTTGTTGGAGTTTGGTCTGGTTTGCTCACCCTACTATCTAGTGATAGCCTCAGTTTTTGTTTAAAGATCCACTGTTCCCCACTCTGCTCTTAGAGGTGAACAGAGATAACTCCCCTCCTAGTTTGGGGACGACTCATCATTGCTTTGGTCAGTGTTCCAGGTGGGCACAGGATCTCATCAACACCTAGATGATGGTGTGGGGTTTCAATATGGAAGCTAATAGATTCCTGAGGGACTGGAGATACAGCAGTCAGTGCTAGAGCTGCTGTTACCTTCATGGAATCCAAATGGAGAAAGTGCTGAGAATTGGACCAATGTGGGAGAGATTTGGGAGGGAGAGTAAGGAGGAGGGAGGCAGGACGACAGAAAAAAAAATAAATGAATGCAGGATAAATCTAGGCCTTGGTGTGATCATTTGAGGTCTTCCTTGAGTGTTCACTCCTGGGCATAACGCAGATGTTCCTGGAGCTTTTAATCCTTGCCAAAGTTTAGGGAGCTAGGATTCATTGCCCCTTATCTTCTTTTGTAAATGAGGGTTTCTTTTCTTTTTGCCAGTCTTAAGGCTTGAACTCTGGGTACTGTCTCTGAGCTTCTTTTTTGCTCAAAGTGAGCACTCTACCACTCAAGCCACAGTGCCACTTCTGGCTTTTTTGAATAGTTTATTGGAGATAAGAATCTCATGGACTTTCCTGCCCGGTCTGGCTTCCAACCTCGATCCTCAGATCTCAGCCTCCTGAGTAGCTAGGAATACAGGTGTGAGCCACCAGTGCCTGATGCAAATGAAGGTTTCTTAACTTGCCCTACTCAGTAGAAGCACGGACAATAGAGACCATTGAAAACCAGATGTACAGCTGACTTGCTGTATAGTCTTGTTCCGTAGGCTGACCTTTCCGCTCAGTGTCTACATCCTTCACTGTGCAGAAGCCCTTTAGCTTGATGTAATCCTAGTTGTCAGTTATCTCTCCTATTTGCTAAGCCCCTGGAATTGCAGTCAGGAAGTTTCTGCCTATGCCGCCTATGCCCTACTCTTTCCTGTAGTAGTTTCAAGTCTTATATTAAGATCTTTAATTTACTGTGAGATGAATTTTTGTTTAGAGCTGGTACAGGGGCTTAAATCCAGGGCCTGGGCACTGCCTTTTAGCTTTTTTTGCCCCCAAGGGAAAGTTGAGCCAAGCTCCACTTCTGGCTATTTGCTGGCTCACTGGAGATAAGAGTTTCATGGACATTCCACCTGGACTGTGTTTGAACCTTGATCCTCAGATTTCAGCCTCCTGAGTAGCTAAGATTACAAGTGTAAGCCACCAGGACCCAACAATTTTGAACTGATATTAGTACAGGTTGAGAGGTAATCAGTTTGGTCTTCTGAATGCTGAGATCTGGTTCCTAGCTCCATTTGTTAAAGATGTAAGGACATATTCATATACATGTGTGAGAATGGAACAAGGCGACTTGATGGGAAGGAATGAGAGGAGGAAAATGACAGCAGGGTGATTGTGATCAAGAAGCATTGAATACACTCATGGACTTGCTAAAATGGAACCCTTGTAAAACTAATTGATGTTGATAAATTTTTTAAAAAAGAATTTAAAACCAGGATACTCCCTGCTCCCCCCCCACACACATCCTGTGATCTTTGTGCTGTACCTCTCCTCGCTCCAGGCAAACAAGCTGAGGTTGCTGGAAAGTTCACACTTTGATAACTGAACCTGAGGGAGTTGCTGGGAGGGGGGCGAGGGGGTGAATGTCTGCTCCAGAGGCTGAGAGAAATGGAAGAGAAATGCCACATCTGTCACGATGTGCTTCAGAAGCAAGCCAGAGCTACGGATGCTAGTGAAAGAGCGGGGATAAATGTCAGTGCCCACAGTAATCCTAGGCAATCTATGCAGAGTTGACAGTAATTCAAATTTCCTAAAGCAGGTACAGTGGCAAAGGCCTGTAATCCATCCCAGCACTTGGGAAGCCAAGACAAGAGGATCATTAGTTCCAGGCTGGCCTGGAAGGCAGCGAATGAGGAAGATGTGAGAAGTAGAACCAAGGCATGGCTTTGGACTGTGCCTACCACAGCCCCAGTGGCTATGGAGATGGTTAGCCTGTGTGGTCAGACTCTCACTGCTGCTGTGAGGTCAGATGAACAGCAAACAGCAACAGCCCTGCGGACAGCAGTGTGTGATATGATGTGGAAATGGCGGTGGTATAATTTGAATTCACCGCTCAGTTTGTAAAGACTCAATCTCCCTTTTTGAAGCAAAACTACTCTCTCCTAGATAGGGAACCACAGCTTGCCAAGGGTCACACCTTAATCCCTGGGTCTTTCTTACCTACTGGGTACTTCACATCCTAATCGAACCACATAGGGCTAAAGAGCTGACATTGGAACCCATTTGATCATAAGCCAGTTCCTGCTCTTAAAGACCTCACTCTTGCCGGGTGCCAGTGGCTCACGCCTGTAATCCTAGCTGCTCAGGAGGCTGAGGTCTGAGGATCCAGGTTCAAAGCCAGCCCGGAATATATTAAAAAAAAAAAGCCAGCCCAGACAGTAAAGTCTGTGAGACTCATCTCCAATGAACCACCTGAAAACTAGAAGTGGAGCTGTGGCTCACTTGCTTTGAGCTAAAGGGCTCAGGGACAGTGCCCAGGCCCAGAATTCAAGCTCCACAACTGACCAAAAAAAAAAAAGACCTTACTCTTCAGCTCAAAAAAATTCTAAGACCAAAAGGGGGTGGGAAGGGGCGGGGAGGGGGGGAGCTGCAGGAAAACACAGCGCCCCCTCCAAGAACTTTGGGGATTGCTCAAGCCCCAAGCTGGCCCACCCTTGTTCTGGGGTCCTGCTGAAAGAGGGTCGTGTAAGGGACCAGACAGGAGCCACTGGAGTCTAGCAGGAGCTTACTGGGGAGGGAAGAGGATGCCTCCACTGCCACCACCTGCCCCTATGCCCACTGAGGGCTCTAGGACGCTGGCAGGGCCAGGGGCACTGGGTAAAGAAAGATAAAGGTGTGAGGCTCTGTCATAAATGAGTTGGAGGTACCAATTCTTTCCCTTCTCCCCTCCCTGCCTGGGACCCCTGCCACTCCCTCCTCTATCCACCCACATCCTGTTCCTTCACAAGCACTTGGCACAGTGCCCTTCCAGGATCACAAAAAAAGTACCCAATAGGCACCTGCCTGACATACTTTCTGGAAGGTAAGAAGCACGGGAAGAGGGATGGGGGAAGATGGTGGGCTCAACTTGGCTATCTGCATTTTCATCCTGGCTCTGCCACTTAAACCAAGCCTCTTTAACCCCTCCATGCCTCAGTTTCCCTGACTGTAAAATGAGGGAGAATAACAGCACTGGGGGTCAAATAAGACTTCACAGGAAGCATTTGGCTCAATAGCTGGCTCACACATTGAATGTGAGTTCTCCTGGCTTTAACTCGTTCTTTTCCTCCAAGTCCAACACTTCTCCAAGGCCCAGGATCTTATCTGGTCACTCTCACCACATCCCTAGGCTAGCACCAAATCTACCTTCACAGTGGGCACATTGGAACAACCACCCAACAAGGTCATTACTAAAGATCTGATACTGCCTTAGCCATTCAGGAATTGGTCAAGCTCCTTGCTCGGGCTCAGCGGTCCTGCATTCAAGGGTGGGCCCAGGGACCCAGGACAATTTCCTTTACTTCTCAGAGCCTCCATTTTGTCACCAACTGGGTGCTTAAAGAACAATTTCACAGGATGACTACAAGCAATAAGTAAAGAGATGTGTGTGCACAGCTTGGCACAGGACCTGGCTTGTGCCTTAAGTGGGGTGGATTTTGTTTTGAGGGATGATGAAGCTGCCATTGCTGATGGTAACTGGCCTCCACAGGCAGCAGCTAGCAGCCCCAGCTACTACTCCCTCAATGGGGATGAAAGGAAGACAGCAGGAGCAAATGCGCAGAGTTGGGGGGGGGGACTGCCTGTGAGATGATCAGAAAGAAGGTTCTGGAAACAAGCCGGCAGGAAACCCTCCAGGAGGAGCCATGGACCCCACAACTCTGCTCTCTGCCCTGTTCGCTTTGTGGAGCTGGGAAATTAGCATTTCAAAGTAAATATTGGAAGAGGCAGCATTGCATTCCTGCTTGTGAGTGTGTGTGTGTGTGTGTGTGTGTGTGTGTGGTAGGGCAGAGGGAGGATCCAGCATGTATGCAATCCCACTGCTTTTCTGCCTGATCAGTCAGCTCTCCATTTCCTTTTACAACACATTAAAGAGAAACATCACAGCAAAATTGCTTTTCCTGCCAGCTGCTGGGTGTAAACTAACCTGGCAGACAGGCTCAGTCCTGATCTGCCTTGGTCAGCAAGGGCTGGAAAGACCTGTAGCCCCTGAGCGCTTGCAGATCTCTGCAGGAAGAAAACACAGCATTGCACAGGTTTCAGGTTCCACTTAAGCCGTAATTAGGACTGACCTTGCCCTCCAGCCCAATAAGCACAGAAAAGTATCAATTGCTTATCCACTGGCCCACAGTTTACCCAACCATCACTGGAATCAGACTTCACTTCAAAAGTATTTATGGACTAGCTGGGAGCCAGAGGCTCATGCCTGTAATCCTAGCTACTCAGAAGGCTGAGATCTGAGGATCGCAGTTCAAAGCCAGCCCCAGACAGAAAAGTCCATGAGACTCTTTATCTCCAACAAACCACTCAGAAAATCGGAAGTGGTGCTGTGGCTCAAGTGGTAGAGTGCTGTCATTGAGCTAAAGAGCTGAGGGATAGTGGCCAGTTCCAGAGTTCAAGCCCCATGACCGAATATATATAGAGTTCATAGACAGACAGATAGATAGATAGATAGATAGATAGATAGATAGATAGATAGATAGATAGATAGATAGATAGATAGATAGATAGATAGCCAAAGCAGTGACCAGACAGACACTTCCCCCAGGGCCTCTCTAGCCCTGAAGCAACACATTTGCCTATTAACCTACAATTCCACGCCAGGGATTCACCTGGAGCTCTGCCACCCACACACAGGGATAATCTTGGTAACATTGTCTGCAACTGAAAAGCCCAGAACTACCAAAATACAAACACCCATGGAAAAATGGACAAATTGTGCTAATTCCATACAACAGCCCAATGGAGGAATCATTGTCACTCACATTGAAGTGGACAGATTTTTAAAACCATAATGTTGAGTTCAAAAAAAAAAGTAATAAAAGCTCCTTGCAGAGTAAAGTACCTAGTACAGTTCTCTTTATTAAAAAGCTAGAGAATAATTAGTTAAACCGAACCTTACATTTACAGATATGTTGCAGTATTAGAAAGAAATCAAGAAAGTTATAAGCACAGAAAACATAGGCTCTGCAACCCAGCAGCAGTGGCTCAGGCTTATAACCCATATTACTCAGGAGGTTGAGATCTGAGAATCTTGAGATCTGAGGTCTAGAATGATTGCGTAGCATTGGCAAGGCCCCGGGTTCTATCCTCTGCACTGCACCCAGAAAAAGTAATCTCTTCAAAAAGTGGAAAGTCTACAAGACTCTTGTTTCCAATTAACCAGTGAAAAGCCAGAAGTGGAGATATGGGTCAAGAGATAGAACACCAGTTTTGAGTAAAAAAGCTGAGCAAGGGTAAGAGGTCTCAAGTTCAAGTCCCAGTACTAGCATTTTTTAAAAAAGTAGGCTACCATTAATATTGGTAATTGCATCTGCTATTCCTAGGACTACTGACCCCCGTGGATTTTTTAAAGCCTTAAAAACAAATGAACAATACCGATGGCTGTTATTTGCTGAATGCCCGTCAGGTCTTTGGCACATATCAGATTCTTTATATAGATTATTTGAATTCTTACAACCACTGCACAAGATGAGTGACATTATCACCATGGAGACTACAGCTCTGGAAGGGCAGGTGACAAGGCCAGGGTCACCAAGCTGATCCTGCCCATGAGTGAGAAGCCAATCACACCTCGTCTGTCCACACCTGCCCAGCACACAAGCAGCCACTCAAATATTTATAGACATAAATGGTGAATGAACCAAAGTGCAATTCAATCCAACCCATATTTATAAATATTTATAACCAAATGTTTTGCTTTAATAAAGCCTATTCTCTGAAGTGCCTGGCTCTGAAGTGTCAGACAAACAGGGGTTTGTTGGGAATTTTTTGTGTTTTTTTTTTCCTCTGTGAGAGCAGGCTGTAGGCTCACCTGGGAATATTCACCCATTTTCCTTAACACACACTTACATCTGCGCTCACATCCGGACACAGATGGCCCACTGGCCTGTTACTCATCACCATCAATTTAACACACCATGAAAATAAGACCAGGATGCTTAGGGACCACGGGATGCTGTTAGTGAGGGAATTCATGCCTCACTGTCGCCTAAAATCTGCCAAAGGCTCCCCATGGCTTTCAAAGTGAAAGCTAAACCCTAGGCAGAAGGAAAAGACATCCTGGCTGAGCTCTGAGCTCGCGCTTCCCCAGCACAACACACGGCTCACCATGGGAAGATGGGTAGCGTCTTTTTTTTCTCTTGTTTTCTTTTTCTTTTCCTCTTTTTCTTTCTTCCTCCCTCTCCCCTCCCTCCCTCCCTTTCTCTCTCTCTCTCTCTCTCTTTCTTTCTTTCTTTCTTTCTCGTGTGTGTGTGTGTGTGTGTGTGTGTGTGTGTGTATGTGTGCATGCTTGTGTGTATGCGTGCATGCACACAGGTACTGGGACTTAATTTCAGGACCTGGGTGCTGTCCCTTACCTTTTGTACTCACTTGAGCCATACTTCCACTTCCAGCTTTTTAGTGTTTCATTGGAGAAAAGAGTCTCACAGACTTTCTTACCCAGGCTGACTTTGAACCATGATCCTCAGCTCTCAGCCTGATTAGCAAGGATTATATGTGTAAGCCACCAGTGCCTCGCTTTTTTAATGGCAGGTTCTTGAGTGTACCAGATTCCCTTCTGCTACTGCCATGACGCTCCCTCCACCTCTTTCCTGGCCAGGCTGATGCCTACTGCACTTGTAGAACCCAGTGGGCTAGCCTTTGCCTAGCCCCTGGCCCCCAGCATTCTCCATTTTCCTCTCTATCTTTCCACATATCCCTCCTCTGCCTATACCCCAACCCTGCAAGACCATGAGACTGGAATTCAGAGCTTTATGCACACAAATGTGTGTGTTCCCTGAGCACAAAACAATGATAGGCTAGACAGAGACCCCTGGCCAGTACTGAGCTTTTTTCCTCACTCTAGTCACAGATGAGCAAACAAGTTTAGATGGTCCAACACAGGGAACAAAATCTTACAGTCAAATCCCAAGCCTCTTACACTTCAAGGCCCATAACCTATTACTAATATTTTTGAATGAGCAATTGAATGCCAAGTCTAAGGTGATGCACACCAGTAATTTCAACCACTTGGGAGGCAGAGTAGGAGGAACTTGAGTTTGAGGCTAGCCAAAGCAAAGGTACTGAGACCTTATCTAAAAACAAAACATAAACAAAATGCGGGGGGGTGAGGATAGCTCATGTAATCACGCACATTCCTGGGGCCCTTGAGTTCAATCTCTATTATCAGGGGGAAAAATTAAACAGAAAATAATATCAGAACATTAGAATGCAGAGAACATTTGACCTAAAGAGTGTCAGGAAGCAACAGTATCTGCTAGTAGTCATTTTTGGGCCCCTGATCATTTTTTAATTATCTACAAGTATGCATTGACAGCATCTTAGCTTTTGCATGGACCCTAGTGATTTCAAAAAATGTTCTATCCAAAGCCAGGTGCTGGTGGTTCGTACCTATAATCCTAGCTACTCAGGAGACTAGATCTGAAGATCCCAGTTCAAAGCCAGCCTGGGCAGGAAAGTCTGTGAGACTCTTATCTCCAATTAACTGCCAGAAAACCAGAAGTGGTGCTGTGACTCAAAATGGTGACATATTAGACTTGAGCAAAAGAGCTCAGGGATAGAGGCCAGGACCCGAGTTTAAGCCCCACAGCTGAAACAAATCCATCCAAACTGATTATTCAGAAAATTTAGGATTCTTTAAAGTGGATTTTATATTACAATAGCCCAAGGATAGTAAGCTCTAGTAGAGAAGATCCTACAAGAAAAACATCACTAGACCCCTACCCACCCACCCACCCACCACCACCACTACCACTACCCCCACCCAGTAGTGTTCAAGCCCCTCTCCTCTTCTTCCAGACATTAGGACTCTGGGAAAGAAGAGAGGACAGAGGCCCTAGAAGAGGAACTCAACTTCTGTTTACTTCTTTTTTTTTTTTTGAACTTAGGGCCTAGGTGCTGTCCTTGGGTCTCTTTGTGCTCAAGGGTAGTGCTCAACCACTTGAGCCACAGTGCCACTTCCAGTTTTTGAGTGGTTAACTGGAGATAAGAGTCTCACAGGGACTTTTCTGCCTTGGCTGGCTTCGAAAAGCAATCCTTAGATCTCTGCCTCCTGAGTAGCCAGGATTACAGGCGTGAGCCACCAATGCCCATCAAGCTCAGCTTCTCCCGTGTAACTGTAACCATCTATAGCAACAATGCTACCAGCCAGGCACCAAAGACACTAGTGAGGACTATTTGTCACAGGAACAACATGGGGATGAACAAGGATTCCTGAGGCCCCCCCATAAGTGTAAACTCTGGGGCCTGCCCAAGGGAAGCCAACAGCCAATAGGGGGGCCTACATGAGCCCAGTCAGTCACCAGAGTCCAAAGCACAAAGCAGGCTCTGGAGCAAAAGACCTGGACCCTCAGTTCAAGAAATCATACTATCGCTTAAGAAGGCCCAAACTTGCCAGGCACCAGTGGCTTATGCCTGTAGACCCAGCTATTCATGAGGCTGAGATCTGAGGATCATAGTTCAAAGCCAGCCCCGGTAAGAAAGTCCATGAGATGCTTATCTCCAATAAACTACCAAAAAAAAAAGGAAAGGAAGAAAGAAGGAAGGAAGGGAGAGACGGTGGGAGGGAAGGAGGGAGGGAGGGAGGGAGGGAGGGGGAAAGGGAAAGGGAAAGGAAAGGAAAGGAAAGGAAAGGAAAGGAAAGGAAAGGAAAGGAAAGGAAAGGAAAGGAAAGGAAAGGAAAGGAAAGACCAGAAAACAGCTGTGGCTCAAGCGGTAGAGCATTAGCCTTGAGTAAAAAAGCTCAAAGACATCACCCAGGCCCTGAATTCAAGCCTGGGACCAACACCGAAAACAAGAAAGAAGAAAGAAAGGAAGAAAGAGAGGAGGGGAAGGAAGGAGGGAGGGAGGGAGGAAGGGAAAGGGAGAGAAAGGAAAGAAGGAAGGAAAAAGGAAAGGAAAAGAAAAGACAAAAAAGAGGGGCTAATCTCCTACCATCCTGAGTTCAGGACTGGCACAACCTTCTACCCTCCTCGAACCAAAACCAAACAAACAAAAAAAGCAAAACACCTCAGCCTGTGAAGTTTTGTGAACTTGGGCAAATCCTTGGCCACTCTGAATCTTAACCTTCTCTACAAAATGGAACTAACATAATCATAAGATGGTGTGAGAATCAGGGGCAATGCCCTGTAAAATACTCAGCACATACTGGAAATCAGGGCCTCATGCCATTGCTCGGTTCTTGCTATCACTACAAGAGCTGCGCTGCAGGGGACAAACAGCTCACCTGCCTTGTTCACAGTCAGAGCAGAGGTGGGGGACAGTAAGCCCCAGAGCACAGAACCAGGTAAATCACGGGAACTGGGCCATATCAGAATCTCCATGGCCTCTCCAGCCTAGTTTACAGGCTGTCACCCCTGGACTCCACCTGAATCCACCAGGTCCATGCGGCTTACAACTGTTGGAGGCCAGGGCCCCCTGAGAACAGAATGTACCCCAAGTCCTCTGACAGCCCAGCACAAGTCCTGCTCCCCTGTCTACATCCATGCCACTGTCCACCTCTTCCTATACTTTTAGCATCTCTGAGGACCACCCTGACAGCTCATCCTCCTTTCTTCAAAGGTTGCTCACAGGTCCTGGGCTGGCTGTGGAGATTGTTGATTTGGGGTACATTCTCTTGAGGTGAGAAATCCAGAACAGCATGTCCAGGGAAAGCTCCTCAGCAGCCCTCCAGAACTCCAGTCTCAGGCCCAGAGGACCCCCGAGAATCTTTACCCCAGGGGCTCATATCCTTTCTCAATTGTGGGGTCTCCTATCCCTTGGGCCATTGCTGAGAGGGGCTGGAGAGACCTCACCCCAGGGGGGAGTTGCCCAGCCTCTCTGAGCTTTTAATATGAAGTGGGAATATGAAAGCTTTTTAATATAAAAGAGACCTCCGAAGGCTGATGTGAGATTACAATAAAATGAAGTAGATAGGTGTCAGCTGGCCTGAGTCAGGGCGGGCACAGCAAATCAGTCTTCAGTTATGAAGGGCATAAAGAAGGAAGAGAAAGAAGAGGAAGAGGAGGAGGAGGAGAGAGAGGAGGAGGAGGGGAAAGGGAAGGGAGAGGGACGCATGAACTCATCCCACCCTTCCCTGTGCTGTCTAGAGGCTCTGGTAGCCTTCTCCTCATCACCTGTGGGGAGGCTCCAGGGTAAGCCCCCTGACCCCAGCATCTTCAGATGAGGGGTGTCTCCTGTGCCTCCCGTCCCTCCCTTGGCAACTAGCTATGGACCCGTTCTGTCTTCTCCTTGTGCCTGGTGGGCACAAGGCTCCTCTCCCTGGCCCAGCTCCTCTCTCTGCAGCAGGAGTGCCAGGGGCTGGGCACCCTGCCCAATTAACACCCTGGAGGATGCCAGCTGAGCAGCTGCCTAGCAGTTAAGCTCCCCAGAGAGAGGGAGCCAGGTGTTCCTGCCTGCTCTCCACTTTAGGCTGAGGAGAGGGCCGCCCAGGGTCTAACACAGGGCCTGCATCACTCATGAGCATCTGGGCTTTCTAAGGGTGGGGGGAGGGGAATCCACAGCCAACACCACACACACACACACACACACACACACATGCACAGTGACCATGTACCACAGAGACCTAAAGACTAGAGGCCACTGGGACTAGAAAGATGCCTGGTTCCAGTTTATCACCTGACTGCAAGATTCTGCCCACTCTGCCAGCAGCTGCAAGGTAACTTGAAAGCTGTGATTTGGAGCTCAGCCCATCTGTGTCCAATAATAGACTGGTTTTCTTTCTCTACCTGCTCCTAGTTAAAGTAGAAGCAGGAAGAGACAAGTACTTTGCCGCATAGATAGAGAACATAGGACCAGAAACACACACAAAGCAATGTTATCTCTGTGCTGCTGAGAAACTTAGAACATAGTTTAGTGGAGAGAAGTTAAAGGGGCCCTGACGCTGAGCAACCTTCCCCTAAGAGATCAAAGACTAAAGTACAGGAAGTAGACATATTAAAAATTAAGTAGTAGGCTAGGTGAGTGGTTCATGTCTGTAATCCCAGCAAGGGGGAGGGGTTAGTGAGACAATATCTCTTTGGTTTGGGGTCACAGTTTTGGTTTTTTTCATTGTTGTTATAAAGGTGATGTACAGAGGGGCTACAGTTATATAAGTCAGGTAATGAGTATGTTTCTTTTTGGAAATGTACTCATTTCTTTTTTGAAATGTACTCTCCCATTTTTCCCTCCTATCCTACCTACAAGTTTTATAGCTTATTTTCAACATAGTGTCTTGTGAGTACCACTGTTGCATTTGTTTACCTTTTGTCCCTCCATTTCTGTGCACCCCCTTACCCTCACAAAGACAGGTAAATGAAGAAATAAGACAAAAAGAAAAGAAAACAAAAACAGTAACAAAGAAAAATACCTCTTGTTCCTATTTCCTGTACTCATTTCAATAAATATTATTTTATATGATCTGATACACATGGGCATTGTGCCTTTATGTCCCTCCCCTAAGAATGAGACAATATCTTAAAAAAAAATGTTGGGTGAGGTGGTGAATGCTTATGAGCCAGAAGAAAAATTCTAAGTAAAATATTGCACTTGAGGCCGAAATGTAAGAGCATATTTGAAAATTAAACTGAAGCAAAAAGAAGGCTAAGAGCATGGCTCAAGTAGTAGAGCACTTGCAAAGGCCCAGGACCACCAAAGGGGGAGAGGATATAAGAAGAGGAGGAGGAGGAAGAGGAAGAGGAAGAGGAGGAGGAGGAGGAGGAGGAGGGGGAGGAGGAGGAGAGAGAGAGGAGACAGTATTATGTAGGCAAATAAAAAGAATTAAATTCAGGTTGATGATGGATTAGAAACAATAATTTAAAACAACAAGGAAAGATAGCTTCTGGTCTCCAATAATTTATTTGCTTATAAAACTGTACTTAAACATACTCAATATGTGCTGCGTTTAGCTAGTTTAATAAGGCTTCTCCTCCTCCCCTTTTCCCCTTCTCTTTCTCTTTTTTTCTTTCTTTCTTTCCTTTCTTTCTTCCTTCCTCCCTCCCTCCCTCCTTTCTTTTCTCTCTCTTCCTTTTTTTGAGGTAGGAAACAAGGACTCAGACTTGATACCTGCCACTTTCATTGGCTAGTGCTCTACCAACTGAGCCACACCTCCAATCCCATCTTCTTCTGTTTAAAGGATGTTACTATTCAGGGTTTTAAATCCATAAGGTATAGGTTTCCAGGAATGGTCCCTTGAGACTCTGTAGCATTACTGACACCCACGACAATGTACCCAAATTGGAGGGATAGAAATTGAGATTTATAAATAAATCTAAAAAGGAGTGCAAGCCTTTGCCCATGCCCAGGTCACTCCTCAGCTACCAAAAAACAATCTAAGAATCAGTGAACCCAAGGGCCACTTCCCAGCTGTTTCCCAGGACACCTTATCTCTGAGTTATAAGCTAAGCCTTAGTCCAGGATTGTATCTCTTGGTGGAAGCTGAGTGAACATATTGCAGACCGCCCAGGAGGAATCTGTTCAAATGCAGACTTCCGGTTCCCGCCTCTAACTCTAATTAGAATGTCTAGCGGGCTCCAACATCACAGTTTAAAATCCAGACTTTTATCTCTCTAGTGTTTGACAACACTTATTCTAAGTCTTTGCATTTATGGCTCAAAATTCTGCTCTACTGATGGTGCATGCCTGCCTTTAACCCCAGAACTCAAGAGGCTGGGGCAAGAGGATTACAAGTAAAAGATCAACCTGGGCCCTGTAGCCAGACCCTGTCTCAAACAACAAACAGCAACAACAAAAAAGATTCTGTTGTTTTGAATGCCCAAATATTAAGGTATCTGGCTCCATGACATATCCTAACATTTCCTTAGGGCTGGTAGCCAGGACCTTACCTGACACAATTCCCTAACCCCTGAAGGGGTTAGGTCTATTTCTTCTGAGGCTGGTGACATGAGGATCCTAAAGTCACAGCGAGCTAGAGTTAGGTTTTGAAACTTGGCTTTAGGAAGGTGAACCCATTGGCCAAACTTCCCAGAGCCTTCTGGACTCACGTTCTGCTTTCTGGTGCAGAGCGACTGGGCTCTTAAGCCCACATGAATGCAAGCTCAGCATCCCTTGGGGTCTCAACACACTCCCAAATGATTGCAGTGGGTTGTGACATTAAGCTGGGAGAGGCATAGAAGGGGCATAATGCAACCAAAACCCGCTCAAAGGAACACGTCATTAAAGGGAAGGGGTGTTAGCAGCAACTTCCACTGAAAGTGCACAGACACAGCCACAATGTGCAGCCATGACAAAAGCTAGAAGGTTCTACAAGCCTGGTAGCATAGCACAGGACCAGTTGGGGCAGGCTCTGTGGAGGTTCAAGGCCTACCAGGAGTACAAAGAGGGGGCGGGGGTTCCCTGTGGCCAAAGCTGAGCCATGTGTCTTTGCTAAGCTTGGGATCCTATCCTCCCTCACCACCACCCACGGCCCACGTCCTCCCAGGCAGGGAGAGGTTATCCTGTCTACATGAGAAGGGGAGGGGAGCTGGGCCACCCCTGGCCCGGCTCGCGCTGCTGCCTCCGTGTTCTTCAATTACGGCGACAAAATGATTTGATGCGGGAACCAGGCAGACATCTGGGTCTCAGTTAGCATCTGACATGGGGCCTCACTAATTAATCTGGAAACATGAATTGACAATGGCTCTGATCCGAGTGTAGTCAGGAAGAAAGCGGCTGACGGGCCGTGAACAGAAGGTGGTTCGTGCCATGGCAGGGCAGTGTGCCGAGGTCACAAGAGTGTCCGGAGCACGGGGGAGATGGCGCCATGGACTCACCCATCCTCCCTGGCTTTGTCATCTGACTCCCAGAGGACAGGCAGAAGGTGGCCCAGCAGCAGCCAGCAAGGCGGGGGTTGCTGGCAGAGAGCAGCTCTAAGTTGGCATCCAGCGAGTGAGGAAGACAAAGGGGCCCGAGTGTTTCAACTCCTTCAGCCCAATTGGTCCTTTCCAGTTCAAGTTCTTCAATCCCACCCAGCCAATTCAACGTTTAGTCCTTCTACCAACCAAATGAACTTCTGTCTCCATTTGGAGCAAAATAGGGCTCAGGAAGGTGAAGCCAATTACATAGGATTGCACAGCTAGTAAGTGCCCAGACTTGGCGCAGTTAGGGGAAGAAAACACTGTGCTAGGCCCCCATGATCAAACAAACCCCTACCATGGGTCATTTCAGTGTGACCTTGAGGGATAGGTGCTAGGTCACAGAGTCTCCAACCATAAGGACTAAGGAAGCTCTGGTGATCATCCTAACCATCCAATTGTATTGCACATAGTGCTGGAGTGCAGTGAAACAGGAGTCAGGTCTGAGGGGCGGGATGGGTCAGAGATGGTGCAGCACACCCTACTCACCCATCCAACAGCTGCTTTATGTCTCGGCGCTGCCTATGAGGCTTGCTTAGGATAAGCAGGCCTGATGCCTGTTTGACCTCATGACTCAAAGCCATCATTTATATTTCATCATTTCAAAAGCAAAAATCCAGGCAGGTACAAGGACGAACCCAGAGAACCAGCACTAGTGCCCAAGCTCTGGGTCCTCAATCCTCACGCTCATCCTGAGTCCAGTGGGGTGGCTCCAGGCAGAGATGTGGTCTTATCTGCCCTGCATTTCATAGGCTCCACCTCCTGCCCAGAGCTCAGATAAGACAGCCCTTCTGTATGCCATCTAGGGTTTTTGCTATGGCCAATGTCACCAACTATGGAAGTGCCTGGCACATGATTGGCACAGAGCAAAAGTTCAATACTAGCAGCTGGGTGTCAGTGGCTCAAGTCTGCAATCAGCTTAAGAGGCTGAAACCTCAAGATGATGGTTCAAAGCCAGCCCAGACAGGAGAGTCTATGAGACTCTTATCTCCAATTAGCAACCAAAAAGGCAGAAGTGGAGGTGTGGTTCAAGTGGTAGAATACCAGCCTTGAGCAGAAAGGCTAAGGGACAATGTCCAGGCCCTAAAATCAAGCCCTAGGACTGGAACATGGCACATACACATACATACATACATACATACACACACACATACATACATACATAGAAGTATCTCTTTGCCTCAGTGTTCCTTGGGACTTGGGGCTCCATCAGTTCCTGGAATCTGGCCCTCCCTGCCTGCTCCACTCCTGTCCTGTCTGTCCCCTCTGTTACTACACTACCTGTGTTGTAGTTTCTCCCTCCCTTCCATGCCCCCAGCCCCAGCTTCCCAGCCTGGAACTGCCACCATCGCACCCCTCACCCGGGCTGACAGTTGGTGCTACTTTGCATTCCCTCCTCCTGCAGACCTATTCATTGCTCCCTGGTTTCCTTTGGCTTCTGAAAATTAATTATCGGTGATTTGTTAAGTTCATTAGCTCTGCCTTTCAACAGCATGGAGGCCTGCCATCTGGACCTGCATTTTCATTTCTATGTGCGCTGTTCCATAATTACACAATAAGTACTGTCACCCTGCAGAGTCATGCTGAAGGTGCTCGGCAACCCCTCCTTTCTGCAGACTGGGGTGACCTGTCACCAGGACGAGCAAATTTGACCCCTTGATCTCAGAGCTGTGGTCCCTTCAAACACATGCAGAGTTCCTACTGGCTTTTTCTTCCCCTGACTGTGTGCCAGATCTTGGGTAGGTGCTGTTCACAATATCCCTTATTTAAGTCTCCCCTGGCTCTATGAAGGCTTTGTGGCCTGCATCACAGAGTGGTCATGCTCTTCCCAACATCCTTTGTCCCTCCTTCCCAAAGGAAAAAGCCTGAGTTGACACTTGCCCTCCCAGGAAGGACTGCTAAAAGTCACCAGTTCTTGTTGGTTGAGGGGGGGTGGCCCTGGTTCCTGTCCCTGAGCCCTTTTGCTCAAGGCTAGTGCTCCATCACTTTGAGCCACAGCACCACTTCTGGGTTTTCTGGTGGTTAATTGGAGATAAGAGTCTCACAGACTTTCTTGCCTGGGTTTGCTTTGATCTGGGATCCCCAGATCTAGCCCCCTGAGTAGCTAGGATTACAGGTATGAACTAACAGCACCAGGTTCACCTGACAATGAGTTTGCTGGGTAGCCCCTATGAGCTGAGGATTTGCGAGGTACCTCTCAGCGTGGACATAGCGCGTGCTACCTCCTCATGTGGCAAGGCACAGCCCATGGGGATAAGACAACTAGACTCCTCTGGAGCATGTACAATGTCCCTAGACAATGCAGAACAAGCACCTACTGTGTGCTATGCTGCATTCGGGGCACATGTGGAGACAGAGAAGTCTTGTGTGGGTCCCCATTCCTGAGGAGCTGGCAGCCAGCAACTGAGTCACAGACTTAAAAGTTCCTAACAAGTGTCCCTACCCTCTCAGGGCAGTGGTGACAGTGCAGAGCATTTTCCAAGGAGTCCCAGAGCCCTCTCCCATTGTCTCCTGAGAATAGGACTCCCTCATGTGTGCACAGAAGGAACACCTCTGCAGGTGATCATGGAGCAAGCTTGGACAGGCAGCCCCACGGGTCCAATACTCTTCTGGGATATTTGACTTTTTTTTTTTTGCTGGTCCTGGGGTTTGAACTCAGGGCCTGGGCTCTCTTCCTGAGCCTCTTTGTGCTCAGGGCTAACACTCTATCACTGGAGCCTCAGCACCACTTCTGGCTTTTCCTGCTTATGTGGTACTGAGGAATCGAACCCAGGGCTTCCTGCATGCTAGGCCAGCACTCGACCACTAAGCCATATTCTCGGCCCTGGGATATTTGACTTTTTATAATGAGTACATGAAACCTTTATCTGTTTGAAAATAATCTGAACAAAAAATGGTATGGATTCATGGTAGTTTTGTCTCTGCTGATATTCTTAAATGACACGTATTCAAAGGCCTGCTATGAGCTGGCTAGGCAGAGGGGGGGGGCATCTAGAATGTGCTTAGACATTCAGAAGGACTTGCTAGCCTTGGGAGGGTGAGGCCCCAGAACGAAGGTCATTCAGCCCTCGTGTCCAGTGTCACCTCATTGTAGCTGCCCTCCCCCAGGCCTTGCTGTTCCAAGGCTTGAGAGTTATCAATAATTCATGGGTACAGAAAAACAATGCTGGACTCAAGAGCATGGAGAAGCAGACCTTCATTCAACAATCAAGTTCCAGGGTGTAGCGGTACACATCTGTAATCCCAGCTCTCGGAGTGGGACTGAGGAAGGAGGATGCAAGTTCAAGACCAGCCTGGATTACATTGTAAGACTGAAAGCAAAGAAGAGAAATCAAATTCCAGCCCAAGGAGATATTCTGGAAACACTTCCACATTCCACTGAGTGCCTGCTCCAACCTGCAGAGAATATGCACTGGAGTGAATGCCAGAAAAGGAGTCAGAAGACTGGGTTTTAGTCCAAGGTCTGCCCCTTACCTGCTGTGCAACATAATCTCTGACCTTCAGCTGGAGATGGAATAGAAAAGATTCAAACAGGAACCAAGGAGGAATACCAATGTTCTTAAAAGCTTGAAAAAGAGATGCTCAATCACTCATAATTTTAAAATATATATATATACAAGTTAAAACAAGATGTCCTTTTCAACCTATAGAATTGGCAAAAATGGAATGAGTTAATAACACTCAATACAGAAATAAAGTCAACTAACAGAACTTCCCCAACACTTGAGATAGTAGCGCCTGACTAGACACTGGCAGATGACAGGTGCCATGGTGTGACAGCCCCTCCTGTCCACTCGGTGCTCCTACTCCCAGGAACTGAGCAAGGCACAACAAAAAGGGACAGAACCAAGACTGGAACTCAGGACCTGTAACTCTCACTTAACTGCTTACTGTCCTTTTCAACCCCTACATCCTGTCCAACACCTGCCCATCTGCATCTCTTTAAAGGTTTCTTAAGCTGGTCTCTGTGTAAAGTATCCAGATGAACTGGACTTGTCAACCTAGCCTTTTAGTCCAGAGGGAAGATGGAAAGAAAGAGACTACCCTCACTATACATTGCATGTAAGTTAGAGTAAGCTTCAAGGTCCTTGGGGCTATCCCACTTCCTGGGTCTGAAGGAGGTGGACTCAAGGTCTCTCCTGTACTGGATCAGGTCTCTGATGTATATGAGCAGGTTGGGTGACAAGGGCCTCATCAGAAATCCCAAATGCAGGGTACAGAGTTGAACCCACAGACTCCGTTAGCTTGTGTGTGTGCAAGCTCTGCTACAGAGCACAAAACTATGAGGATCACATGTGTGCATGAACTATGAGGATCCCGTGTGTAAAACATGCACAGCATAGCATCAATATGCATGCCCATGAGGAGGCCCCAATGAGGAGACGGAAAATAGCAGGAGAAATCAGAAGCCCAGGTGAGGCTCTCAGCTCCACTCCCTTCCCACTGGGGACTTCCAGGACCTCTGTCGCCTCTGTGGGTCTCATGCCCCCACTGCTAAGTTGGGACATGGATCCAAGCAGCTCTCAGGATCTTTCCAGTTCACATCAGAATAAAACAACAGCTTCTTGGGGATGACAGGTGGAAACCTTAAGTGCAAAGACTTGTAATGAATTGAGAAGCAACAGCTCAGGACAGACTTCCACCTCTCCAGCTCTCCTGGGTAAAGCCAGTAGCAGCCTCCTCTTCAATCCTCAGTCCACACCGCCCCCTCACCAGGCTTGGCAGCTTCCACGCTGAGCCCGGCCCGCCCCTCCCATGCAAAGCCTGAGCCACTGAGGCCCAGGGGGCTCTTCATCACATTTGAAAAACAAACCTTTTGAGCAAATGTGTATAATCATAAAGATGGGCCCAGCAGGATAACTAGGAGCATTCATCTCCTACCTGCCCTCCTTCCCTCCTTTCTCTCTCTTTCTCTCCCTCCCTTCCAAAATCCTGTGCCTCTTTAACACAAGGCTGGGAGTGAGTGTCCACTAGGACACTCACCTTGGCCTTCCTTTCTTCCCTTGGGCTCTGATGGCCCCAGGGTATCCTTCTTCTCCAGTACGCACACCCCACATCATCTGTGCAGGATCCACAGAAGGTGCTGCAGCCAAGAAAGGCACTCCTGGAGCCAAGAGCCCAGAGCCCAAAGCCAGAGCTGGCGGTTGCTAAGAGACAGAGGATGCCCAGCTGGAATCGTGACTGAGGTTTCTTGTTTGTGCAGGAGCAAGATGAAAAGGAAAAGCGACGACGTGTTTGCTGTGATAAATTTCAGCCCCCACCAGATCTGGCCGGAGGGAGAAAAGAGCTCACTGAGGATTATATCCAGTTGGTGTTCAATCTCTCCAGCCTTCTGGCAGCATAAAAACTATAAGCCCCTTTCTTTCCCTGTTCTTTAAATATATGCCTTGAAAATCCAAGCCAAAAAAAAAAATCCTAGGATAAAAATCCTAAGATAAAAGTTAGCCATTCTATTTTGCAAGGTGCCGTGCTGTGGAGGAGCAAGTTCAGGTTCAAAATGTGGGCTTTGGAACATCTCCACTCATCCCTGGCTTACTGCTATGAATTCTTGGGTAAATCATGCCTGAGTTTCCACCGATGTAAAAGAAGCCAATACAGGTTTCTCATATATGTTGTAGGGACCAACCCAAACAGCACAGTGCTGGGTTTCAGTCGGAACCATGAGTGTCCATTTTTACTGATTATGGACTGGCGGACCTCAACGGTGCAACACAGCTCCTTATATCAGAATGAACCGGAAGGGTGGGGCTGCAGGGTGGCCTGAAAGGGTGTTCTGTGAGTGATTCCCACTAGACAAAGAAAAAGAGGGCCACTTTCAAGACACCCACCATCCTCCCAAGAAAGTGGCCCTGAGCCTCTACCATCACGCCCTGGCCCTGTCTACCCACTCGTTCCATGCCAGACACCAGACAGGGGACAGAACAGCAGGAAGACAGTCCCAAGCTTCCGGCTGAAGAAGCCTCCGTGCTGATTCCGATCTGACTCCTCCCAGTCCCTTCTAAGCCCTCTAACAGAACTCAGGGGGCCTCTGTTCCCCAAATGCCTCACCCAGTGCTACAGAAAGGCTTGCCATCTCTCCTAGATCCTGAGGGGAGGCAGGCAAAGAGAAGAGGGGGCTGGTGGGGTCACAGTTCAACCTCCAGGGACAGCAGTCAACTTCAGAGAATGGGGCATGGGGGAAAAGGGAGAAAACTGTGGATACTACCCTGCATGGGAGATGAAGGAAATTTCTGAATCTTAAAATAGGCACCTGCTCTGATGCCTGGATTTATTTGTATAAAAAGTCTGGCACAAGAAGGAAAAGAAAGTCTGGCACAGTCTGGCAGTTCCTCAAAAATTAAACATAGAATTGCCATATGATCCAGCAATCCCACTTGTGGGTCTATACCCCCAAAGGGAAGGAATTAACTCAGAAAGCTGTGTGTATACCATGTTCTTAGCTACTTTATTCACATTAGCCTAAAGAGGAAAGGAAGCTATCCTGGTGTCAAGTTGTGAAGGAGTGGCTCAACACAATGAGATAGAGCCATATAATGGAATATTATTCAGCCTTCAACAGAAAGGAAGTTCTGACACATGCTACAGTAAATGGATGAATCTTGAGACCAGACATATGTTAAGTGAAGTCAGCGAGATATGAGCAGACTAACACTGTACGATGGCTATTATATGAGGAGTGTCTAGCATAGTCAAATTCATAGGCAGAGGTAGAGAGGCACTTCCCAAGGCCTGGGACAGGGAGAAATGAAGGGTAGTCTTCATTGAGTACAGAACGTGAAGAAAGGAAGATTAAAAACTAGTCTGTAGTGGATGGAGGATCTGTGTGATGTACTTAATGCCACTGAATTGTATGCTACCAAGGTGAAGATGGTTGTGCTGGGGTGCAGTTCAGTGGTAGAGCACCTTGCCTAGCATGCACAAAGCCTTGCTTCAGGCCCAAAGACCAAAGAGAAAAGTTGTTAAAATGGTTAATTTTAGGTGGTGTATATTGGGGAGGGTTATTCTGTGTGTAAGTCTCTATAGACTTAGTGGGAGGATTAAATTAGTTGATATACATCAGGCACACAGAGTGTCATGAGTCTCAGGAAACACTATTGTTAAGGGAGTTTCCAAACTCTTGCAGGAGGCTCTCCTTAAAGTTTCCAGACCCTGCTGATTGAAGTCCCCCTCCTCCAGACTGCTCTAAACTCAGGTACCCCCAATTCTCAGGCAAAGCTGACTTGAGGCTCCCTACATTGTGAAAGCATTTAGATCATAATGATCCTGGCTTTGTTTGTCAGGACACTCCATCCCAGCTCCCACCCTGAGAGAACCTGGAGCTCCTGGGCCTCAGGCTCTTGTTCACACAAGAGGCGTATGGCATTGTCTCATGGTCAAGGCTTTGTACCCAGATTGTCCAGCCAAACTCCATCTTGGCTTCTTCTCTGTAACCAGACCACTCCCACCAAACCAACCTTTTCCGGGGTCTGGGCTCTCTCCCTAAATTTCAAATTATAACCCCATAGAATCTCAAATGCTCAATGTCCTCTCACTGCCTTTCCAAGGGCCACCCACCCCCATTTTTCATGATGTATCCCCACCACTCCCTGGAGGCCCAGCAACTATGGGGGTTACCAGCCCCATCTGCCCAAATGGGCTGCAGATTACCATGTCTGAGCTGCTGTGTCTTGTCACCCTGCCCAAACCTCTAGCGCCAGTTGTGCCAGCATGCCCAGCTCCTCGCCCACCCCTTCTCTACCTAAATTAATACCTTCTTCACCAGAAAATAGACACTGCCAAGCAGGAAAAGGAAGCCAAGATGGTCATCTTAGGTGAGTATGAAGTGAGTTTCTGGAAGTCTTCCTCCAGCGTTCAAGCAAAGAGAAGAAAAATTGTCCCATTTAAGTCCCTAGTTCAGCAAATACACCCAGCAAGCCTGATGTGTGACCACAGCAACATTTTCTATAACAGCCTAAGGGTGGAATCTCCCCAGTGCCCACCCACCGCTGATTGGGCCCACCAGAATGTGAGCTATCCAGACTTGGGATATCACTCAGGCTATTCAGTCTTTAAGATATGATCTCAGTAACGTTGCCCTAGCTGGCCTCGAACTCATGATCCTCCTGCCTCTGCTTCCAGAGTAACTAGGATTACTGTTGAATACCACACCTCTAATATGGGAGTTATTGTTTAAGGGGTACAGAGTTTCAGGTTTTGTTTCTATAGGCTTTTGGGGTTTGTTGTTGTTGTTGTTGCCAGATACTGTTACTGGGACTTGAACTCAGGGCCTGGGCCTTGTTCTTTAGCCTTTTTGCTCAAGGCTAGCACTCTACCACTTAAGCCACAGTTCCACTTCTGGTTTTTTGGTGGTTAATTGAAGATAAGAATCTCAAAAGAGGCTGGGAAGGTGGTTCAGTGGTAGAGCGCTTGCCTTGCATGCCTGAGGCCCTGGGTTCGATTCCTCAGCACCACATAAGCAAAAAGAAAAAAGCCGGAAGTGGCGCTGTGGCTCAAGTGGTAGAGCGCTAGCCTTGAGCTGAAGAGCTGAGGGACAGCGCCCAGGCCCAGAGTTCAGGCCCCACGACCAGACCCCCCCCCCAAAAAAAAAAAGAATCTCAAAAGAGTTTCCTGCCTGGGCTGGCTTTGAATTGCAATTCTCCATCTCAAACTCCTGAGTAACTAGGATTACAGGCATGAGCCACGAGCACTTGGCTAGAGATTTAGTTTTATAAGATTAAAAAAAAAGTTCTGGAGACTAACTGCCCAACAATATGAATACATTTAATACTAATAAACTTTACACTTACCATGGCTAAGGTGGCAAATTTCACGTATATATAAAATAGTTTTTAAAATTCTGAAACCAAATTATGTGAGGAGAAGGCTGTTTCCTCAGATTCCATGTAATGTATCTCCTTCTCACCCCAAGACACATAGAAGAGGTGCTGTCCTGTGCTGGATGTGGGCAGGACTGACATATGTAAAGTGACCCCCACCCACAGCCCCAAGCGGCCTGCATGGCCTACTTGCTGCCAGGTACCTTAGTCACTCTGATCTGCCCATCTTCCTTTCTGGGTTAGGGTTGGGTAGTTTGCCATAACTGGCCAGCCCTGGGACAAACATCCCATGAAGCAGTCAAGCACTTGTCAGAGATGCTCAGGCTTAGGTCTGGCAAAACCTCAACTCCCAGCAGACTGCTCTGTTCCTCACAGGATTTCTGATCCCCAGAGGCTTGGGGTAGCCTCACTTCCTTCCCTCCTCCCCCCAAAGAAGGAGTGTTGGCTTTGCTCTGAGGTGAGGATCACAAGCAGCCCCATCTAGTACCCTTCGACCCCCCCAGCACCCCCACCTCCTCCCACAAGTCCTTGGGTCCCCAGTCGTTGGGAACCACAGTGTGTGACAAATGACGGAGGAGGTCCTGGGGACGCCATCTCATTCTGCAGGCGTCATTGTGCCTGACCTAAACCCAAATACCCAGGCCCCAGTCTCCCGGGTGACACCTGAAGGCCTCGGTTTCCTGGCAACGGGGAACAATGGCCCTGGGAAAAGCACACACAGTTTAGGAAAGGACAACTTTTCTCTCTCTGCACCTCTGGGTGGGATGGGGGTGGGGTGGAATGTCCACCTCCGCAGCAGAGTTTGGAGGGGCAGTCTAGCTGTAGTGGGTACTGGGGCCCTGGTTCATCTTCACACCTTGGCCCAAGTTGCAGAAACTCTCCCATCTAGTGTGTCACTAGCTGCCACTTGGAGGTGACTCACTGTCTGTCCTTTCTCTGGCAGGAATTCTTCCACCTGGTGCCTAGTCTGCACCCAGGACTGATTCAAGGGGTCAGACTCTGGTGACTTGGGGTGCTACTTTTTGCCCCCCACCACCATGGTGTCCTCCTTTCCTTTTGATTTTCTTGGCCCAGGTCCCAATTGGATAATGGGGCACTATAGGAGAAGCAGGCTCTGGAATAAACAGCCCACATAGTCACCCACTCACCATCCTGTGAATGGGGTACGCCCGGAGGATGACAGAAGCACAGAGCATCAATGTACAATGGCTACGCACAGGTTAGAGAGACAGAGGACACCTTACTCAGAGGAGCAAGGGCAATTCAAAATAAGACACACAGAGAAGATGGGAAGCAAAAAGACCAGAGCCAAGATGCCAAGGCCAAGGGCATAGCAAAGCAAGAGAGCTACACACTGCCCAAGGTGCTGGAAAAACAGGGTTGTTGGACTCCATCTGTCAGATCTGACTTCTCAGGGCTGGACAGATAGGCAAAGCATTGAAGACAGCAGTGCCTGTGAGCAGCTATCCTCAGGAGGTAGACTGAGGCCTCCTTCATAGAAGCCATGCTGGCCTCTGCTTCATTACTGATAGGGAGGCAGAGGCTGCTTTCAGTAATGCCTTTGATGATATGGTTCAGCCTTGAACAGACACCATCTGAGATTTTTTTTATTAGTACTATAAAGGTGATGTACAGATTATCTGAGGTTTTGAATCAAACTCCTCTTCTCTGACTCACATTGACTCCTGTGTCCAACAAGAACTCTCTATCTATTCTGGAAAGCAAAGGCCACAGGTGGCTTTTCTCACCACTAACCTCCCAGAGACTGGAATGAGACTGAAACAAATAAATCTATTGGGTGTGTTACAAAGGATTAAAGATCAGACCTTGGATGAACTAGAGGTTCATAGGTCCAGCAGAGGTCAGACTCCTATGCCCACAGACATCGAGAGCCTCTCAGAGAAGTCCTGGAGCCAGCACAACAAGCCATCCGTTACCTGTCACGGACTCTGATTTCTCCCCATCACTTGCACATGCATGGTAGGTCTTCATGCACTGGAACAGATATGATTCTGGAGCAGCAAGACCCAAGGTCTATTCAGAGCATGATCCCATCCACGCTCCCAAGGAGAGTGGAAGAGATACAAGGTCCTTTCTCCTCTCTTAAGACAACAGTGCACCTGCAGAGCCAGGGGCTAGAACAGCCCTGCTAGTGATGGAGCTGATATTGACAGACCTGGGTCCTGAGAGCTCATGGGAACTGCTTCTCCGAATCCTGTCGGCAGCCCCACTTCAGCTCTGTGCTCTCTCATTTTCCAGATGTGGAAATAGCTGGGCATGGGGTACATTTTTAGTCCAAAGTCACATGACCATAAATAGCAGCTGCAGGACTCAAATGCAAAACCTGGCATACAGCTCAATGCACTGAGCCTACATGCAGGACACCCGGGGAGGAAGAGAGGGAGATGCAGAACTCCCATAGAAAGTGCAATAGGCAAGGATGAGGGGTGCAAGCTCACAGCCCCAGGAACTACAGGCTAAGCAGCAGTAAGGATTCCTGGGTGAGGCAGTTGCTTGTGGAACTGCAAAGTGGCCCATGAAGCAAAAGGCCCCAAACCTAAAGCCTATGCAGAAGAAGCCATGTGGGATGCTCTTGGCTCCTAGCCTCTCCTAAGGCAGTACAGCCAAGGGCTAGAAGAACTCTTAGACCTGCAGCCTCCTGCTCCAGGAAATGATGATTGAGAACAGTTCTGGGGCATGTGAAACATTTCCTCTGCATGGGAAGGTAGCATTCTGTCTGCCTTGAGATAGAAGGGAAGGTAGCCGGCCAGATCCCCAATGGATTGGAGTGACGATGGCCAGTAATGTTGGCATGAGCCTGTAGACTGAGTGAGGAATCAATATCTGCATCTGGCATTGGTGACACACTGGTAAAAAACCATTTTCTAAAGTCATGTAAATCATTCTAAATTTGTCCTAACCCATAGAACGTGCAACACCAAGGGACACCTAGGATAAAGTATAGATTCTGGGTAGCAATTGTGGGGTGCTATAGCAGGTCCCAGCATGACCTGCCCTACTCTAGGGGCAGTGTTGATAATGGGGAGACTATGCATAAGGGGAGGAAAGATACTAGAACGTCCTACTTGCTACACACCTGAAACTGCTCTTCAAAATAAAGACTAGTTTTTCATGGTCCTATTAAAAGGTTTCTATTTCAAGGCCCCTCCCCTGCATTGGCCTCTTCTCTTGCCTGAGAAGGTCAGAATCAATTTTGCCCATGTGCTATCATAATTTTGTAAATTTTTACCAACCAAAGCCATATTTTTTTATCCTTCTTTTAGAAATCAGAAACAACAATGAGCTGGGGCCAATGTCCCATGCCTGAAATCCTATCTACTCAGGAGGCTGAGATCTGAGGATGGAGGTTTGAGTCAAGCCAGGGTAGGAAAGTCTATGAGACTCTTTTTTTCATGAGATGCTTATCTCCATTTAGCCGTCAGAAAGCCAGAAGTAGAGCCTTAAGCAAAAACAGCTAAGGGACCTGTAGGTCCTGCATTCAAGCTTCAGTACCAGCACCAAATAAACAAAACAAATAATAAAAAGAAACAACAAAAAAGTAAACCAAAACAGAAAGCTCCAGCTCTCCCTCCACATCCCCATAAGATCCTATCTCCTGCTCCAATCAGAAGAAAGAACAAGTTATGTCTGCTGGGCTTTTCACAGGTCTTCATGGTATTCCACCTCCCTGAAGGGATGTTCAAGAGGACACCGAAATGAATGATCTCTCCACGTTTAACAATGCTCCTCATTGCAGAGCTTCCATGATTTGGAGGCCCATTCTTGGTGTAAAAGAAGCAACACCCTGATCTCAGGAAGGACACATACCTGAGGGCAGTGGCTAGGGGACTGGGAGCTTCTTTGCTTCTGGCTCTCCTGGGTGCCAGCTGATGTTAACAATGGGAAGCTGGGCATTGATGGCTCATGCCTGTAATCCTAGCTAATCGAAAGACTCTGATCTGAGGATTGTGTTTCAAAGCCAGCCCAGGCAGGAAGTCCACAAGACTCTTATCTCCAATTATCTCCCAAATCCAAAAGAGCTTGAGAACAGCACCCAGGCCCTGAGTTCAAGCCCCATAACAGGAAAAAAAAAAAAAAAGACAAACATGGAGTCAGGGAATCAGAACAGATTGAACATAGACAAGTCCTCTGTGTTAAGAGTCGAAATGAATAACTACCCAGGCCTCACACTCAACAGATATGCTCTAGGAGTAAATGAGCTGGAAAGGCCTGTACCCCTCCACCTGGACTCACACCAGGTGGGTCTGTAGCAGATTGAGTACAAGTAAAAGAGCCTTTCATTGCTGATTTAGCTCTAGGCCCCTTGCCAACATAAAAAGCATCTGCATTTCATTTTCATCTTCCCCCTTCCCAGCAGTAGTAGGGTTTGAACTCAAGACCTTACATATGCTAGACAGACATTATCTCTTGAGCCATGTCTAGCCCCAAGAATCTAAACTCTTCCACCATATGCCTGATCCTTAAGGTTGTTTCTCAGCACCAAAGTCCAAATGGAAGCTGCCCCATTGGCTTCTCCATAGAAAAGCTTCTAGTCATCCATGGCATTAGAAATGTACAACTGACACCTGCATGCACTTCTACCATCAACAGATGACACTGGTCAGCAAAGGACACCCCCCTCCCCCCGCAAAGAGTCAAGGGGATAAGCTAGACTGACTGTGGTCAATGTTCAAATGACCAGTTCTCCATAGCCTTCCCCAGGAGACAGCTGAGGTCACATGCCATGGCCAGCTGGCTGTGAAGGATGCTATTAACAACCATCAATAAATGAGTTCCGGCTCTTTCTTATCCAGTTTACTGTAAGAACCAGCTCAAAATGATTTCTTATCCTTTGTTTCCTATAAATGGAGCTGTGGCTTGTAGGAAACCAGCTTGTTTTTTAGGTTTTTTTTCTAGTTGACTTTAAAAGACTTAGACACTCAGATCCCCAGGTGTGCTGACCAACGTTCAATGTGTGTGAGACAGAAGATGAATGGGACTGGCGGTGCAGATGGAACAGCTGTGTAATTGATGTGCGTGCATCTGTCCCTGTGAAATATGATTTTCACTTCTGTGCATTTCCCTTCACATTCTCTCCCCCTCATCTCCCCCCCCTTTTTTTTCTTCTAGTGGGCACTGGGAGGGGACAGGATATGCTACAAACCAGCCATCAAACTCACAGTTTTTGTCACCCACTTGAGAAATGAGCAATCTGAGACAGCTCCGCCAGGCAACACTCTGCTTAAGCCCCAAACCATAGCTAATCCATCTCGATACCCCCAAGTCCGACAAATGACTGCACGGGTAGGCTCAGAATAGGCTGGTTGGGTGAATGAATCCATCCACCCATTTACCCAGAGGCAGGGAAAGCATGGCCCAGGAACCCCACAGCCAAGCTGGGGTAAGACTTGGAAGGAAAGCTGCCTCTCTCTCCCTTGGCCAGGCAGCAGGCTGGGGGTCGTCTCCAGAATTCCCAGGGCCTTCCGGAAGGACACTTCGCCACCGTGGGAAACTGAAATACTCCAGAGTGCGGGGCCAGCTGCCACTTTGCAAACATCAACCAGGGCTACATTATGGATTCACGGAACGGAGGCCCCCAGTGTGTTCCCATCAGTCGGGGTGCCGTCTCTTCTTTCCTAAACGTTTTCTAAAGGCTCTGACGAGAATTGGTCACACACACACAAAGACAAATAAATAAAAAATGGTGTTGCTTTTTTTTTCTTTTTTCTAAGAAAAGGGTATTATTAACTTGATCAAAAATGGTTGATGTAGGACAGAGAACCAGAACTTCCCCACCACAGTAACTATTCCGGACTCTGGGACGCCCTAGGTTGTCTGGGGAACCCTACAGAAGCCATAAAAGTTCAAATACAAATACAAACTGTTAAATGGCTTCCTCCAAAAGCCCCTGGGTCATAAATACTGTCCTCTTTGGGAGGTGACACATCCAAAGGGTCCTTGTAAAAAAAATAATGTGCGGAGTTCCAGGATCCCCGTAAACAGGGAAACTCTGAGCCTTCACTCAAGTGGCTTCTGTGTAAACATAAAGCACCTACAGGTGAGGGACTCCCAAAACGAGCAAAGCATCTTACAGGTGAGCCTCTAGCCTTCTAGATGCCTGTTTCTGGCATACAGCCTGCGACTCTCCTCTCCCTTCTATTTTCCTTAGCCCCGGCAGGGCCCAGGGTGTTGTGGCTTTTCCCCTCTCAGCCATCTCTCACCCCGGCCACATCCTTGGGAGCGGGCACATCTCTGGCTGTGGCAGTGGGGAGGGTGAGCGTGGTCCCTTTCTCCCTGCCAAGGCGGTGTCCTGCCACCAGAATTTATGTGCCAGCTTTCCTTGTACCGCTGTTCCCAGGTTGCCTCCCCACCCATTACCACCCCATTAGTTGCCATGTGTTGTCCTCTGACTGTCACAGCCCACACTGCCTCTTTGTTGGTCCGCAGCTCTCCCCACCAGCCCCTCCCAAACAGGGGGCAACTTACACTTCCCATTGTGAAGTATTTCCTCCACCCTTCTCCAGCCCAGAGCCTTTGGTAAAACAAACCTGCCAAAGGGAATCTCCACTGTTTGCACAGCGTGAGTAGGGCCCCTCCTCCCCCCGCCCGGAGTTTCAGGGAACCCCCCCCCTTCTCCATGAACACACTTCCCTCCTTATTGGTATTCAGTCAATACCTTCCTTTCCTAACCCTTCCTTCCCTGGCCTTTACGATCTGCCTGCTGACAGAAGGGCCTTTGTTGAAGGAGCACAGGGGTACAAACACCAGGGCTCCAAAGACAACTGCAGAGACTTCAAAGGGGCAAATGACTCATGGCTCAACCAGCAGGCCGCCAGGGCTACTGGCTCCTCCCAGCACCTCTGGACCAGCTTTGCCTGAGGAAAAACCTGCTGTGTCTTTTCACGGATCAGACCTCATTCCCAAAGCCATTTGTTCAGTTTGTATTGTTTCAAATTGGACGCCAAGATGTGAGCCAGAATCCAGGGTCTGGTAAATATTTTGGTTCCACGGTTCGCTGCAGCCACTTTGCCGGAAGAGTGACTTCCAACACTGATCCTCCGCCTGGGAGGGTGGGGGGAGCCTCACAGGCTCCAGCCAGCTGCCAGTATCATGAGTCTACGAGCAGATGATCTGTCCCACTGCACACAAGTGACACTGTGTCAGGTGGCTCGAGATAGAAGAGCATCCCAAGGATACCAAACACAGACCTCCAGCATCCCCACATGCATATGGTCCTGGCAGACGCAACTCAGTAGCTCCCTGATCTCTTCCAGGGATTGGGACAGGGTGGGGGTAACAGAGCAGCCAGTGATCAGGAAGCCTGCCCCAAGCAAGGCCGCCATCACCTCACCAAGCCTCCTGCCCACTGTGCCCAGCTTCTAGAACAAATGAACTCCAGGATGGCCCTTCCCATAGGTTTGAAAATGGCTCTCCAGGTCCTCTTCATTGTCCCTATCAGCTCCAGGCTGCTAGACTACATCATACACAATAGTTCCCAGAGAGCATTTAGCAGCCTTCCGAAAACACCTGCAATAAAACGCAGATCCTTAATGCAGATCCTGGGACTGAACACTGCTGTCTGGATGTGTCTGGATTAGCAGTCTGGAACAGGACTATCTCCTACCCTGGAGAAGACACCTCGCCTTTACTAATTCAGCCTAAGACTTCATTCAGTCTTCTGGACTCCTTACTGACTCTGGAGTCATCCTCAGCTTGGAATAAGAAGCCCTTTCTACAACAGATGCCGCTAGATCTGTCTCCCCTGTACAGTTTGCTTCAATAGCCATCTTAAGTCTCGATCAGACTTGATCACCTCACCATTGACTGTAGCTTAGTTCATGGAAATCATTTTGCTTTTTATTTTCTGGAGGATGCTGGGAATCGACCCCAGAGCTGGAAAAAGAAAATGTAGCAATGGAGACAGAAGCCAGAGTAATGCTGCCATGAGCTACAGCACAAGGGCAGCCCAGAAGCTGGAAGAGGAACACTAGCTTCTCTCTGACTCCCAAGGAACAAATTCTGCTAACACCTTCATTCTAGCCCAAGATACCTACTTTGCCTTCTGACCTCCACACAACCATAGCAAATTTGTGTTGTCTTAAGCTACTGAGTCTGTGGGGATTTGTTACAGCAACCACAAGAAACAACATGGACAGCAAGAGCAGCAGTCAGACCTGTGAATTGTGGCCACCCTTAAATTCAATGCTTTTCCTAACCCCAGCCTGTTGAGCTGGGGAAACAGGGAGCTTTGGACGTAGTTAAAGTTAGGTGAGGTTGTGAGGGTAGAGACTTTATGGTAAGATTTGTATCCTTATGATACACAGCTGCCAGAGTAATTTTCTTCCTTCCTTCCCTTTTTTCTCTCCCTCCCATCCCTCCTTCCTTTTACCATGTACAGATGCAGGTAGGAAGTGACCATCTGAAAACCATGGAAAGAGAGGGTGTTCACTAGAACTTGACCTGGATGACAGCCAGTTGGGACTTTCAGCCTCCAGAACCATCAGAAACAAATTCATGCTGCATAAACCTCCAAGTCTATGGTGTCTGGCTATGGCACCTGGAGCTGACTAATACAGGAAGAAACTCTTTCTGAACCTACGATGATAGCCCAGGCCCAGGGTTCCTGGCCAGGAGAGGAAAAGATAGTGAGTCAATATTCCTGATGGCAAAAAATGGCTCCGAACAAAGGAGGAGGCTACAATGCTTGATAAGAAATGTACTCATTATCTTGCCCATGTAATTGTAACCCCTCTGTACAGTATTTTCACAATAAAAAATAAAAATAAAAAATGGCTCCAGGTGTGACAATGTTGTCAGACACCTTGTATTCATATACTGTTCTGTAGAATGGGAACTTCTTTGTACAACTACTTAAAGATAATAATAATGAAAAACGTTTTTTAAAAAATGACTCCAGGTACCTTGATCTGGGATACAGCATCGTGGAGAAAAGATTTCTATGTTCATGATTAGAGTGAGGTTCAATGAACATTAACCAATCACAAATTACCCCCACTTAAGATGTGAATAAAAAGCCAGCCATGGTGGTACACCTGTAATCCCAGTGCTTGAGCAAAGACAGAGGGAGTATATGTGTTCCAGACTAGGTTAAGCTACATAGCATGACCTTGTCTCAAAGGAAAGTGAAAAACTATAAAATCTACCAAACTCTGAAAGTCCTGCTAAGCAGCTTTGGCATGGTGTTATCTTCGTGCTGCTCATTTTTCCTAAAAGGTGAGCATTCCTTTCAAGCTAGCGCCCACCTCAACGGGCTCTGGTCAGTGCAACTTGAAAGAGGCTTGTTTTAGAGCAAACACTAAAAGACAGGTTCAGTTCTAACCCAAGCAGCCACCTCTTCCTGATCAGCCAGTCTGTTCTAATGTGCACGCTCCAATACCACTTGAGCCACAGTGCCACTTCTAGCTTTTTCTGAGAAGTTTGTTCGAGATAAGAGTCTCATGGCCTTTTCCACCTGGGCTGGCTTCAAACATTGATCCTCAGATCTCAGCATCCTAATTAGCTAGGCTTACAGGCATGAGCCACCAGAGTCCGGCAGACAGGATTTCTTCCTAGCATCATAATTACCAGTATCACACCCCAAAGTGTTCCCTAACCACAGGGTTCCAACCAGAAACCAAACACAGCACAAGTTTGAGTCCTCACATTTTTCTTGATAACACATATGCAAAGAGGAGTCCCCAGATGCTTGCTGGGAACCCCAAGTGAAAAGCAGAACCCCTGGACCACAGTATTCAGTTTCAGTGAGAGTCTCACTAGGAAACCGAGGTCCTGGCCCTTTGCCATAAAAAATGAAGTCAAGCAGGGCACTGGTGGCTCACGCCTGTAATCCTAGCTACTCAGGAGGCTGGGATCTGAGGATCACGGTTCAAAGCCAGGCCAGGCAAGAAAGTCTGTGAGACTCTTATCTTCAATAAACCACTAGGAAGTGGCACCATGACTCAAGTGGTAGAGTGCTTGCCTTGAGTTGAAAATCTGAGGGACAGCATCCAGGCCCAGAGTTCAAGCCCAAAAACTACCAAAAATAAAAAGAGGGGGGTCAAAACACTCTGCCACCTACAAGTCACCATTGTGACCCCTGAGCTAGCTCCTCTCTTCTCTAGCTGAGGCTCTTCAGCCCCCTGGAAGCAAAGGGGTTCTCTGCAACCACCCTCATAGAGAAGTACCCTGGGTCGCCTCTCTTGACAGGCCATTTAGTCCACTGCCCTGAGAGGATATTTAGTCTAGCTCTGAGCAATTGACTTTACATTTGGGGGACACAAATAAAGCCAACCACAGGTCATGTGGAGAAGCTGGAAAGAACTAAGTGCACCAAATATACCAAGACAAGGGCCCAACCCAAACCCATAAGGCCAGGAGCCCAGAAATGTTTTAAAGGAGAAAGGGAGCACCAAGGAAGCAACCATCAACTCCCCTGGGGAAAGCAGAAACTATGCCAGGAAGGTGGCATTTCAGGCAAGTCCAGGAAGAGGCCTGGGAGGCAGGACTGCAGGCCCATGATCCCTCCTGCCCTGTCTGGGATGCAAAGAGCTAGGGAAAGGTGGCTCCTTGTGGGGGTGTCTGAGGCCCAGTCTGTAATTGTGGGATTCCCTGCTTATGGGCAACTGAATTCAGTGGCTATGTTTGCATAGCCGCCATCTCCCACATCCTTCCAAACTCCAGAAACCTTCTGAGTGATGCCTTTGCTTCTTCCCACTTCACTAGTTTCTCTTCGATAATGAAGATCTTCATGGCCTGATGACAATCACCTTGAGAATTACACTCCTTCCTGCCTTCCCAGCCCGGTTTTGACAACTAGCCCTGAAAGTAGTATTTAACCTCTGTGCTCAGTGCTTCCCCCTGTAGGATGGTGTCAGTAATAGCTCTCATCACACAGGGCCATGAGAAGCTGCTATCTACATTACATATTCCGTGTCCCAGTGCTTTAAAAGGGTGTGGTGGATAGTATACAATTATTGCTGTGCTTGTAAACTTTGTTTTTACAACTATTTTTATGCTAGCTCAAGTGACTTACTGAAAAACGAAACCGCTTATCCCTCATCTTTCCCTGATTCTGTTTTCCTAATATATCATATCCCGGCAAAATTAGCTTTTGTAATGGTTTCTTAAAGATCTTCATCTTCCCACAAATCACTCCCACTGCCCTCCCTCCCCTTTGTGCATACCGCTCTTCAGCATCTTCTCCAGGCTTAAAAATTCCATTTGTAGACAGGTGCCAATGGTTCACACCTATAATCCTAGCTATTCTGAGATATGAGCACCACAATTTGAAGTCAGCCCAGGCAGGAAAAATCTATACGATTTCTTTTCCAGTCCTGAGGCTTGAACTCAGGGACTGGGCACTGTTTCTGAGCTTCTTTTGCTCAAGGATAGCACTCTACCACTCAAGCCAGAGTAACACTTCCAGCTTTTTCTGTTTATGTGGTACTGAGGGATTGAACTCAGGGCTTCATGGGTGCTAGGCAAGCACCCTATCACTAAGCTACATTCCCAGCCTTGTGAGATTCTCATCTACAATTAACAAAGTGCCATTCGAGGAACTGTGGCTCAAGTGGTAGAGCATCAACCTTGAGCAACAAAGCTAAGGGACAGACCACAGGCCCTAAGTTCAAGTCCCAGTACTGGCGCACGCACACACACACACACACACACACACACACACACACACACACATACACACACACACACTCTTCACCTTACCTTGACTTGCAAATTATCTCTTTGGACAGTGGCTTTTGTTGCTGTGAGCCCCTGTGAAACCACCAACAAGGCACTCTGATTTCACTGGGAGTCCCACTTTCAGAGCAATCATCCCACAACCCTCCCTACACTCCCTGGTTGTCCACACTTGTGAAGGCCAGCGTGCTTCTGGGTTAGTTGGGGACAGAGCTGAACCCAGAGGTGGCAGCATGGTGCCAGGGCCATGCAGAACATTCAGCCATATTGTCCCTATCAGCCCACTCTGGCATGTAAGTGTCACTCCTAGGCCCACCACCCTTTTCCAGGAGGCTCCTGTGTAGCCAGTGGGATGCCTGCCTTTTTCACACCAGCCTTGACAGCGGGCATGGATTTCATAATAGGGAAGCTCTCAGAATCCAGAGTGCTCCCTAACTGGCAACCTCTAATCCCCAAATTATTTCCTGCTTGTCTGAAGGAGGTGACATGTCTGCTGAAGGGTCTTTCTTATTTCATGTGCCTTTCACACAGGATCCAGGCCAGGCAAAGAAAACCGAGGCTCTCCCTCCAGAGGTCCCCACCCAGAGCTCACTAGGGAGCAAGGCCTCTCAATGTGAAAACCAGTGACACTGCAGACTCTTGGTCCTTATACACAGACTGACTCAGGATCTCTGAGGCCTCTGAAACACACACACACACACACACACACACACACACACACGCATACATATTGACAACTTACACTCCTTTGATGGTGATAATTTGGTGGTAAGGGCATAGGCTTGGGTTTAAATCTCAGCTCTCCTTGTAATTGTCTGAGACCTCAGCCTCCCTTAACACTAGATGCACACGATGCTGAAAGATGTACCCTACAAAACAAATGTATAAAGAGTTCCATAATCAAACATGTTTGGGACGTGGAGCACCCTACATGTCTTTGGTAAAGAGGCTGCAGAGGCCTCTGAGCAGGACTCTACTGACCCATCATGTCCCCTTACTGTCTTCCTATCATTAATCCCAGGAATAATTCACAGACAATGCTTGGAAGATTCCTTTTTGAGCAGTGGAGTGATCGACGGTCTTGAAAGACCTGGTGATTCTGGCAGGAAGGAGGCCCTGGCAGGGCAGAGGGCCACAAGAAGCCCTATTCCTCATGTGCCACGTCTCCACAGCGGCTGCTTTGGTTCTGCTGTCACTCTGCTGCCGCCGGCCTGGACGTGTCACAATAGCGAGGTCACCTTCCTGCTTTGGGTAATTTCGCTTGGAGGCAAGACAGATCCATTTTAAACAGCTCTTCATTTCAGCAGAGAATGCCCTCTGCCTCTGATGGGGGCGGGGGGCCTGGCGGTAAGGGAAGCTTTGTTCTTCTGACCAGTGCTGACAGTTTAATTAAACCCAGCTTGAGACAGGGTCGCTGCGGTCAGGCATTCTCCAACAGGGCTCTGCAGACTCTCCCCTCCCGCCTCTCCCACCACCAGGCCTGTTAATGAGTTATGGTGGTCCTGAGAACAGGGATATAAATAAGGGAAATAGATGCCCTGGGCTGCCCTTAATCACCCGCCTCGCCCCTCCCAGGCCCTGCAGAGACCAGGAGGTCGATCTTGTCAGGATGCATATTGGTTTCAAGGCTAAAAGGAAGGACCGGAGGACTTGAATTTCCAGAAGTAGCCTCTGGACACCAAGGGAATGCTGCCAGCTACAGAAAGGCTGAAAAATGGTCAGACCTGGAGGGGACTGAGGCTGGCTGGGGGAGGGGGTGCAGAGAGAGAGCTAACACTCAGCCACTTCTACCTGAACATAACATGGTAAAGATTAGGACTTGCCACTACAGAGAAGCAGCCAGCTTTCTAGTCCCAAACTACACCTCTGGAGCATCTCCGTAGTCTCTGGGGTTGACTGGGGTTGAATTGACCCCAAACCCAGATAACCTGCTACCAGGGTACAATAGTCCCCTGCCTAAGGCGTGGTTACAGCAGATGATACATCTACCCCACCCACAGCCACTGGCTTGGTGACAGCTGTCACCAAGCACCAATGATAGGCTGTCACCTCCTGGAGAGGTAGGCACACATGTCTGTTTTGCACAGCTCTCACTCCAAGCATTTGCAGCACTTTGCACAGAGCCTGTCTGCAGGAGGTCCTCAGGAACCAGGGATGGGGTGGTTGGGTGGGGAGAAGATTTATGAGGAAGGGGTGGATGGAAGGAGAGGTTGGGGTGTGAGGGTGGAGAGGTCCAGGTAGACGTATGTAGGTAGAGGAGTGGCAGGGGCTAGCGAGTAGAGAAGAGGAGGCAGGTGGACAGATGGAGGGAGGGCACTAAATGGGAGATGGAGGAAGAGGATGAGAATGAAGCGCTGAGTATAAAGTCACCTGATTGGTGACTTGGCGGATGGAGAAGAGGGAGGGTGCATAGGTACAAGACTGGAGAGACAGAGGTGGAGAAGCAGCTGAGCAGTGGGGTGCAGGGGTGGTGGGGGGGAGGGGGGAGGAAGTAGGTGAGTGAGAGGTACCTGGGTGATATGCAAGCAACAGACAGGCTCAGCCCCTCAGGTGTGTCATACACCCTCCAAGCTTGCAGGTTTTCATTCAGTGCTGTGCTGGGGAAAATGCTGACCTCCCAGAGATGCTCTGTAGATGAGATCAGATAAGGCGTGGGCCCGACATAGGATAACCTTCATTCACTCTAATCATCACTGCCTCGGCTGCTGTTGCTGAAACCTCCCCTGGGAGACTGTGGTTGTCTCTGCGCAGGCTCACTTCTGCAGCCATGAACTTGGAGCAGGAGGAGATGGATGCCTTCTGATAGGGAGGGGACACTGAGCCGAAACTCCACACTCGGCCTCAATGAAAGGTCTTCAAGGAAGTGGGGGCGTTGCCTGTGATTTTAGGGTATGGGAAAATGTTTCCAGGGCAATATATTCTACATGTTCCATGTTTGTTCTCTTTTCACTGCTCAGGAAGTTAGCTGAGAATCCAAAATGCAGGTTCCCTTCACTAAAAATGACTATCCGGAGCCAGATGCCAGTGGCTTACACCTATAATCCTAGCTACTCAGAAGGGTGAGATCTGTAGATCATGGATCAAAGTCAGCCCACGTAAGAAAGTCTGTGAGATTCATATCTCCAATTAACCAGCAAAAAGCCTGAATTGGAGTTGTGGCTCAAAGGGTAGAGCACTAACCTTGAACAAAAAAGCTCAGGGAGAGTGCCCAGGCCCAGGACTGGCACCAACACACACACACACACACACACACACACACACACACACACAGCATCCCAAGCTCTGCTGATCAGGAAACCAAACTCCTGCTACAGACTCCTCTGGGTACTCTGTAGGAGCAGAGTAGAAAGCAAGGGGAGGATTCTGAGTTAAGGGGTAAGGTTCTGGGTGAGGTGAACCTCTGCAGAGATGAGGGAAGCCAACACTGATATTGGACAAATGTTTGGGGTTAGGAGTCTGCAAGGCCATCCCAGTGAGATCATCCCAATGACTCCTACAGGTCCACAGGTGAGGGTCACCACAGGTGAGGGTCACCACAGGTGAGGGTCATACTTCTCTTTGATCCTCACAACAGCTCTGAGAGTCAGACATTGTTATCTTCGTCCCAGAAAAGAACAACAGGTTCTTCAGGGCTAAAAGAAGCTCAACAATGTCATATAACTGACAGTCTTCATTTTTGTTTGAGTTGGTGCTAAGAGTTCAGCAAGGACTTGACCACTGAGTTCCATCCCCAGCCCACAGACAACAGTTTTCACTCAAACCTGAGGTTTCATGGTTCTGATAAATGCTGTCCAATTTCTTATATAAAAATAATACATCTGCCAGCCACTGATGGCTCACCTCTGTAATCCTAGCTACCCAGAAGGCTGAGATCTGATGATTGTGGTTCAAAGCCAACCCTGGCAGGGAAGTCCATGATACTCTTAGCTCCAATTAACTACCCAAAAGCACAAAAGTAGAGCTGTGACTTAAATGGTAGAGAGCTAGCCTTGAGCTAAAAGGCTCAGGAACAACACCAAGGCCCTAAGTTCAAGCCCCAGGACTGATACCACATCATCATAATCATCATCATCGTCATCGTCATCATCATCATCCATCCTTCAAAACACAGAAAATAAAATCACCCACAGGCCATCCCCCTGGCATTCTGCAGTCAGTTTTCCATGATTATTTAGAATAATTCATTCAGGAGCCATAGTACCAATACAACTTTACATCCTGGCTTTTGATATCACAACCATCTACAATATTTGACATGTCTCATAAAAATCATTTTTAATGATTGTATAAGTATCCCCATAAAATAGACATACATAATTTGCCTAACCACTCCCCCAATGTTGGATAGCTAGGTCATTCGCAATCTATATCCTCAATATTCTAAATAATGCTGCAATGAACATATTTATGCGCAGGTTTTATTATTCCCTTAGGGTAGATCCCCAACAGTAAGATTTCTAGGTATAGTTTAAGCCCATTTTCAGGCTCTTTACAGACCTTTAGAGACCTGGTGGTTAACACTAACCCCATCATCAAAATGCTCTGCGGTCCAAGGCAAAGCCCTGCTCTGAGAGTGTGATCCTGCATTTGGGAGGAATGAACAAGCTAACCCAACACCAGGATCTACTAATAAAGAACAAGCAGTAGAAGGGTTATAACTTGTAGAATCTGTACAGACTGTATCAACTGAAACATGGACCACTCCACCTACACGCTCTGTGGCACCCCTTCCCGGCACAGTTGTTGTCTCTCCAGCCCATCTTCATGCTGAGTCAGACTGTCCTCTGCATGAAAGTCCATAATTTGCTCCAGATGAAAAGGATTAGTAACAGATATCTCCAAAGCAAAGGGAAGGTCAAGTAAGAGACCAGAAATATCAGACACTGCCTCCTGGTGTTAGCTTTTCTTCTGAGGGAATAAATCCCACCTCCAGCTCCTGAGGAGGCACCAGCTCCAGCCATCCCACAAACCCTAGCACAGCTCACTGTCCAGGGTGATCATTTGACCTAAGATGGACCAATCAGATTCTTTCTCCCCATAATTTGAAGTTGAGACCTAAAACACAGTGAGGATATGAGCACTATAGTTATAGGAAGTACGAGGGGAGTCAGGATTGTGACTACCCTAAAAAATGGCAATACTGAGATGCAGCCAGTAAGCCCAGGACAGTGGTTTGGAAGGAAATACAGGGCAATAAGGTGGATGTGCACAAAGGGAAAGGCCAGCTGCCTGTGTGTGGCCAGTTACAGCATGGACCACAAGGAGCATGTTGTAGACCCATGGCCCAACACATGGACCACACAGATCAGTACATGGACCACACAGACCAGTGCATAGATCACAGGTCAGTGCATGGACCACATGGACTAAGGCATGGATCATACAGTCCAGTGTATGGACCACACAGACCAGTGCATAATTCACACAGACAAGTGCATGGACCACACAGACCACATGAACCAAACCAACCATCATGGAATGATACAGAGCAGTGCATGAACCACATATGAAACAGACATTACAATAGCTGTACCTGCCGGCACAAGAATCTAGTGCCTTTATCAGCTGAATAAAGAAAAAGTGCCTACACAGTAGGAGACAATGGGCCTGGCACAGACGATCCCTGAAGAGTGGCCCAGTCAAGAGGAAGAAGAAAAATGAAGTGACCAGAGAGACCACTTTCAAAAGACTGAAAGTAGATCAGCAGCATAGTGTGATGGTACCTAAAGACCACCAGCTTAGCAAGAAGCCTGCAAATGATGGCATAGGTTGGAAGAGCCAGCTGTATTTAGTCAGGAAGAGAAGAGCTAGTCCAGACTCCAGGTCCCTGGCCACTCAGGTAGCCCCATCTCTCACCTAACTGCATTCCTTCATGCTTTCAAGCCCCTTTCTCCACCCAGCTTCCATCCTCCCCTGGAAAGAAGAGTCAAACCCATCACTACTCTTTGTGCCTTGCTACACACAAAGAAGGTCCCAATCAGGGGCTCACACATGCTAGGGAAGTGTTGCCCTTTTAACTTCCCAGATCAAAATTAAAAAAAAAAAACTAACAAAAGTACATGGCTTTTCTAAAGAGTTACAGAAAGCAAAGTTATTAGAAAGCAGAGTCTAGGGTAAGAATTTTCTAATATGCATATCTGTCTGATAACAGAATTAATTGCCTGGAGAGGTGGTGGACTCCCCATCACTAGAGGTAACCACGCAAATGCTGCAGAGCCACATGCTAAGGAACTATCAGGGAGATTCCTTAGTAAATTTCAAAGATGCTGTCCAAGCCAAGATCCCACAAAGCAAAATACAGAACAAAACAATCACAGATACCTCTGGAAAATAACAGAGCAGCAGAATTAGTGGCCATACTTTCAACTCAGAAGTATACTTACAATAAATAAAAAGACAGCCAGATCCTACAGGTAATAAGTTCATAGATCACATTACCCTAAACAGTAAAAGAAGCTGAAAACAGAAGCAGATTCAAGAATGGTTTGCTTGAATGAACAAATGAATGAATGTGCAAGGCAGCTGACCAAAGGCAATACAACATGCACTTAACAAAAGCCCTGCCTGGGCTGGGAAGGTGGCTCAGTGGTAGAGTGCTTGCCTTGCATGCCTGAGGCCCTGGGTTTGATTCCTCAGCACCACATAAGCAGAAAAAGCCGGAAATGGTGCTGTGGCTCAAGTGGTAGAACACTAGCCTTGAACTGAAGAGCTGAGGGACAGCGCCCAGGCCCAGAGTTCAGGCCCCACGACGGACCCAAAAAAAAAAAGAACTGGATGAACTGCTTCTTTCTAGCACTTGCTGTGGAGAAATGTCCCACACAATAGCTTCCCACAGAACCATTTCTGCCAGGTGAGGAGCGTGGAGTCCAAGCCACAGGAAAATTCAGCCTCCATTGACTATACTTGCATGCTTCCCATGGGGTGGCAGAAAATCAAAGAGAGAAGATTCTAGACACAGAACTCACAGTCTGGACAGAGCCTGGTTGTTCTGGAACAGCAATTCTGGCAACATGTGAAGCTGGTTCCGGTTCAGTCGTCTAAAAAATAAAGACAGAAGAAGCAAAATTCACCAAGAGGCCCAGGAAATCCAGAGAACCTCTAAGAAAGCCCCAGGTTCAGAGTTCAGGAGCTCTGGGTTCAAGTCCTAGCAGTGGCAATCTGTAATCCTAGGGAAATCGCCTTCTTAGGGCCATATTTCACTTGGAAGGTGGGAACTGAGCTACCTAGCACTTAGTGGGAGGTCAAGAAGGAAGGACCTATAGAAACCCCTCCCCAAGTGGTGCCCATCACCCTTGTAATCCATAAAGGATAGATTCTAATACCTACTACCTTGTGAGATGGGTCCTTCACTAGATAGGAAATGTGAGCTATTTCCTAACTTGGGTTGGAATAGCCAAACATTCCAGTTCCTGATTGCTTTCAACCACATTTGGCTAAGCAGCCACTTAAGTGTGTTTTTTAATTGCTTGCTTGGGTCTTTTTGCAAAATGATCATGACAAGTGAATTTTTTGGGGGGGTCGCCATGTCTGGGACTGGAGCTCAGTACCTGATGCTTTTGCTCATTGGTAATACTCTACCAACTGAGCCAAACCTCTAACCCCAAAAGGGATTTTTTTTAAATCATTAATGAAAACTCATCCTTAAAAGAAAAAGAACCTTCAAATAGTGGAAGACAGGGTCTCAAATACTTATATTGGTCTCACTCAACAGTTTGTGGATGTCTTTTCCATGCCAAACAATAGATACTTACTTTTTCTTTTCATTTAGCAGTGCTAGGGATTGAACTCAGGGCCTCACACATGCTGGGTTGGTGCTCTACCACTGAGCCAACTACCCTAGCCTCCTCTTCCCATCCATACCTTTTATTTCTAATGGCTGAATTGTATTTCCATATAATTTTATATGTATTTCCATATAATTTCATTGTTATTATTAAGGTGTTGTTCGGTGGGGGGCTACCATTTCACAATTCAAGTAATATGTGCATTCTTTTTTTTTGGGGGGGTCCGGTCGTGGGGCCTGAACTCTGGGCCTGGGCACTGTCCCTCAGCTCTTCAGCTCAAGGCTAGCACTCTACCACTTGAGCCACAGCGCCACTTCCAGCTTTTTGCAAGGCTAGCACTCTACCACTTGAGCCACAGCGCCACTTCCAGCTTTTTGCTTATGTGGTGCTGAGGAATCGAACCCAGGGCCTCATGCATGCAAGGCAAGCACTCTACCGCTGAGCCACCTTCCCAGCCCCAATGTGTGCATTCTTTTGGACAACCCCATCCCTTCTTTTACTTCCCAGTTTCCCCCTCTCACCAGTTTCCTCCTGCCCAGTTGCATAGTTCATTTTCCATATAGTGTTTAATGAATACTACGATTGCCATTGTTCACCCTTTCTCTCTCCCTTTCTGTGTCCCCCTTTCCATAATGGTTTTTGATAATTACTAAGATTTGAACTCAGGGTCTCATACTTGCTACACAGACCCTCTACCACAGACACCTCCAGCCCCGTTTTGCACTGGTTATTTGGGGATAAGTTCTCTGTTTTCTCCCAGGACCATTCTTAGACTATGACCCTCCTCTATGTTGTTTTCCACTATATCTGGGGCATCAGGCACACACCAGCACATTCAGTTCTGTTGAGATGGAATCTCAAGAACTTTTCTACATGGGCGATCTTGAACTGGAACTCTCCCAGACTTGCCTCGTGTGTCGCTGGGATGACAGGCAGACCCTGCCTATTGGTTGAGAAAAGGTCTTCCAAATGCTTTCCTCAGGACCATGATCCTCCCACTCTGCCTCCCTAGTAGCTGAAATTATAGGTGTGAGCCACTGTGCCCAATATAGTTCATAATTTTTAACTTCCATGAGAGCAGACTAGGACCTGTTCAGAATTACAAATCAGGAGATGGGGGAGCAAAAGATCAGGTTCTGGAGTACAACTTTCTAAGAAATCCTAACACAGATATGTCCTGAGAAGGTGGTTAGATCTAACCAGACTCATCAACACCAGAGATTAGCATGTAGCAAAAACAATCATACCTATAATTTGGAAAGCCATAGTAGACAATAGTAAAAGTTAACATTTCTCATTTAGCCTCTCTTACACAGAAGCTTAGACTATCCAGGGGCCCAGCACCCCAGTAGTGGCACCAAAAACTAAAAAAACAAAGTTGAATGGGAAATCAAAAGACACCAAAGGGAGTGGGCAGAGAGAGTGACATCTGGGGGACTCAGAACACAGACAGCAGCAGTGGCTACCAGTCATTGCTAGCCTCTCCTCTGTCAGGCACCAAGATAAAGGGTTTATAAATCTCACCTCATCATTGAAGGGAAAGGTGAGGAAAAGGTGGGCTTTCTCTCTTGGGTATGACAACACCTTCCATTCACACACACACACACACACACACACACACACACACACACACACACACAATCTCCTCTTGTTTGCTTGCAACAACCCCACTGGCAAAGCCTTACTGCCACCACCTTACCACATGGCTTGGCTCCTAACAGGTGCCCCTCACTTGTGCTGTTGACCCTGTTGAGTTGTCCCTCTGGTAGATGAGAGACTGGGATGACAGTCAGTGAGTGACTCGCCCAAGGCATCACTGAACAGTGGATATGGGATTCTGAAGCCTGGCTGTCCTGGCTCCCTGTCCTGGCTCCCCTCCAGCTGGGGCAAGGGGAGAGGGGCACATGTGGGTGGGGGGAGACCACTGAGCATGCTCTGTGCCCTCCCAGAATGGGCTACAGTGTCAGGGCACATGGAGATTTCTCTGCCAACAGGGCCTCACCACTCCACTTCTATACTCAAGCTTCATAACTGCTTGCAAGAACCAGCCGTGCCTGTCCCAGATTTGTTTATGTTCACTGGTGCTTATAATTACATCATTTAATTAATTTTGTTCATCAATAAATGAAATACTAGAGGGAAAAGAGTCATCTCTATGAAAACCACCTTGAATGCTTTGGAAACATTCAAAGGAAAGAGGAGCTGCTAATTGAAGGGTTGTTGAGTCAGGTAAAGGACTTTATTCTGCCCCCAGATTGCTTCCAAGCACCCTAAAAAAATTCTCATTACATCTTTAAGAAACTGAAACAAAGACCACGAACAAGGTATATGGCTGTGGTTTAGGTAAAGAAAGCAATATAGAATCCTAATGGATGGCTTATGCTTTTTAGACTTATAAAATAAAAAGAGTTCAGGCCCCACAACCGACTAAATAAATAAATAAAAATAAAAAGGAGGGGCTGGGAAGGTGGCTCAGTGGTAGATTGCTTGCCTTTCATACATGAGGCCCTGGGTTCAATTCCTCAGCACCACATAAGTGGAAAAAGCTGGAAGTGGCTCAAGTGGTAGAGAGCTAGCCTTCAGCTAAAGAGCTGAAGGACAGCGCCCAGGCCCAGAGTTCTGGCCCCACAACTGATAAATAAATAAATAGGAGGGAGGCATGTGCCAGTAGCTCAAGCCTATAATCCTAGCTCATCAGGAGTCTGAGATCTGAGGCTGTGGTTCAAGCCAGCTTAGGCAGAAAAATCCATGAAACTCTTATCTCCAATTAGTGAGCAAAAAGCCAAAAGTAAAGCTGTGGCTCAAGTGGTAGAGTGCGAGCTTTGAGTAAAAAAGCTCATGGATAGCATGCAGGCCCTGAGTTCAAGGCCCCATATCAGCACAAAAAGAAAGAAAGAAGGAAGGGAGGGAGGGAGGGAGGG
>NW_012267252.1:1444765-1447576 GCF_000151885.1 Dipodomys ordii
GAAGGAAGGAAGGAAGGGAGGGAGGGAGGAAGGAAGGGAGGAAGGAAGGAAGGGAGGGAGGGAAGAAGGGAGGGAGGGAGGAAGGGAGGGAGGGAGGGAGGGAAGGGAAGGAGGGAGGGGAAGGAGGGAAGGTTGGGGAAAGGATCAATAAATGTACATTTACATGTTTTAACATATTTTAAATGAAAGTTCAGTATTTACACTCTGTGGCTTTCCACAGATTCCCATTTCAACCAAGTTTCATGATTAATTGATCACCCCTAGTCAAGAAGGTACCACTGAACTGGCTACTCAAGAAGACCTAAGTAGCATGCACTGGACACCTCCAGGGATAAGTGTCCACTGGGAAGATGACCCACCCTGGAAGGAATGAGGAAAGGACAGAGATAACCAGATCTACACTGAGAAGGCATGATTCAAAAAAGATGACCCTACCAAGCCTGGGCTGGTGGTAGCAGTGATGCCTAGATCTCCCCCACGCCAGTCCCTGTCTCCTCCTCCAGAGCATGACATTGGAGAGCTGAGCCAGGATGGGTGAGGTCCAACTCATTCCCTCGGAGCCCTTCAGGTCATTAATATGTATTTTATTCTCAGCTTTTTAAAGAAAGCAAACACAAGGCTCAACGTCTGGCCTAGCTATGGGCTTATCGCTCAGTTTCAGCCTGGGTAAGGAACACAAAAGAAAGAGCATTCTGAATTTCTTCCAGGCTGAAAGAGGCTAACAAGAAGGCACATTCATTTCCCTTTACTTAGTATCTCATTTTCCTTTATATGAAAGTGAAGGGTGAGATATTAGAACCTCGGCTCCGAAGGCAAGATGATTAGAGTTCTAATTCCCTCTTCTGAATAGCAAAATGTTATTTGCAAAATGCTACTAGCAATAACCACCAAAAAGCCAGAAGTAGAGGTGTAGCTCAAGTGGCAGAGTGCTAGCCTTGAGAAAAAAAATGCTCAGGGACAGTGCCCACACTCTAAGTTCAAGCCCCAGGACTGGCACACACACAAAAAGTCCTGGAGATGTGGCTTAAGTGATAAACTGCCAGCCTAACAAGTGAATGACCCTTAGTTCAAACCTCAGAACTGAAAAATAGATAGGTAGGTAGGTAGGTAGGCAGATAGATAGATAGATAGATAGATAGATAGATAGATAGATAGATAGATAGATAGATAGATAGACAGACAGATAGATAGATAGATAGATAAAATTAAGAAGAAAGGTCCACAAATCAATGAACAAAGGTTCACTGGTTTTACTCATTCACGTCAATGCTTGCTGATTATGTCTTGGAATAACACAAGACGAAATTACTTCACTTGTGTGAATTTTAATCATCGTGTATTTTCAGGGACAAACAGAGTTACACAAAATGAGGAGGTGCAGGGAGGGGTGCACGTTCCAGCTTTCTCTCTGCCACCAATTCACTGTGCCCGTAACCTCTTCTACCACTGCAGCTGCCCCCAGATCCATCAGGCAGGGCAACCCAAGGAATGCCCCCGAGTTGTCACTGTCAGCAGCTTGGCTGGTAGATTCCCTCTCTGCCATCCTTGCCCTCCCAAGCCCATACCCCCCTCCTCCTCCTCCTCCTCCTTCCTCCGCCCCCCCCCCAGTACTCACAGTCGCTCCAGTTCCTTCATGTCATCGAACGCTCCCCGCTCCACTGCCCCAATCTGGTTCTCCATCAGCTGCCTGGAGAAGGAGAGACAACAGCCACAGGGGTTTGGACCAGGACACCTGGAAACAGCTGGTACGAGGGAAGGGCTCTGCCAGGACAAAGCTGGCACCAGTGTGAGACCGGAGCCATGCCAGGCCTCATGCAGACCCATGTCCTAGTCTGAGTGGACACATTTCCTTACAGCTCTGCAAATTCCCCAGCACAGCCCCACCCCACCCCAGCACCAGCCTGACAGCAAGATGTGCCACCAGCCCCTCCCCAGCTGGCCCCTGGAAGCCACAAGCCCTGAAGGGCCAATGCCCTAAGACATGCTACAGGAAGGCTGTAGCTATAAAGGGCTCGCCTTTGGCCCAGGGCATGTGCCCAAGGTGCAAAGCAGACAGCATCAGCCAGTATGGAGGGAGGGAAGACTTTGCCAACAGGGCAGAGCCCACACACGCAACAAACCCCTCTCTGCTGCACCCTTATTCTGCCTGGCCCCATCTGCTGAAGACTGGGGTCCTGGGCCAACAGGCTACCTGGTGCCAGAGGACTCTGCATCTCCTCACCACCAACTCACTCTGAAGCCTTCCTCCAGCTATGGAGGAAGTGTTTTACCAATACATGATAAAGTTTAAGATATTGAAAGGGTTTTTTCTTCTGTGTTTTCACTCTCCAATCTCAAGCAGGTGACCCTCATGTCCTAGCATGGGTCTGAGGCAGAGCAAGGGCAGGAACTGCTATCAGATACTTCTCTTTCTCTATTTAAGCTCTCGGGGTCACAGGGGATGCCAGGATAGGAGGCTTCTCCAGACTCAGGAAAAGGAAAGGGTCACCTCTGATCTCAACAGGCACTGACCACAAACTACTCCACTCCTCCCTAGGTCCTCAGGACTCTAGACTCAGTATGAAAGAACACAGGCCCAAGACCATTACATTGCACTATCCTGGAGTAGGGGGTGGGAGGGACCCTATGAATGTCTGATGCTGCATTTCCAGCCAGCCAGATGGGCAGGGGCTCAGTGTTATACAATAAAAAGAAATTGCTATTCTTCCTGCTCTCCTGGGTTTGAACCATTCCTAGGTCAGAATGCATACATTACGGGGCTCCCTTTAATGGCAGAGCAGGAGAGAGGAAGGAAGGAAGGAAGGAAGGAAG
>NW_012267252.1:1447626-1449357 GCF_000151885.1 Dipodomys ordii
AGGAAGGAAGGAAGGAAGGAAGGAAGGAAGGAAGGAAGGAAGGAAGGAAGGAAGGAAGGAAGGAAGGAAGGTCCTCCCAGAGCAACTCAGCCTGACCTATCTGGCAAGACAAGTGCTGTGGATGCCCCTTAAAGCTGGCAAACAACCCAGCCCAAAGCCTGTGTCTGCCACCTCTCACTCCTGAATGGAGCTAGACAGGTCTTTAACTGTCCTCTCTACCAAAATGGGGCTTCAGTCTCTATGGGAATCCCTCTGAGGCATGAGTTCCTAAGAATTCTGGGGACTGTTGTGGACTGACTCATACTCCACACCCACTCTTCATATATTAGACCCTAATGTCCAAAACACCCTCATATGGCCACCCACAGGGAGGTAGCCATCTGCAAGCCAGAGGTGCCCAATGAGAATGCAACCTCCCTCTGGGAGTCCAGCCTCCAGAGCTGTGAGAAAAACAGGCCTGCTGCTCAGAACTCTGTGGCAAATGCCATGGACGCCAGACTGACTAAATGGACACCTAAAGATCCAGGGCTGGGATGTAGTTCAGTGGCAAGGCACTTGTCTAGCAAAGTGCAAAAAAGAAGAAAAGGAAAAAAAAAAAACAAGATTCCGCACTGCCACCTGGTCTCCTTCATCCCCAGGAGACATCGAATGAATGGGCAAGGCTGCCCAATTTGCCAGCTCAGACCCTTTGCCATAGCTCACTTCTTCCATTAGGTGAGAGACAGAAGCTGGTTGGGATCAGAACTCCACATCCCCCCACCCCGTCAAGGCCCCAAGACTGACCCCACAGTGAGGATCCAGGCCAGCCTACCACCCTCCCCCAATTCCTACCCAGAGCTGTGCCAAGGGTGAAGGTGTGAGGAAAGCCACATAATGAAGCAGCAACCCCATACTCACAGCACCCGAAGCTGCTTGAGCCCAGCAAAGTCGTTCTTGTGGATCCGAGTGATGTTGTTGCCATTGAGTTCCCTGGTGGGGAAAGGGAGAAAAAGAAGAAGTTAGAGGATCACCATAGCCCCAGCTCCTGAATCCTCTCCACCTAGGCCAAGCTAGTACCTAACCAGTGGGGCTATAGGCCAGGCCAGCCCAGGCCCCGAGTCTGGATCAAAGCTGACATCTTACTAGTGGGGCACAGCAAGTGTAGGCCATGGCTGAGAATGCTGGGAAGAATGTGTGGGTGGAGGGATAATCATAGGCAAGAACTGGAAATCCCCAATGAGCACATGAACATAAAGAACATGGATGCCTTGCAAAGACCTCCTTAGAGACTCCACAATGACATGGTTGATGGCTCTGGCTCCTGTGAGCTGTCCATGTCTGAGCAGGGAATAGCAGGGTAGGCCATGAAGGTGATGAGGGGAGGGGAGAGAAGGGGAGGGGTTGTGAGGGAAAAGGAAGGAAGGGAAGGGGAGAGAAGGGCAGGCTCCTTCGGCCTGTGCTGAGAGACATGATAGTCCAGATAGTCTCATCCACTAAGGAGATCAATTCATGTTACACACTGCTTTTAAAAGGCATCAGCATTGATTATAAAGATGAAAGGTATTCATCAGCAAAACATTGCTTAGTTGAATTCTGCACATCCATGACACTGAATACACACTGTATAGCCATTGGAAATGCTCCAGATCTGCTCGTGTTGACAAGGAAAGCATTCGTGATGGGTGATATAACAGCCTGTATTCCATGACCACCCTTACACACACACACACACACACACACACACACACACAC
>NW_012267252.1:1450361-1508076 GCF_000151885.1 Dipodomys ordii
ACACACACACACACACACACACACACACACACACATGCAATCACTTTTCAGATATGTGTACAGGACAAGCTGAGAGCTGCAGGCCACAGAGTAATGGCAGTAACTGGTACATGGTGAGCGGTGAGAGCTAAATGAGTTAAATGTTGTTGGGTTTTGGTTTTGGGGGGTTTTTTTGGTGGGAAGGGGGAGTTGGTAGTATTGAAGTTTAAATAAAGGCTTGTTAGGCAAAGCCCTGTACTATTTCAACCATGTCTTCAACCATTACTTTTCTGCTTTATAAGTGTTTAAAGTCACCTATATTTTTTATAACCCAATATATTCAAGTTAATTGTCTTTTTTAAGTGAGAGCCTGATGCCAATGGATCACAGCTATAATCCTAGCTGTTCAGGAAGCTGAGTTCTGAGGATTAAGGTTTGAAGCTAGACCAGCAGACAAATCCATGAAAGCCTTTTCTTTTCTCTCTCTCTCTCTCTTTTTTTTTTTTTTTTGGTCAGTCATGGGGCCTGAACTCTGGGCCTGAGCACTGTCCCTCAGCTCTTCAGCTCAGGGATAGCACTATACCACTTGAGCCACAGCACCACGTCTGGCTGTTTCTGCTTATGTGGTACTGAGGAATTGAACCCAGGGTCTCATGCACACAAGGCAAGCAATCTACCACTAAGCCACCTTCCCATCCCTCCATGAAACTCTTATCTTCAATTAACTATCAAAAAGCCAGAAGTGGAGGTATGACTCAAGTGGTGGAGTGCCAGCCTTGAGTAAAAAGGCTAAACAAAAGCATGAGAAAGCACGAGGCCCTGAGCTCTAGACCCATTACTGATAACAAAATATAACCTATGCATTCTTGATTTTTTTTCCATTTTTCTGAAAAGTGAAGAAAAATGAACGTCCCACATAACCTCATCACTAAAATAATCCCTAACAACATTCTGGGAGATGTTCTGGCAAGTCTATCTTTTTGGGGTACAATTTTGATACAGTGGAAATAATATTCAACAGGTATCTACTAAAGACTTGCCAGAGCCTTTTGCAAAGCTTTGTGGAGGGGGATGAAGAGATGTAGGTATGGCCCACCTCCACAGCACACACCATTTGTTCTCCTGGGGCTATGTGTTTCTTTATTTGGGTATTTCAGGTTCCAAGACCTCTCCCTGATTCCCAGCCAATGCTCAGACTACAGTCCTGAGTCTCAAGTAACCCAGCACCTCTGCTTGCAGGAAGACCCATGTCCCCTTTCTGCTGCCCACCAACACCCACCCCACTCCTTCCCTCTTGAGCCAGCAGTCCTGCAGAGCTGCAATGGACTCCTCACCTTCACCCTGGCCCCCCCCTCCAATCTGTTCCCTAAGCCACAGTCAGAGTAGCCTTTGGAAGTGGCAGATCTAGTCAGGTCCTCCCACACAAAGCCCTCAATAATCTTCATTGCTCTTGGAATCAACACTACAAGCTCCCCATGGCCTGCCCTTTGCATTGCGCCCTTCCCCTTCCTGACTCTACCCTGTGGCAGGGTGGTTGAACTTGACAGCCTCTGCCTGGAATTCACTGCCTTTCCCTTGGTCTAACTCCCTCCATCTTCCCCTCCAATCTAAACCTTCCTGTAGCAGGCCTGCAGAGAACCTACTCTCTGTTTGGTAGCACAAACCAGAGACAACGTTGTAGGGACTTGCTGGAGTTCTGGACTCTATACTAGAAGTTCCTTGAGGACATAGGCCAGGCTGACTTTTTCAGTCTGTCTCCACAAAACCTCACACAGCACATGCTCCAATAAGGAGTTCCCAGATGCAGAATGGATTTGCACTGAATTGACATATTCCAAGTAGCACTGGATTGAGTAGGGTTTTCTTGTTTCTCCATCCCCACTACTTAGAAAAACAAAAACAAAAACTAACACACTGGACATTGACAGCTCATACAACTATTCAAGAGGCTGAAATCTGAGAACCATGGTTCAAAGCCGGCCCAAAAGTCTATGAGACTCTTATCTGCAACTAACCAGCAAAATCCAGAAGTAGAGATCTGGTTCAAGTGGCAGAGTGCCAGCCTTGAGCACAAAAGTTAAAGGACAGCACTCAGGCCCTGAGTTCAAGCACCAATACCAACACACACACACACACACACACACACACACACACACACACACACTTGAAGTAATAAATGTTCTTCCTAGATGGACATCACTTCCTGAAAGCCCACTCCACAGAAGATACTGCCCCCCTACCCATCACCTCCTCTCATCCATTCCTTCTGTGCATCCAGGTGATCCCAATGTGGGCAAGAGAATAGCACCCTTAGAGCCCATGCTGGCCTGCAAGAGGAGAGCAGGATGAAGGAAGGGTGGCTGTCCTCAGTACTGTGGCTCAGGAGGAGCAGGCAGCGGGGAGGAGGGGCACAGGCCTTCCAGGGCAGAGGCTGCCTTCCCTGCTCAGCCTCCTCAGGTCCTGTGATTCCCACAGCACATCTTGTCACTGTCATCACCTTACACATGAGGAAACTGAGGCTCTCAGATGAGCAGCAGCTTGGGGAAGCCCATCTGGGTTGTTCTGTGTTTCAGCCAGATAGCTCAGGCCTTTGTATCCCAGGCCTGGCTTTGAGCCCAGCTCCACCCTATGCTTTCTGTGAACTTGGGAAAACGCTTCCCTGCACTCTAATTGTGGTTTGTCCCCTCCAAACTCACATTGAAATTTAATCCCCCTTGTGAGATTGTCAAAGGTGGGTCCAGGTGGGACTTTAACAAGGTGATTAGGACTCTACCCTCAAAAATGGATTAATCCACCATACAATTAATAGGTTATCCCAAGAGCGAGTCTATTATAAAAGTCTGTTTGGCAGGTCTATTGCTGCACGATGTCCTGTGCCACCTTGAGACTCTTCCAACAAGAAAGCCATCACCAATCTGTGGCCCTTCTACCTTGGTCCAGAATCATGAGCCAAAATAAATCGCTTTTCTTTATAACTTACCCAGTCTCTGGTATTGTGTGATAGCCTCAGAAAAATAGGTCAAGTTATACTTCATCCTTCCTGTGACTTTCTCATCTGTAAAATGCTCTGTGACAATGAAAGGTGTCTGGGTAGTGGCTGGTGAGGGGAGCAAGGAGGCTTCCCTCAAGAAGAGCTGAAGCAGGGCTGGGAAGGTGGCTCAGTGGTAGAGCACTTGCCTTGCATGCTCGAGGCCCTGGGTTCGATTCCTCAGCACCACATAAGTAAAAAGCCGGAAGTGGCGCTGTGGCTCAAGTGGTAGAGAGCTAGCCTTGAAGAGCTGAGGGCCAGCGCCCAGGCCCAGAGTTCAGGCCCCACAACCGGACCCAAAAAAAAAAAAAAAGAAGAGCTGAAGCAGCAGGTCCTGAGGGTGCAGAGAGGCACAGCACGGAGATTCTGTGAATTGAGGATTGGTGGAGGAGGAGGCAGTCACAGAGGGGCTCTGGGTATAGTGGTAGAATGTGGCCAGGTATGAGGACTCAGAAGTCCAGCAGACCTGAGCCCAGCAGGGCAGTGAGCCACAGATCGTCCCACGAAAGGACAGGCACAGCTCTGAAAGAGTAGAGGGCTCCAGCCAGGCTACTTTGGCCCTGGGGTAAAAGACTGACTCACCCTCATTTCAGAGAGAACACTAGGCAGATTCCAACATCCCTTCATCTCAGCCCAAAGCCGCGAGAGCAGTCCTCCCCTCTCCATCTGCCCATCAACACAACTGGGATACCTTAAGGGCTGCCACTGGTGCTCTATTGAGCTAAGATAGCCCAACACCAGGTCCTCCATCAAAGGCCAGTGTTCCTGGCTGGCTTTAGGAGCTGAGGACTGCTCAGTGCAGTTCCCCAGCACCTGTATGAGTCTCTGGCACATAATAGGTGTTCACTAAACATAGACCAATGGATTCATCTTGCCCAGGCCAAGGCCAGGCACACACCACTCACCAGCAGGCTGAGCCTTCCCCTTAGTCCACAAGCCCAGACCAGTGACTCCTTCTCCCAGCACTGTAGCCCTTCAGTCCCAGGGAGTCCACAACCTGACACCAACCCCTAGTCTGGGACACATACACACTGCCCACTCTGTGATGGGGTGGAGAAACCCTATGAAGGAGCAGTGAGCAGGGGGGGAGTCCCAGGGAAGATTTACTGCCAGTCCTCCTCTGTCCTTGAGCCCCAGGGTTCCTGGGAACCTGCCTCACTGCCTCAGCTGGAGCAACAGTAGTAGTTACACGAACTGTGCTAACCAAGCCAACTCATTCAAACTTCCTATCAGTACCGAGCCCCAAGCAAGGTTTATTACCAGTCTTGATTTGTAGAAGAGCAAACTAGGTGATGAAGGATTCAAGTTTAAGGTCACCAGTTAGCAGACAGATGGAGGAAAGAAGGACGGAAGCCCCGGCATGCCTGACTCTAGGGCCCACCTCTGTTTATTTACTCATTTATTATTTTTACTGTTGGTAAAATACACATAGGAAAATTTACCATCTTAATCATTTCTTTTGGTTTTTCTTTTTCGGTCATGGGGCTTGAACTCAGGGCTTGAGCACTGTCCCTGAGCTCTTTGGCTCAAGGTTAGAGCTCTACCACTTTGAGCCACAGCGCCACTTCCTGGTTTTTTTATGGTTAATTGGAGATAAGAGTTTCATGGACTTTCCTGCCTTGGCAGGCATTTAACCATAATCCTCATATCTCAGCTTCCTGAGTAGCGAGGATGACAGGTGTGAGCCATCAGTGCCCAGCTTGTATTTCTTTTTTGACAGTAGCCATCCTAGTAGATGTGAAGTAACCAGTGCACAGCTCAACTCTACAGTACTTCCTGTTCTCAGGACCACAATCCCCCCAGTCCCTTTACTACTGAGCCCATACCTGCTCTTACCACACCATTCCCTGACCTAGGTTCCATCCCCATACCAACACCCTGTGGTCAGGGCCCCACCGACAGCCACCAGGCCTCCACATCCATTGTCAGCTGGCCAGTCCACACTCACTGCCCATCCCAGACCTCTTCAAGGCCTCCTGCCTGCTGACTTCTTGGAGATGAACTCCACCTACAGCCCCCATCTGCCTACATCCCCCCCAACTCTGTTTACCACCCTCCTCCACCTGCAGATCAGACACCCCCTCCCAGGGCCAGCTTGCAGCTCAAGCCCTCCCCCCAACATGTACAGGCAGGAATCAGTTGCTGTTTGCCTTTCCCTCGCAATGCCAAGCACTGGCAGGTGTTTTGTACATGCTGAATGAGTGAAAGAAGCCAGGCCTCATTAAGATGTAAAGAGTAGCAGTGAAATTTAACAACTAAACACAAACACATCACAGAGCCTCAGGACTCCCAGAGTGAGCTAACCATTTAGCAGCCAGCTGTTTGCCTATAGGCAGATGATCCACCACCCCTCTTATCCTTCTCCTCATCCACAAAGCAAGGCTAAGGAACCCCTTCCTCCCAGATGGGTAGAGTTAGAGAGGGGCTCCAATAAAGCATCGTGATCTGTACCTGCCATGAGAAAGGGGCTCAAATGGTGACTATAGACATCACCAAAATGCCTCTGACCTCTCTCTGCCTCCTTCCTTCTCTGACCCATCACCAGACCTCTCTCTCTTCCATACCTCAGTGGCATGGCTTCCTCCCTCCCTCAGTCATCCCCAGCCCCTCTATTGACTCCTGCCTACCCACCCACCCCTCCCTTTCTGCAAGCAACTCTCTCCAAGCTGCTCTCCTGAGCCCCTCCATGCCTGTCCTCTCTGTAAACTCCCACCACCTACTCACTCCCAACCATCTGCTCTGCTCTCCACTTCTCCCAGGAAACTGTGCGTCCCAGCTTTGCAGTGACCCCATCTCCTGTTCCAGCAGCTTGCCTTGGACCTCATCCTCAGACAGACTGCCGCCCCCACTGCTGCCTCCCACTGCTCACGCTCCTCCTGGGCTTAACTAAACGCCTTATTTGTCTTCCTAGCCTGCGCATCCCTGCACAGCAGCTCCCCCACACCTGCCCTGCCCTCCCTGCCACCAGCCAAAGCTAAAACAGTCCTCAAAAGATACATTGTTTTCCCCAGGAAGTCCCAAGCCCCCAAAGTACCAAGCAAGTTGCCGGATCACAATCTTAGCACCCCTGAAACTGAACCACCAGAAAGTATGTCTGGTGAAGATCTGGAGGAGGGGTGCAGGTCTGCATTTCATGCAGAGCTCAGCTCCAGGCCTGAACCTCAGGGCCCCATGTGGATCCCACCCACCCTCTGCACATGGCCCCAAGCTGACTGTGGTGAGTTCCTACTGCTGCGCTAATTACTACACACTCTGTGGCTAAAAAACAACGCAAACTGAATGAGACCTGACAGTCTCACTGGGTTCCAATCAAAGCTGCATTCCCTCCGGCTGCTCTAGAAGATAATCCCGTTCCTTGCCCATCTCAGCTACATCCCTTGGCTAGTGGCCTCTTTCTCACAGTATGCTGACCTCATCTGCAAAGTCCCCTTTACCAGGTAATAAATGGGTATACATATTCCAGGGACCTACTACAGTGACCACATTTCCTAAAGTAAAGATTGGAACCCATGAAATGTCTCACCAAAGGTAAAAGTTAAAGAGGAGGAGGAGGAGGAAGAAGAGGAGGAGGAGGAAGAGGAGAAGGAGGAGGAGGAGGAGGAAGAACCACCCACCGAACCCACATTGTTTGAGCACCAACAATGTATGTCAAGCAATGGGCATACAAAGATGAATAAGACACAATCCCTGTCAGAAGAATATAAAAATCTAAGTCTTCATCAGACAAACTACCCTTTTTAAATGAGATATAGCCAGGCATGGTGGTTCACACTTGTAATCCCAACACTTGGAAGACAGGTTGCAGGATCACAAGTTTGAGGCCAGCTGGGGGCTACACAGTGAGATCCTATTTGTGTGTGTGTGTGTGTGTGTGTGTGTGTGTGTGTGTTTGTGTGTGTACACATGCACATGTGCATGAGTACCAGTCCTGGGACTCAAACTCAAGGCCAATGCACTGTCCCTTAGTTTTTTCATTCAAGGCTGACACTCTACCACATGAACTACTCCTTAGTTTTTGGATATAAGAACCTCACATACTTTCTTGCTGGTTTAGCTTCAAACCATGATCCTCAGAACTCAGCCTCCTGAGTAGGTAGGATTACAGGCATGAGTCAGTGGGCCATGAGATCCTATCTAAAATAATAATAATAATAATTTTTAAATAATATTTTCTCTTGTTTATAGAAGAATTGCAATTAATATAGAATGAATGAAGGAAATAGAAAATCACAACTAGATAATTATTGAAGGCAAGATTCATTAATAGATGTTAAAATTAGTAGGTAAATTTAGGAGCAAACAGGAAATCACAATCTCAAGTATCTCCTCCTGTGGCCAGGTATTTATTATTAGCAAAAGGAAAGAAAGGAGCTTTATGACAGAGAAACCTTGCAGACACCAGCTTAGCCAGGAGGTAAGGGTTAGCATCACTAGCAACACAACAGACAGCAATGTCAGGAAGTGTGAGCACATACCAGCTCTGTGACACTCCTATCAACTATGCACAGGCTCAACAGACCAGTGGAAAACACCAGACGACCTAGGCAAAGAGTATCCCACAAGACAACTGGCCTATGACCTTGCAAAAGAGTCAAAGAAAAGCTAAGACAGACTAAGGACCTGTCACAGATTGAAGGAGGTTAAAGAGAGACAATGACTAAATGCATTATGGAAGCCTGGATTAGATACTGAGACAGAAAAGGGATGTTTGTGGAGAAATTTTGCTCATTTAATTGTATTACAGCCATGCTAATTAGGTTCTTAGTTCTGTTTATGGACTGTGGATATAAACTATGTTAATGCTGAGAAAAGCTGGTCACTGTGTATGTAGGAATTCTATGGATGAGTTATGTAACAATCCTATATGTCTAATATTTTGAAGTAAAAGTATCTTTAAAAAAAATACACAGACTGGTAAGGTGGCTCAGTGGCTCACAAGCATGAGGCCCTGGGTTCGATTCCTCAGCACCACATAAGCAGAATAAGCTGGAAGTGGTGGCTCAAGTGGTACAGCGCTAGCCTCGAGCTGAAGAGCTGAGGGACAGTGCCAGGCCCAGAGTTCAGGCCCTATGACCAACAACAACAACAAAAATACAGGCTGGGTGCCAATGGTTCACACATGTAATCCTAGCTATTCAGGAGGCTGAGATCTGAGGATTGCAGTTCAAAGCCAGCCTGAGCAGGAAAGTCAGTGAGACTCTTATCTCCAATTAACCACCAGAAAGCCTGAAGTAGCACTGTGACTCAAGTGGTAAAGTATTCCCCTTGAGCTGAAGAGCTGAGGGACAGTGCCCAGGCCCAGAGTTCAAGCCCCACAACTGACAAAAAAAAAAAAAAAATACAGCAATGAGCTGGCCACCAATGACTCGTGCCTATAAATCCAAGTTATTCAGAAAGCTGCAATCTGAGGATCACAGTTTGAAGCCAGCCCAGGTAGGAGAGTGCATAAGACTCTTATCTCCGGGCTGGGAAGGTGGCTCAGTGGTAGAGTGCTTGCCTTGCATGCTCAAGGTCCTGGGTTCGATTCCTCAGCACCACATAAGCAAAAAGAAAAAAGCTGGAAGTGGTGCTGTGGCTCAAGTGGTAGAGTGCTAGCCTTGAGCTGAAGAGCTGAGGGACAGCGCCCAGGCCCAGAGTTCAGGCCCCATGACCGGACCCAAAAAAAAAACCTCTTATCTCCAATTAAACACGAGAAAGACAGAAGTAGAGCTGTAGCTCAAGTGGTAGAACTGCCAGACTTGATTGAAAAAGCACCTAGGTCTGACTTCAAGTCCTAGAACCAGCACACACACACACACGAAATCTCTCTCTCTCTCTCTCTCTCCATACACACACACACACACACACACACACACACACATATATCAATGACAGTAATACCTCTGTCACAGAAAAGTCAGAAGCCATAGTCACAAGCTCAATGCCCAAACTACCATCTTTATTCTTCACACCAAAGTCAGGCAACAGGACCTCCTAAAACACTAGTTGCATTCATTACTCTCTGCTCAAACCTCTGGGACAGGTGTTTAAAGAGTCTTGTCAAAAGAACAGGATCATCTGGGTGCTGGTGGCTCATACCTATAATCCTAGCTACTCAGAAAGCTGAGATCTGAGGATAATGGTTCAAAGCCAGCCTGGACAAGAAACTCTGTAAGACTCTTATCTCCAATTAACCACTAGAAAACCAGAAGTGGAGCTGTGGCTCAAAGTAGTAGAGCACTAGCCTTGAGAGAAAAAACTCAGGGATAGAGCCTAGGCCCTGAGTTCAAGCCTACAACTGACAATAAAAAAAAAGGGGAAGTGGAGTTGTGGTTCAAGTGATAGAGTGCTACCTTGGATCAAAAAAGCTCAGAGACAGTGCCCAGGTTCTGAGTTCAAGCCCCAAGACCAACACAAAATTAATAATAATAATAATAAATTAGAACCCATGTATCTAATAATAATTTCCAAGTCCACACTGTTATGAATAAATAGATGGGAAAGAAGAGAAAAATGCTAACAGTAAAATGCTAACTAATAGAACTGATAAGGTTAGGAAATTACCAATGGTTATAAAAATGGTGGCTAAAAGTTTGATGAGGGCCAGGGTATATATATGGCCTCAAAACATCATCCGAAAGTACTTGCTAAGAAGGTAAGGGAGAACAACTACTCCCTATAGATACAAAGAAACCTGGCAAGTGGGCACAGATGGTTCATGCCTATAATCCTAGCTACTCAGAAGACTGAGATATGAGGATTGTAGTTTGAAGCCAGCTGGAGCAGAAAAGTCCATGAGACTCTTATTTCCAATAAACTACTCAAAAAAAGCCGGAAGTGGCACTGTGGCTCAAGTAGTACAGCACTAGCCTTGAGCACAAAGAGGCTCAGGAACAGTGCCCACACCCTGAGTTCAAGTCCCAGGACCAGCAAAAAAAAAAATAATAATAATAATAAAATATTTTTTTAAAAAAAGAGAAAGAAACCTGACAGACATCTCCAATATCAGTACAAACTGACATTATTCAGCATTCCTGGTAAAATCATGTAACTAGTAGGCAGCTATGAGCAAAGACCAGGTGAAGCCAAATTGAAGTCTACACAAACCTTGCTTGCAATAAGGTCAAGGTCAAGAGAGGCAAAGGCAGAAAAAAAAAAAAGAGTAAAACCATGACCTCTAAAATTCTATCTGTGATCCTAGGAAGGATTCTGGCCTGGAACACATTGCTGGGACAACTGAAATCTGAATGTGAACTATTGAGTAAATAACCATGCCATCGTAATGTTAAATTGTCTGGTTTTATAGCCTTTTGTTGTTTTTGTTTTTGGTGCCAGTATTAGGGCTAGAACTGAGCCTGGGTGCTGTCCCATAGCTTTTTTACTCAAGGTTGGCACGCTACCACTTGAGCTCCACTTCTGACTTTTTGATGGTTAATTGGAGATTAGAGTCTCACAGACTTTCCTGTCTGGTCTGGCTTCAAACCACAATCCTCACATCTCAGCCTTCTGAGTAGCTAGGATTACAGGCCTGGGTGAGCCACTAGCACCTGGCCTCCATGCTTGTGCTTTCTCCCCTACCCGGCTGCAAGCTCCCAGAGCAGCTGATCCACACCGACCTCTCTCTATGCTGGGCACTCCACGGCAGGTGCCCAACAGCTGTTTGTCTGCCACAGGCCGGGTTCCAGAAAGAAGAGGAGGGGGTCGTAAGCGCCTTCAAAAACAGGAGCCAATTCTCCACCCCCCTGAGCACAGCCCCGCTCCCTGGCTACTGCCCAAAGCTGGCCGTCATCTGCTCTGGGTAATAAGTATTTGTATGGCGATAATTACAGCATTTGGGAAGAAAATCCCATTAAGCAAGAGCCCTGCTGAGCTGCTAATGCCGGCACAGCACTGGAGGCGGCAACTCGGCCAAACGCCCGCCCGCCCGTCCGCCAGTCTGCTCCCAATCGTGCAGGAGCCCGGCCTCGCTGCGCGCCCTCGCCAGGCCCCAAAGCGCATGGCCGCCCCTGCTGGCAGCCTCAGGCGGCCTGGGCCACCGACAGCCTGCTCCGGACCCAGGGAAGGGGAGCCGGTGCCGTGTGTTTGGGGGCTCCCAGCAGCTGCCTGGTGAGGGAAGAGGAGGGCCAAGCCTGGATCCGGCACCGTGTCTCAAGTTCCCACCAGGCCATCTCTTAACAACAACGATAATAGCACCATTTATTGGGCACTGGCTGTCTCTCTGCCAGGCCCCAGCACACACTTAGTCCTCAGACCCGCCCTTTGAAGCAAGCCCTATCACCACCCCCACTTTATAGGCAGGAAAATGGGGGTTCTGGGAAGTACTTTCCTCCTAAGCACTTATCCCAGTTTGCAATTATGTGTTTATTCTCTTATTGTGTCGTTTATCTCTCTTTCCCCTACTGGACCGAAACTTGGGGGGAAGGGGGAGGCAGGGAGAGGCCAATTTTTTCTGCTCAGCCCAACACAGATTTCAATAGACAGCAGCTATTTGTTGAATGAATGAATGAATGAATGAAAGCCGGTGGCTCTCTCCCACCCTGCAGAGCAGCAGGTCCACCCCTGACCCCTCCATGCCATGCACTCCAGCCCATCACAGGAGGTGTGCTGCACAGCTCTGCCACGGTCTCCAAATTGTATAGTGGGGAGAGGGGTCCCCAGGCATTGACCACACACTCAGAGAGGACAATCCAGCAGAGCAACCTGTCCAACACTCAAACCCATACCTCTGGAGCTCCCTTCTGCCCCACCCAAACCCTCCAGCCTTTAGTTTGGGCTTCACAAATGACAATATTAGCACCCAGTGATTGAATCACAAGGCATTTTCACAAGCACAAGTGAGTCACTGTTTTATTACATAAAAGATATGATTTCCAGAAGCCAATGGCAGGTAGACCACCAGCCACATGCTACACATGGCATCTGCCCCTCAATGTGCCATGCCCTTGTTTTTGTCCCCTTCTACATCTGAGGAAATGGTGCCTCAGAGCAGGTAGAGGGACAGCCCAGTGTCCAGCAATAAGCCTAGCACACTGCTGCCACCCCAATGCCCTATGCGAGCGGGAGCTTCCCAGCTGCTAGGAGGCAGGCTTCTGCCATCTCTGCCCAGATAGCCCAGGCCAGCCAGGCCTTAGTGACGGATTTGGCTTCGCTGGCCCCTGACCTCCATCACCACAACCACTATCCAGTCATTATTTGGAATTCCAAGCAAGTTCTCCAGACCATCAGTCCTAGGATGCCCTGGGCAATCTCCTTTGGGGACTCCCAGTCTCAGGGGGTCTCTTCCCAGAGGAGCCATGGGCCTCCTAGGCCTCTGTAGCTTGCACAGGGAAGGATGGACAAGTTGCAAATGAGGCAAAGGGACATAAAGAAGATAGTATGAGAGCAAGACCCCAGACCTGACAACGTTCTGGGCCAGGGAGCAAATGGAAGCCAGCAGGCCTAACTATCCCACTTTGCTTAGATGGCCTACGACAGGACCCTCTGCACACATGCTAAACCTCAAATACAAGCACGCTGGGAACAAGAGCACATACTCACTATAGTCCTAAAGGATTTATGTGGGGTTTTTTTGTACTGGCACTACAGCATGAAGTATGGGCCTCAGGCCCTGGCTCAGCTGGCACTCTACCATTTGAGCCACTCTTCTGCTTTTCAGTTTTTACAGGATAAATGAAGGTAAGAGTCTCTTAGATGCTTCTGCCCAGGCTAGCTTCAAACAGCAATCCTCATATCTCAGCCTCCTGAGTAGCTAGATTCCAGACATGAGCCACCATTGCCCCTGCCAAAAGGGTTTTTTTAATCGGGGGTGAGGGAGAAATCAAACTGAAAGTCAGGGTTTTCCAATGAAAGAAAAAAAGTTTATAGTGGCCATGACTAGGTCCCTCGGAGGCTGATTCCCTACAAAGAGATGATACTTCTACTTCCCAGGCCTCCTCCAGCACCTCCCACATTTTAATTGTTCCATTACAGTAAATTATTTAGCATCCCTTCTCCACCAGGGGCCCCCCAGCCCTGAGGCCCTTCTGGCTGAACTGATTTCCTCAGCTGCTCTGGGCCCTAGACAATCTCTTCCCAGAAGTCACTGCAGCAAGCCAATGACAATTTCATCCCACTTGAGGGGATAGAGCTGGACCAGGAGGTATGGAATATATGGTCATAAAGTTGTGAGGCTGCTGCAGAAGCTGCCCACAGGACAAAAAGCAAATGCACAGCTGCAGTGTTTGAACATTTCACAGCCTCTGAGGAAGATGCTGACCAGGCTCCAGAACTGCCTGACACCCGTATTGATGAGAGAGAGCATTTGCCAGTTATTTTGAGTCTGCCTGGGTGCTCACCAAAGCCTCTTTCAGGACATTCTCTTCCTCCTCCAATGGCTCTTCCGAGACCTGCCTGGTAAACAGGCTTCCTCTGCCTTCCACACCGAGTCCCAGCCCCAGAAGCTGTGTACACAGTGAAGCTCCTCCAGGATAATGCACCCTGGGTTCCCACCCCAGAAGTCCCCAACAGAGAAGTCCAGAGAGAGAAAAGGCCTCTGGGCCCTTCCTGACCACTTTCTAGCCCCATCCTCTCACATCCAATGGACATCACATGATTCAACCCCAGGGACAAGCTGGTCCATTTGCCCATCAGGCCAAGCCTGCTCACAGCTGCAGGCTTTGTTCATGCTGTTTCTCTCTCTCTCTCTCTCTCTCTCTCTCTCTCTCTCTCTCTCTCTCTTGTGACGCTGGGGAGTGAACCCCAGACCTCGTAGATACTAGACAAGCACTCTACTACTGGATCTTTTCTCTCTTTTTGTTTTCATTTCTGAGACATGGTCTTGCCACTACTTTTCCTCAGGCTACCCTTGAATTTCTGATCCTCCTGCCTCCGCATCCTAAACTGCTGAGGGTACAGACATGCACCATCGTACCAGATATCATGCTGTTATTATATGTGTTGCCTGCTCTCTCTACTTAGGAAAATAAAAACAGAAAATCTCTCACCCCTGATCAAGCATCCCATCCTCTGAGAAGCAATTCACCCTAGAAAAAGGTTTATTGTCCCAATGTTCTCACAGCTCCATCACATTGCTGGCTGCTCCTCTCCTTAGAGCTTCTAGTTAAAGGTTCCCTGCCCAGTTCTCCAGACCATGTACCCTTGCAGGCAAGGACAAGCTCTCTTCCTGTTGGGTCCTCAGCACCCATGATACTTCCTGGCTTTGCTAACATTCTCTTAATTTAAAAAAAAATGAGAGTTAAGGCTCACACCTATAATCCTAACTACTCAGGAGGCCAAGATCTAAGGATCTTGGTTCAAAGCCAGCCTGGGTAGGAAACTGTGAGAGACTCTAAGCTCCAATTAACCACTGAAAAGCTGAAAGTGAAGCTATGGCTCAAGTGGTAGAACACCAGGCTTGAACAAAAAGGCTAAGGGAAAGTGAACACCCAGGCCCTGAGTTCAAACCCTAGTACTAGCACAAAATACTAATAATAAGACTGCCCTCCCTATTTTTATCACCTATATTCTCACCGGGTAAGTACCAGGACATATTAGGTACTTCTCTGCATATTACCTCCTCCCTTCTCAAGAACCAAAGACAAAGTCTCCCTGATCCCATTTTCCCAATGGGAAGACCCTAAGGCTCAGAGAAGACCCAAAGTCATACTGCTCATCACTGACAGAGCTGCAGTTTCAACCCAGGTGCTGTCGCCACTCCCACAACCCCAACTCCTTCCTCTAGAGTAGGAATTTTTACTTCATCTCTATCTTATCTGACTTAAAGAATTTATAAAAGTCACAACAGACTAAATATCCTAAACACTCAAGGTCATGAGAAAACATGGATGGAGAACACTTGGACATTCAAGATATCCCAGCGCAAAGGAGAGGGGCGCGTGTGTCTCACATCTAAGCTGCTGCCAGGGTAACAGCAGCAGGAGAAATGCCCCAGTGGACAAGGCAAAGGGAACAGGGAGTAGGTCCAGAGGGAGCAAGCCTAGCGGTGACCCGGCAACCTCAGGGTCCTCTCAACAGATCTTGGATGCTCAGTTTTTCTCCAGGTCTACCCAAGGAAATACATGGACTGCCAAGAACACTGGGTTTGGTCTCCCACCTTCCCTCATCATCCTTTACCAGCCTCACAACACAAACACACACACACACACACACACACACACACACACACACACAGAGCGACATCTTTTACCATCTAGATTGCATGCAGATTGCAAATTCTCTAACTTGGGACTGTCTCCACCCCAACTAAGAAGAGTCTGGGGCAAAAGTGCGTGTTCACTAATTGTTGGCTTTGGTACAAAGTTTGATCCAGGCAACAGCTCTCCCCAGGGTCAGATATCAGCTTTTGACCAGATGAGAGCCATGAAAATGTGCTCCAAAGTTATCCAAATATATCAACCTTTCCTGAGAGCCACTGCAGTCCTCCAAGAGCATGGGTTTGAAAGGAGCTGCCAGTCTGCTCAAGTCCTGATCAAAAAAAAAAAAAATTTCCTGGTGCCTTCACCTCTGTGAGCAGTACAAATGTTCTACCTGTGACCAAAAACCTACACTCACAGCCTACACATGTGGTCCTCCACAAACTCACACTACTAAGGTGCCCAGAGATGCTAGGAACCCACAGACACCCAGTCTGCAAATTAGCAAAAAATATATTATATTATGTAGATCTTTAAACACACACACACACACTAACAAAGCTCAGCATGTCTAGAAAGGATCCAGTTTCCTGAAGATTTACAAGTAAAAGAGAAATGACAGAGGAAAGAATTTACATGTTTTATGACTTGTCATCTTTAACCTAGTGCCTCTATCCAAGCTCCTAATCTCTTATTATTCAAGGGGCTCCTACTCCAAGACACACCCACCCACTCTGGGTCCTGAATTTAATATGCTCCAAGCCCCCAAACCCAAAGCCTTCATTCAGGTCCCATTGTCTGCCAGGATTGGGGCTGGCTGGCGGGGAAGGAGGCGACCAGACACCTGGCATAGTGAGAATCCTCAAGGTAAACAATGGAGAAAAATGAAGGGGACAGAAACTTCAACTCCGTGGCACCATGCTGCCCAGGGCCAGGCAGCAAGCCGTCGGTCCAAACCTACACAACCAGTCAGAGCACACAGCCCAAGCCCCCTGTGTCCAGGAGGAGACACGGTGCCGGGCAGTGTGGGCAGCGTCTCTCCCCACGCTTTGCTTTGGGGCTCCCATCTTTGCTTTGGGGCGCCCTGGAGGAGAGTGCTGGTGCAGTGGGAAGGGCCTGCCAGTGCCGACCTGGGGTGCAGGTGTGAGGATGGGCTGACAGCCCGCAGCAGGGAGCTCTTTGAATCCCGGAGAAGGGAAATCGGAGCGCACCCTGGCTCTGGGCTTCAGGCTGGGGAAAGATCCCCACTGGCTCTGTCCGATCCATTGGCCCCAGCAATCTGGCTCCCACCCTGGCCCTCGGTTGCATCGGTTGCATGGCCGGTCGGAGGGCAACCTGGGGGCTCCCCGAGCCGAGGACGGGGACTCATACTCACAGGCGCTCGGTGTTCCGTGGGATGTTCTTGGGGATGGCCTGCAGCCCGGTGCCGTGGCAGTCCACCGTGGTGCCGGTGCAGGTGCAGAGGGCGGGGCACGCCGTGGCACCCAGGCGCCACGCGACTGCCCACAGCAGCAGCAGCCAGAGCTCTGGCCGGATCAGCCCCGCCAAGGTCCCCCACCGGGGCATCAGCGCCATGGTGCCCTCACCGGTCCCGTGCCAGACGGCGGCAGCTGCTGACCATCCCCGTCTGGGGAAGCTTCCAGGTGCAGTCCCCGCGCCCAGCGCCGCAGCCCTCGGGCGGAGCACTTCGCCCCGGCGGGCTAGGAGGCACCGGGCTGCCCCGGCCACGCGCCCGGGTGCGGGCGGACGGAGGAAGGACGCCCTGGACAGGGAACGCGCGGATCCTCTCCCCGCTCCTCTCCGGATCCTCTTCCTCTCTCTCCCTCCCAGCTCCCAACTGACTGCTGCTGCGAGGAGGAAAATGGGCAGGCCCCGCGCACGCACCCCGCTTGCGCACGCACACGCGGGCGCACACACACACCACACACACACACCCTCACACCCGCACCATCGCTCCCACCCGCCAGTCATCCAGCAAGCAAAAAGCACACATCCAGGGCCAGACTCCTCCCCGCCTCGCCCTCCCCCCAGTCCCGACCACCGCCCCCTCCTCCCGGCTGCTGAACCGCGTACAGTTTCAAAGATGGAACTTCCAGGCGCCGCCAGCGGGCAGGAGCTGCGGAGGTATTGGGGTGGGGGGGAGGGGGAGTAGGGGAGGGGAGGGGGTTACCCACACACTCACACTCTCTCTCTGACACACACACACACACACACACACACACACACACACACGGGTTCAAGATAGTCCAAAGAAGGAAGGTGTTTTTGTGTTTTTTGTTTTAAGAAATGTTGGCTGTGTTCCTGGATACCTTCCCTGGGGCCACAAACACACTTCACATCCCCAAGATCCCCAGGCCCCACCGTACTTGCTGTCAGTTATTGGTGGAAGGAAGGCTCTGGCCCCAGGTGGTCTCTCCATGCCACTACCTTGCAAAAGCCGCAGGCCAAGTACAGTCTCCTCTCCTTCAACACACATTCTCCCCAAGATGGCAGCGCCCTATTTCTCCCCAGGAACACAAGTAGTGGGATAGGATTAGCCCTGTACTGGACATTCACAGACAGAAGGGGTCTTCTAACTAGGCCTTCTTGGCTGGGGGGAGGGGGAGGGAGGGGGAGGGAGAGGGAGGAGGAGCAGACAGGGTATCAGTGGGACTGGGTGGAGGGGACAAGGGTATCGGTGGGGTCTTGGGAATGTGCAAACATCTCCCTCCCCTCACACTCCTGGCTCCTCCATTCCTGACAGATGGAAAGATAAAAAGAAACATTCCATCCTATCATCACAGGGCAGCAGAGAGGGCTGGAAAGGGGCCAGGCAGCCTGCTGGGGTGAGAAGTACTCCCAGGCCCACCCATAAAGGACTCTAGCCCCTGCCCAGTGGCCAGGGACTTACTCTGATGTAGGTGTCAACATGGGTAAGAATGAGCATTATAGGTGGAGAGAAAATCCTTCTGAACTCCAGAAAAGATAAATGCCTTTGCCAAACCAAGGACAGCTATGTCTTGATGGAGTTTTAGGGACCAGAGCCTGGTCTGTGCATCTGGGCCTGCTGTACGACTAGAAGGCAGCCTGTGCACAGCCTGAGGAGAGGAGGTGACAATCGACTCAAGAATCACCTGCAGCTACGATGTCCCCCATCCCAGAAGGGCTGCTCCTGGGGCCCTGGACATGGAAGTTTGTCCTAGGTGCTAGTGGGGAGATACAACAGGCTTCACAAATATAGCACCCTATCTTCCACAAAGTACCCAAGGCTCAGTTTCCCCTTGTTTTCTCTTTTCCATCTGGATACATTTTTTTTTTCAGGATCTCCATTGACAAAGTATAGGTAGAACTGTGGACTGTAGGTCATACCCTCCATAGGTGTTTATAGGCTTTCAAGAGTTCTTTTAAAAGTATTCATGCACCTTCGCCAAGCACTGGTGGCTCACACCTGTCATCCGAGCTACTCAGGAGGCTGAGATCTGAGGATTGCAGTTCAAAGTCAGCCCAGGAAAGGAAAGTTTGTGAGACTCTTATCTCCAATTAAGCACCAAAAAAAAAGCTGGAAATGAAGCTGTGACTCTGGTGGTAGAGTACTAGACTTAGTACAAAAGCTCAGGAACAGTCACAAGGCCTGAGTTCAAGCATATTCTCTCTCTCTCTCTCTCTCTCTCTCTCTCTCTCACACACACACACACACACACACACACACACACACACACACACACAGTATTTATGCAGCTCTACAACTCTGCACAATGCACCCCTGTGAAGGACTTCTATCTGAGCTGTGGACTCTTGAGTATTGATTCAGTAACTCAAGGAGGGAGCTTTCTCAGGGGTCCCCACATGTTGTAATTGTAGGGAACCTTCCTACAAAGTCAGGCCTAATCTGGAAGGGCCAGGATCCTCTCTCTTGCAAATTTCAAGTCTTTCTCCATGGCCTACCCAGCCTAGGGCAGTGAAATCTTCATTCCTCTGTGCCTGCTGCTTTGTTTATCCCTTGTAGCTGGAGCTCTGTTTACACTTGCAGTTTTTTCCCCTCCTTTTTGACACATCCCGGAGGGCAAAGCCAACCATACCCACCCCTTGATTCCTCACTTTGGCACCTACCCCAGCACCTAGCACTTAGTAGGCCTATCACACTGGCAGCACTGGTTGAAGACACCTGGTCTCCAGCCTTCTGCTCCAGTAGTGCCACATTCAAAAACTGTCCCCCCCATCACACACACACACACACACACACACACATACACACAGTGCCCCATAACCTCTGAGGCCCCAGGAAGCCAGGACCCCTATGGAGAAGGGAAGAGTGTTGATTAATCAGGCGACATGCCCTAGGGTCTTAGAGTGGCAAGGAGAACTGGTGTGAGAAGGGGTAAAAAGGGGAGGGTGCAAGATCAGCCTTGTCTGTGGCTCCTGCCCTAGAAGCTTCCAGACCAGCCTGGCCAGTGTCACCCAATCAGGCCCTGAGCCAAGTTGTCCAGGCCTGGCAAAGCCTGGCCTTTCCTTTGAAGGGAGGGAAGGAAGGAGGGCCCCTCAGCCTCAGGACAAAGACTCCCCCTGCCAGCTCATCACGGGAGGCCCTGCCCCAGCAGCTGGGCAGCTCCCCAACTTGGCTCCCATCCCTGGTTCCTCCACCCCAGAACCTGGCGGGCTCCCCAATTCAGGAGGCAGCTCGCCATGAATGAACACAGCTCATTAGCGTTCCCAGCACATTTACTCGTTAAACAACCGCCTGGCCAGCCACACACCCCAAGTCTCCCCCCGCCCCCCCACACACACTTTGCTTTTTCAATTTCCTCTCCCATGCCCCTCCCTCCGGCAAGATTCCCTACCCCCTCCCTCTAGCCCAGGCCACCTGCTCCCTCTGCATGGTTGTGGTGGAGCAAGCTTAGTGCATTGCTTTGGCCAGGAAGGCACCACCAAGCCAGAGCTGCCCACCAGCCACGGGCAGGGCCACCCCTCGAGGAACACTAGGGGTCAGGTCTCCCCATCCCAGTGGCATGGGTCATATGCACTTGGCAGTAGAGGGTCACCTTCTGCCTGTGACTCCAGGAGAGGGAGCCCTTCCTCCAGCTTTGGCATGGGTCCTACCCCACCTCCACCAGCCCCTGCTACAAGAAGAGAAGCTAGAGGACACTGCAAAAGGCAAAAACAAGGCAGAATGCCTGCCATCCTAGCATGACATCTGTTAACTTACTGAGTCCTGATGGGCTCCAGGCATTGGACCAGGATTCAGTAACTCACTGGGGAATAGAATGGACCTGGCTTTCCAAGAGCCACAGCCAGAAAAGGAACAGAAGAGAAAATGGGAACATTCTGGTATGTGTGGTGACTGGAAATGAGTGAGAGTCCAGAGGTGAAGATTCCCTGTGGGACGAGGCACTTAAGCAGTCCTGAAGGATCCACAGCACGCACACGTGCGCACACACACACACACACACACACACACACACACAAGACAGGCTTTCCTGGTATCTAGGGCTGCAGGAGGTAAGGCACCGACCAGGGGCAGCTCTTCAATGACCTGGGCCCACATGGGGCTGTACTGGGACCTACGCCCCATCTGGCCTGTCCCCATGTTCAAACATATGCCTGTGTGAGCATACACTGTCTCTGGGCCCTGGCTGCTTCCAGAGAGAGGACCTGAGTGATAGCAAAGGGACAGTTACAGCATTGCTTCTGTCTTTTTATTTGAGAACTTTGTCCTGGATAGTACAACCTAACTCCTCACCATCACCAATACTTCCTGGGATCCACTTTCCAATCCAGAATCTTCCCTAGGGATAGAAGGAGACATTGTGATTGGAATGCAGGGGATTCCAGAAGCCATTCTCTTAAAAAAAAAAAAAATCAAGGCCTGGTATGCTGAGTTAATGAGTTTGAACTTGGACCTATCCACTCCAGGGAGGCATTGAAGGAAATAGTCTGGCAGAGACCATGTGTGTGAAGCATGGTCTCCAAGTTCCACACATACCCATTAGCAAGGATGAGGCACATCAAAGAGAAAGATGGTCAAGGGGGAAGGGTGAGAACATGATGCCAGAGCCCAGGGGGATTAATAAAGCATTACATCCATATGTCACTTCCTTGTTGGTAGCTCAGAGAAGGGGAGCGGCCATCCTAACTACACATAGCAAAGCAGATGCAGAGGTGAGCCATGAATGATTTTCTATGTTGGGCCACATGCCTGGCAAGAACACAACATCCAACCTTTGGCATTGATGCCAACCTGTCCCTGAGAGGTCTGTGCCAACAGAACTCTAGATATTTTCCCTTAAATCTCTAAAACTCTGGATTCACAGGAGATGGGACTGCTTGAACATCTCGATGGCAAAATTTGAAGCAGGGACAAACTCCTAGACTTGAGATCTTGGACGTTACTAGCCTACAGGGCATTAACTCTGGCCAATAAGAAGCATTGAGAGGGGCTGGGAAGGTGGCTCAGTGGTAGAGCACTTGCCTTGCATGCCTGAGGCCCTGGGTTCGATTCCTCAGCACCACATAAGAAAAAAGTCAGAAGTGGCGCTGTGGCTCAAGTGGTAGAGTGCTAGCCTTGAGCTGAAGAGCTGAGGGACAGCGCCCAGGCCCAGAGTTCAGGCCCCACGACTGGACCAAAAAAAAAAAAAAAGAAGAAGAAGAAGCATTGAGAGCAAGAAAGAAGCAGAATGGAGAGAAGAAGGAAGAGGAGGAAGAGAGAATGCAGAGAGCAGCCCAGCACAGGTAGCAGTAAATGCGTCCATGCATTTACCAGATATTGTTTGCATGTCAACTATAAGACAGGTGCTGGGAACGTAAGAGATTTTCACTTGGGTGCATCAGCCTTTTAGCATCTTATTCAGAGTATTTATCAGATCTGAAACATTTTCAACCATTATTCCTTCCAGGTGTTTTTTTTTTTTTTTCCTGTCCCCTCTCCTCTTCTCTCTATTTGGGAACTCAATCTGCACAAAAAATTAGACCCCATGAAAATGTCTCATAGTTCACTGATGTTCTCTTCAGATTTTTCAGTCTTGCTTCTCTCAGTGCTTCACTTAGTGAATTTTTTTTTGTTTTTGTTTTGTTTTGTTTTGTTGTCAGTCATGCGGCTTGAACTCTGGGCCTGGCGCTGTCCCTCAGCTCTTTAGCTAAAGGCGAGTGTCCTACCACTTGGGCCACAGCACCACTTCCAGTTTTCTGGTGGTTAATTGGAGATAAGAGTCTCATAGACATTCCTGCCTGGGCTGGGTTTGAACCAAGATCCTCAGATCTCAGCCTCCTGAATAGCTAGGATTACAGGTGTGAGCCACCAGCGCCTGGCTAGTGAGTTTTGTTTTGGTTTTTTTTGGGGGGGGGTCCAGTCGCGGGGCCTGAACTCTGGGCCTGAGTGCTGTCCCTCAGCTCTTCAGCTCAAGGCTAGCGCTCTACCACTTGAGCCACAGTGCCACTTCTGGCTTTTTTCTTTTTGCTTATGTGGTGCTGAGGAATCGAACCCAGGGCCTCATGCATGCAAGGCAAGCGCTCTACCACTGAGCCATCTTCCTAGCCCCAATAGTCAGTTTTTTTAATTAGTATTATCTTTAAGTAGTTATACAAAGGAGATGCCACTTACCAAAGCAGCATATAAATATTATATATCTTGATCAGTGTCACCTCTTTTAATGTTCTCACCCATTCCTCCCCTATCCATCCCTTCCCTCATTCATTTTAATTTTATAGGATATGCATTGAATTCTTGTCTGAATTCAGTTAATGAGTTTCTATTGCAGTGTTTCTACATTCATTCTTCTGAAGTGCTTAACCCACTGCTAATCCAATCTAGTACAATTTTCATCTCAAACATTTTTCATCTCTAGATAGATCTCTAGATGTATTTGAGGATTTTTTTCAGACGTGGAACTTGAACTCAAGGCCTGGGCGCTGACCTTGAGCTCTTTTGTTCAAGACTATTGCTCTACCACTTTGAGCCACTACTTCCAGTTTTCTGGTGGGTAATTGGGGAAAAGAGTCTCACAGACTTTGCTGGCTGGCTTTGAATTGCGATCCTCAGATATTAGCCTCCTGAATAGCTGGAATTGCAAGCACAAGCTGCCAGCTCCTAGCTTATTTGCATTTTTAAAAATATCTTCCATGTGTCTTTTTTTAAAAAACATTTTCATGTCTTCCTCCCCCTGTACACATATAGAATATAGCTGTAATCTTCTAATTCTATTATCTGTATTATTTCTGGGTCAGCACTTTGGTTTTAGGTTTTGTTGTTTTGTTTTGCTTGTTTGCAGTACTAGGGTTTTACTTAGGGCCTTACACTTAATAGGCTGATGCTATATCACATTCCAGCCTTCTAGGCCAGTTTTAGTTAGTTGATTTTTCTCTTCATTATTGATCACATTTTTGTAGTTTGATTCCTAGATGCCAGATTAGATGCCAGATTAAATACCAAATCATGTGAGTGAGATGTGTGTGTTAGATTTTTTGTTGTGTTTATTGTTTTAATTTTTGTTTTATTTTTTGAAGTAGGGGGAGGGTCTCCTTATATTGTTTAGGCTGGTCTTGAACTTGTGAGCTCAAGTGATCTTTCTTGTCTCATCCTCTCAAAGACCTGGGACTACAGGCATGATTGGCCTGATTATTTTTGTATTATTAATATATATATATTCTATCAAAGTTTAATCCTCAATATGAAAAAAATGAATGGATGTGTGTGTGTGTGTGTGTGTGTGTGTGTGTGTGTCCATTCATCTTTAGGAACAGAATTAATCACTTGGGAACAGGCTGATCCTTTTGACGCATGCTTTTAAGCTTTCAAAGGCAGGACCAGAGCTGCCTCAGTCTAGGGCAATGCCCTTCCTTAGATGCCCTTTTGCCTAGTGAATGAGGAGGTCACTGTTCTGGCTGCTGGGGTCACCAAACTGCCCACAATCTTGTAGGAGCTCCAAGGTTGGTGGAAGTTTCCATGGCTTCAGATAGCTCACATAGCTGTTCTGGGTGTTCTCAGCTAATCGGCAAACTTTAGCTGCCTGCCTCTCGGCAGCAGTGTTTCCTCTCCCATCCTGTGCTCAGATCCAATTCCTCAATTTCACTGGATGCCCCATTCCATCTGGGTCCCCACCTGCCCCATGACCTGGAAACTTTCCCCAGGTTACAGCCATTACAATAGGCCACACTTGACTATTACTGCTGAATGTGACTTACCAATTGCCTAATGTCTGGAAACAGTTATTTAATTTTTTATTTTCCTGGATGTTCTGTTATTTAAAGTAAAGGGATAAATTTGTCCCATGGTACTACCTTGGCAGAAACAGAAATATGTTAGAGACTTTGTAAGTTTATAAGAACCCCATGCCCTCCAAGCGCCCAAGCGTGCTGCACACAGGCAGTCAAGTGATACACGCTTTAAGCCAGGCAGAGAGGACATGTCCTGGTCCTGCAGTTTCCTCATGCTGTTTATACCAACGATGCTATGATGCTCCTCCTATCACACTCAGCCTGGCTCAACCTCCTCCTCCCGCGGTCTCAGCTTACACACCTCCAGGATGGAACCTTCCCTATACTGGTTACAGCAGCCCCCAATCTTGTTTGTGACTTCACAGTTCCTCATGTTGCCCTGCAGAGCACCAGCTCTTCAAAGCACAGACCCTGCCCTTTTGTCCTTCGCCATTTATCTGATATCTCTCCTCCCTTCCAAATCAAAGCTCTATCTGGATAGTTCTCATCAGTCCTTTTCCCTGATGCCTAGTTCAGGGTGAGACGCTGAATAAATACTAAGTAAACTTACTTTCCTACAGACACATAAAGGAGGTCATTCAGGGGCGGAGGAGCCTTGAGAATAAAGGGGCAGAAAAGGCAAGTCTCCTGCTCACTGAGAGCGATACAGACCCATCTTTGGCTACAGAGAGAATGCCCCTGGGACATGGAGGGTCAGTGGATGGAGAGAGGAGCCTGAGGGCCAGGCTGAGACACTTGGAGGCTAGCTCGGGACAATGACAAGCCACAAGATGATTATGAACATGGCACAGGGGCCATCTGGGCTTGGTCAGAGATGGCTGTAAGGGTCACTGTGTCGGAGGGGGTGCCAAGGGGGAGGGAGAGCTGGTAACCTGAACTGTGATACCATCACCACATTAGCCTTGATCATCTTCACAGGAAGTAGCAAAGGCAAGATGATCCTCGAGCTGTCCCTAGTATGGCAGGAGCACTTGGCCTCCATCTCACAATACTGACAGTTATGGGACAAGGCTGGAAGGAAGTGTGACCTTGCACCAGGCAAAGCTCCTCTGCTGAGGTCAGCCTGGGGCGGGGGGGGGGGGGGGGGGTCGTGGTCGTGGTGGGGTGATCGGGTGGGGGGGGGGGGGGGGGGGGGCGGTTAACAGCAGGGCATCCATAGGTAGCTTTGCTGGTAGTAACCAGGGATTAAGTCCCTTGTTGCAGGAAGTAAGTCTTGGTACATGTAAAATAGCTTTAAGAGTCAGATTAGTGGCTCACACCTGTAATCTTAACTACTCAGAAACTGGAATCTGAGGATCTCAGTTCAGTGCCAGCCTAGGCAGGAAATGCCTGTAAGACTCATCTCCATTTAACCTGCAAGAAGTAGGAAGTAAATAGCTAGGCACCAGTGGCTCATACCTATAATCCTAGCTAATCAGGAGGTTGAGATCTGAGGATCAAGGGAAGCCAGTCCAAGCAGATAAATCCATGACATTTTAATCTCCAATTAACCACACAAAAAAGCCAGAATTGGAGGTGTGACTTAATTGGTAGAGGGCTAGCCTTGAACACAAAAGCTTGGGGACAGTGCTCAGGCCCTGAGTTCAAGCCCTAGTACCAGCACAAAGAAAAACAGGTGGGGGGGGGGGGGGGGAGAGAAAGAGATGTGACCTGCAAGGAAGGTTTAGCAGTCTCTTCACAAAAAAATCTGATCCTTGAGTTTAACATCTATGGGCAGCAATGCTCCATTTCCAGAGGCAGGCTTAGTGTCTATGAAAGCCAGGCCATGTGGATTATTAGGTATTAATTGAAACCTCACCTATAGTATCTAACAAGGGTCAGGAAGCAGGGAAATGGCAGAATAAACTGGGGGAAGGAGGGGAGAGAGAATCAAGGAGGACAGGAAACATTCATTAAAATCAGTAGGCTGATTTGGGCTTTACCAGGTCAGTTTGGATCCTTTCAGAGTCTTATCACCTTTGTGTGAGTGAGTGTGTGTGTGTGTGTGTGTGTGTGTGTGTGTGTGTGTGTGTGTGTTGGTACTAGAATTTGATCTGAAGGCCTCATACTCTTGGCTTTTTTGCTCAAGGCTGGCACTTTATCACTTGAACCACAGCTCCACTTCCAGTTTTTTGCTGGTAATTAGAGATAAATGTCTCAAGGACTTTTCTGCCCTGCTGGATTCAAATCAAGATCCTCAGATTTCAGCTTTCTGAGTAGCTAGGATTACAGACGTGAGCTCCCAGCACCCAGCGGGTCTCATCCTCTAACATGCATTACTGGCCTTGTAGCGGTCTGGAGCAGCATGGGTGGACACAAATTCCCTGGGACTGCTGTTCAGCAAAGTGGAGGAATTCTGCCAGGGTTCCCTGTAGAGAGAAAGAGTGTGAGGTCAGGGAGGATTGGGGGATGCAGGGGAAGAGTTCATGGGGCCATTTAAACGTCACTCAGGGGTGGCTTTTTTGCTGAGAGAGGCTCAAGACAAACAGAAACCTGGAGCCTCTGTGGGATCCATCAGAGCAAGGCCTATGAACAAACAGACTGGGGACACCATGTCCAAGACCCTCTGGGAAGTTTCAGGCCCCACCTACAAGGGTACCGAGAACAGTAGAGCTCTGTTCCAGACCAGTTCTATGACCTGTCTAGGTCACATATGGCCCATACCTGTAATCCTAGCTACTCAGAAGGCTGAGATCTGAGGATCAGGGTTTGAAGCCAGCCCCAGTAGATAAATCCTGGAGGCTCTTATCTTCAATCAACCATCAAAAAGCTGAAAATGGAGGTGTGGCTCAAGTGGTAGAGCACCAGCCATGAATGGGCTAAGCAAGAGCATGAGGCCCTGTGTTCAAGGCCCAGTACTGGAAAGGGAGGGAAGAAAGAAAGAGAGAAAGAAAGAAAGAGAGGAGGAGGTAGGGAAGGAGGCAAGAAGAAAAATAATTTTAAAATGTGGAAATAGCAAAAGGTTAAAAAAGATGCCTAGTGATATTAGGGGTCTGCTTTCCTTTAAGCCTTGCTCTAAGCAGATAACCTATCCCAGAGTCCATGTCCTATTGGACAGACAGCTCCCTGTTTGTCAGGAGCCCAGCACACTGACATGTATCAGAGACTGTTCACATTTGGTGCCATACCATGCATAGTGAGAAGAATTCACTTACCCATGAGCCAGACATCCACCCACCCTCTAACCCAGCAGGTCCTCTACTAAGTGTGTGCTTGTGTCCACTGAAAGACATGCCAAAGAATAGTTACAGCAGCCTCATTCATAACAGCTCAAGACTTGGAAACAACTCAAATGTTCATCAACAGGAGAATGGATAAACCAGTCGTGTTATAGCCACACAACAAAATAATGGGCAAGAGCAAACCACAGAACGTAAATGAATTGCAAGGCATTATTCAGAGTGAAAGAAGCCAGAAACAATTGTTTATCTCAGCTTCCACCAAGTAAAGCACAAGCAAAACTAATCCACGGTGATAGAAGTCTGAGTACAGGTTGTCATTGAGACCATAGGAGGGGAAGGAGCACAAAGGAGCATTCTGGCTCCTGACAATCGTCTATATTTTGATCTAGGGGTGGTAATGAAGGTATATGTACATGCCTATAGAAATACAGATCTACACTGACACACACATAGGTAAGCATATATGAAATCATACATTTGTTGGGTTCTGATGTCTCATGCCTATAATTCTAGCTACTCAGAGATCTGATGACTGCAGTTCAATGCCAGTCTAGGTTGAAAAGCCTATGAGTCTTTTTTTTATATCACCAATTAACCAGCAAAAAAGCTGGAAGAGGAGCTGTGGTTCAAGTAGTTCAGTGCCAGCCTTAGTGAAAAAGCCCTGACTTCAAGTGCCAGGAATGCCACAGAAATAAACAAATGAATGAGCAAATAAATAAATAAATAGTCCATTTAAAATGAGTACCTTAAACCTTAGGCATGTAAGGAACAGTCCACAGCACCAGTAACCATCTATGTAATATTTTCTTACATGACTTTTTTGTTGTTGTGGGACTTAAACTCAGGGCCTGGCTCTTCCATTCAAGGAAAGCACTCTACCACATTGAGCCACAGCGCCACTTCCAGTTTTCTGGTGTTAATTGGAGATAAGAGTCTCACAGACTTTCCTACCCTGGCTGGCTTTGAACTGTGATCCTCAGATCTCAGCCTCCTGGGTAGCTAGGATTACAGACATGAGCCACTGGCACCCGGCTTCTTACATAATTTTTACTAAGCTGCTGAGGTTCTACCTTAATGAAAAAGAAGGAAACATTCTTCCCCATGGTGATAAGTACATGAAGGACACACTGCCACTTCCCTTTCCCAGCCTATCACTAATTCCTCCCCTGCAGCTCTCTCTCCATGGAGCTCTGCTTCAGAACCAGCTCCTGCCAGCATTCTACCGAATCGTGTTTGAGATGGAATCTACCTCTCCCTCACAAAGATCCAGCACATGCCCGGCATCATGACAGTCCAGTCAATGAACAATTCTGCATATGGCCACAGTGCCCAAGTTCATGGCATGTAATAAAGTAACCATCTTTGTGTGTACACTCTAGTATTTTACACAACAAAATCAATTCAAGGTGCATGTCTCTAACCATACCCTATCATGAAGCAGCAAAAGACTATACCTTTTTTGAGAAAAGGGAGGAGCTGGGTATGTGACCTAGTGGTAGAGTGCTTGCCTAGCATGCATGAAGCCCTGGGTTCAGTTCCCCAGTACCACATAATAGAAAATGCTAGAAGTGGCGCAGTGACTCAAGTGGTAGAGTACTAGCCTTGAGCAAAAGAAGCTCAGGGACAGTCCCAGGCCCTGAGTTCAGTCCCCAGGACTGGAGGGGGGGTAAGGGGGGAGGAGCAAGTGTCCGCATTTTCTCAGCCACACTTTATGGGGCCTGGAAACCCCTCCCCAACCATGGGCTGCTTTCCTGAAATCAAGGCTCTGCTCCCAGAATGAACTGACCTCAGGAGCAGATCTGGAAACTGCAGAGAGACAACCTGAGAGTCCCCTAACTAAGAAGGAGGTCTTTGACAGAGGGCTGAGGGGAGTTAACTTGGTACCCCAGGTAACCATGGGCCCCAGAGAAGTCCAGATGAAGCTGAACCAGCAGGGAATGGAGAGAGAAGAGATACCAACGTCAGAACTAGCATCCTCACACTTGCCCAGGGTCCCCTGGGAACCCTGAATACAGCCTACATCTCAAATAACATCCTCAATCTCACAGTTCCTTATTTTTTTCTTTTTCTTTTTTTTTTTGTCAGTCATGGGCTTGAACTCTGGGCCTGGGCACTATCCCTGAGCTCTTCAGCTCAAGGCTAGCACTCTACCACTTGAGCCACAGTGCCACTTCCGGTTTTCTGAGTAGTTTATTGGAGATAAAAGTCTGCCCCGGGGGCTGGGAAGGTGGCTCAGTGGTAGAGTGCTTGCCTTGTATGCCAGAGGCCCTGGGTTCAATTCCTCAGCACCACATAAGCAAAAAAAGAAAAAAGCCAGAAGTGGCACTGTGGCTCAAGTGGTAGAGCGTTAGCCTTGAGCTGAAGAGCTGAGGGACAGCGCCCAGCCCAGAGTTCAGGCCCCATGACCGGACCCAAAAAATAAAAAATTAAAAAATTAAAATAAAAGTCTGCCCGGGCTGGCTTTGAACCGCAATCTTCAGATCTCAGCCACCTGAGTAACTGGGATTACAGGCATGAGCCATCGGCACCAGGCTACAGTTCCTTCTATATGTACCACCTCATTTCCATTCTAAAATAAGGACAGGGAGGCTCAGAGATGCTGTGACTCAGAACCACCTTTGGAAAGAGGGAGGTAGGGAGGGAGAGAGAGGGTTGGTTCACATCAGGACTGTCTTACCTTAAAGCCCACTTCTAATCCAGCTCAGAGTTCTACATCCAGCCACCTTGCCAAGCATGTTATAAGAAGGAATGGACACTCCCCCATGCTGAGTTTCTCAAACCATTGGCTTCCTATGTACTCTTCTCAAGAAGCTCTTAAAGAAAGCCGAGTTCTTTGCAACTTTTCCAAATTGTGTAGCCAACTGTCTTCTGTATGCCCTGTTAACAGGTCCTTTGCCTTCAAAGAAACTTTCTGTCCTTTTAGTAGTATTTAGAAAGAGTAAATGAGTAGGGCACTGGTGGCTCACGCCTGTAATCCTAGCTACTCAGGAGGCTGAGATCTGAGGAACAAGGTTCAAAGCCAGCCTGGGCAGGAAAGTTTGTGAGACTCTTATTTCCAATTAACCACCTGAAAACTGGAAGTGGTGCTTTGGCTCAAGTGATAGAGTGCTCACCTTGAGCTAATGAGCCAAGGGACAGTGCCCAGGCCCAGGTGAATACAATCATCATTATTCAGAATTTCATTTTTATTTTTGTAAAAAATAGATGCCTCTTTAAGAAATATATCATACTTGAGACAAATATGCAGGCATGGTGACACACACTTATAATCCTAGTATTCAGGAGATTGAAGCAAGAGGTTTAAGGCAAATGGATGGGGGCATAGCTCAAGTGGTAGAGCATGTGTAAGCCCCTGAATTCAATCTGTTGTACCAGCCAGAGAGGATAGAAAGACAGACAATTTGAAATCAGCCGGGGCTACAAAGTAGGACCCTGTCTCAAAAAATAAATGAATCAATGAAACATAAAAACTGGGTCACATTGATTGTACTATGGCTTTTCTCCATTGGCTGAATGTACTATGGCTTCTCTCCATTGGCTCACTATTAAGGAAGTTGCTGCAGCTAATTAATGAAAAGAGAATGATCAAATTAAAACATCACCACTTTGAACCTACTAATTAATTAGCATATGTAGGTATAGAGTATCAGCAACTGTTACCATCACCCCCTTGTGTGTACATGTGTGTACACAAGCTAACATATTATGTGCCTTTGGTAAATGATATGCCACTTCCTACAAATACCTAAAAATCAAAACCTGAATCAGATCCAACTGGCAATGTACTGAAACTATAGCAAAAGACCATGTTGCCGTACCACCAGTAAAATCTAAACTGAATGCCCTGGACTCTCCAACATGGATTGAAATGGGAAGAAAAGGGATAGAGGGAGACTTTTTGGATTAAATTTGGCTTCAAATTCCTTCACTAAAAAGGGGGTGAGCCACGGCCAGGTGCTGGTGGCTTATGCCTATAATCCTAGCTACTCAGGAGACCGAGATCTGAGAATCACAGTTCAAAGCCAGCCTGGACAGAAAAGTCCCTGTAACATTCTTAGCTCCAATTAACCACTCAAAAACCAGAGTGGTACTGTGGTTCATTGGTAGAGCACTAACATTGAGCAAAAGAGCTCAGGGACAGCACCTAGGCCCTGAGTTCAAGCCTCACAACAGTCAAAAAAAAAAGTGGGCGCGCCAGACACCAATGCTCATGCTTGTAATACTTGCTATTCAGGAGACTGAGATCTGAGGATCATGGTTCACAGTCATCCCAGGCAAGAAAGTGTGTGATATGTGAGGCTCATATCTCCAACAGCTCTAGCTTTGAGCGACAAAGCTCAGGGACAGAGACTAGGCCCTGAGTTCAAGCCCCAGGACCAGTATACACACACACACACAGGACCAGTACACACACACACACACACACAGGACCAGTACACACACACACACACACACACACACACAGGACCAGTACACACACACACACACACACACACACACACACACAGAGTAGGTAAGTGCATAGTCATCTGGTGGAAAGAGGCCCATAACAACCAATGCCACTTAGTGCTTGTGATTTATTCATTTGTTTGTTTTTTTAAGACAAGGCCTTCTGTAGACCATGTACATGGTTGTATTATTCAAAACAACTAGAAGCAACCCATGAGTATTGGGCAAGTATATAGTGGAATATTACTTAGCTTCATAAATAGAATAGCAGTGATATGGATAAACCTTGAGAATAATATGCTACAGCCCACAAAGATGAATAGAATATTATTCTATTAAATTAAGGTATTCAATAATCACATTCAGACAAATCTGAGACTCTCATCTCCAATTAACAAACCAATTAATCAATTAACTCCCAATCCAGTTAATTTATAGTTAACCTAATTAACTTTCATTTCTAGCAAAAAAAAAACTAGAAAAAGCAAAAAGCTATAAATGGAAGTGTGGCTCAATTGATAGAGTGCTGGCTATGAGAGGAAAAAACCAAGCAAGTATGTAAGCCAAAGTACTAGGAAAAAAAATTAAGATAGGCGCTGGTGGTTCACACCTAGCTACTCAGGAGGTTGAGATTTGCGGATTGTGATTCAAAGCCAGCCTGAGCAGGGAAGACCATGAGACTCTTATCTCCAATTAACCACCAGTGGCTCTAAGTGGTAGAGTGCTAGCTTTGAGTGGAAAAAGCTCAGGGACAGTGCCCAGGTCCTGAGTTCAAGCCCCATGACTGCAAAATCATTTAGTAGCCAATGTCACACCTGTAATCCTCGCTACTCAGGAGGCTGTGATCTGAGGATTGAGGTTTGAAGCCAGATCAGGCAGGAAAGTTGTTGAAACTCTTATCTACAACTACCTACCAAAATTTCAGAAGTAGAGGTGTGACTCAAGTGGTAGAGCACTATTCTTGAGACAAAGAAGCTCAGGGACAGCACCCAAGCCCTGAGTTCGAGCCCTAGAACCAGCACCACAAAAAAAGGAAGAGGAAGAGGAAGAAGAAGAAGAAGAAGAAGAGGAGGTGGAGGAGGAAGAAGAAACAATAATAATCACATTTCTGGAATGCAGAGTGCTAGCTGACAGAGGCTGTGAAAAGGGAAATAGGTAGGGAGAGCTTACTTCATGGGTGTAGAAGATGAAGTTCCAGACATCAGATGCCTGCTGTGTAAATATACTTAACATTTTTAGCTGTGCACTTAAAATATCAAAGGTGGTTATTTTATGGGGTTTTTGTTTTATCACAAGCCCCAGTACTTGAACTGGGGCTTGAACTCAGGGGCTTGAACTCAGGACCTAAGTATTCTCCTTGAGCTTTTTTTGCTCAAGACTAGTGCTCCAGCTCTTGAGCCACAGCTCTACTTCTGGCCCTTTGCTGGTTAATTAGAGATAATAGTCTCACAGACTTTCCTACCTGGACTGGTTTCAAACCCTGATCCTCAGATCTCAGCCTCCTGAGTAGGTAAGATTATAGACGTGAGCCACCAGCTTTAAAGTTTCTTTTGGGACTGGGAATATGGCTTAGTGGTAGAGTGTTTGCCTAGCATGCATGAAGCCCTGGATTCAATTCCTCCGTACCACATACACAGAAAAAGCCAGAAGTGGTGCTGTGGCTCAGGTGGTAGAGTGCTAGTCTTGAGCAAAAGAAGCTCAGGAACAGTGTCCAGGCCGTGTGTTCAAGCCCTGGGACTGGGCAAAGAAAAAAAATTATTTTTAAAAACTGTTAACTGGGTAAGAAAGCTTTTTGGGTGATAAAATTACAAGAGTGATTCCCATAGAAGTCAGACAGGAGGGGGGAGGATGGGAAGAGGAAACAAAGGAGGAGGCTACAATGCTTGATAAGAAATGTACTCATTATCTTGCCCATCTAATTGTAACCCCTCTGTGCAGTATTTTCACAATAAAAAAAAGTGCTATTAGTTTAAAAAAAGAAGAAGAAGAAGAAGTCAGACAGGAACTCCTGTCTGACAGGAAAAGGGTTTTGCTGGGAGAGGGCCAGAGAGGCCTTTGAGCTCCATGCTTTATCTGAGTGCTGGACTTTATGATAATTCATTAAGCTGCACATGTGACTCCTGCAGTTTTCTGCACAGTTAAAAAAAGTAAGAAAAACACTAAAAAGCAAGCAAGCTGTGGAGATTCTGATTGTCAGCCAACATTTGGGCAAAACAATCATTTTATCTGCAATAATGATGAACATTTACAAGTGGGCAGCCGGAAGGGGAACCAGCTAGCTCACCTCTCCCAACCTGGCTTCTTTTGCAAAGCCCTGTGCTGTACCATTTCTTTCCTGCACTTGAAGCTCAGGTCCTGTGTGTGCATGTGCAGCCCACCATCACATCTAGCTAGGGACATCTTCACAGAGCCAGACAGCTGGGGTCACGGAACATGACAAGCCAGGGTCACACCTATAGGAGAGCAGAAAATAAGGCTCAGATACCCCTGTTTCAGCTGTCAGATGTCATTTTCTGCTTCCCAAATTCTCTAATGTGAATTCAGCTAAAATCCTTCTGTCACCCTAATGTTCTGTCACAGGGTCAGGATTACAATTGCTTCCTGTCAGACTCAGTAAGGAGAGTCTCTGCAGTCTCTGGTGCTCACACAAAGGCTTCTGCAGATGCCAACTCTTTGGGCTCAGAGATGTGCCACCTGCCTTTAGGACCTCTGGGCCTTTTTGCTTCACTATAGACATAAGTAGGAGGTATAGCAGGATTCATTTCATAGGGTCTCTTTAAGCTGAGATGTGAAAAGTCTTTGAAAATCGATCCTGGGGCTGGGAATGTGGCTTAGTGGTAGCGTGTTTGCCTAACATGCATGAAGCCCTGGGTTTGATTCCTCAGTATCACAGAAGAAGCTAGAAGTGGTGCTGTGGCTCAAGTGGTAGAGTGTTAGCCTTGAGCAAAAGTTCAGGGACTGTGCCCAGGCCCTGAGTTCAAGCCCCAGGACTGGCCAAAAAAAAAAAAAAGTTCTTGGTGCAGGCATGGTGATACATGCTTGCAATCCCAGCATTTAGGAGGCTGAAAGAAAAGGATGATATGGTAAGTTTGAGGCCCTAGCATACTGATACTCAGTAACAGAAAGCAAGGACTAAGCCGGGCGCTGGTAGCTCACACTTGTAATCCAAGCTACTCAGGAGGCTGAGATCTGAAGATCACGGTTCAAAGCCAGCCCAGGCAGGAAAGACCATGAGACTCTTATCTCCAATAAACCACCAGAAAACTGGAAGTGGCGCTGTAGCTCAAGTGGTAGAGTGCTCGCTTTGAGCTGAAGAGCTGAGGGACAGTGCCCAGGCCCAGAATTCAAGCCCTACAACCCCCAAAAAAGCAAGGACTAGGGGAATAAGCTCAGTCAGTGATAAAGCCTTGTCTTCACATGTTCCCAGGCCCTGTTTTTTTCTTTCTTTTCTCCAACACCTTGCAGGGGACAGGGGGCGAGTACTAGAATACAGGCTCAAAATGGCCAGAGAAGAAAACTGTGGAGAAGAGACTCTCCTTTCTGTCCTGGTGATGGAAGACTTGAAGAGTTTTGCTGCTTCAAACCTGCCCACCCACCCTGTCCACTTGATAGTCCAAATGCAATACAACTAAACTCCAGGCTTGGTGGGTAATCAGCACGCTCAATGGTATCCATCTTCAAGGCTCTTACTTGGCATTTCCCTAGCCATGTGGCCTCCCCACAGCTGCTTCCCAGGAGGACAGCTAGCTGACTCACCTTGCTATCCTCCTCTCCATCCTCCCAGCCAACTGCAAGCTTTCTCTCCATCCACACAGCCAATCACAAGCCTCCTCTCTATTCTCATAGCCAATCACAAGCCTCTTGGGGGATGGGGAGAAAGTATGCTGCTTGAGTTGGGTCAGCAGCCATTCAGCAGGTCCCAGGACAGTGCACTCCTGGTGGGTGATAGCTATTCAGCTCATTGCATCTTGGCTTCTTAGCACCAGTGTAACCCCCCAGCGCCTTCCCTGGCTCCAGTTCAAGCCCTAAATGAAGAAGTGTTGGAGAGATATTCACTGTGTAATAAGCAACTTTCCACTGGCTTTTGCCAGGCTTTGTTCTCGTTGACCACAGGGCCTCAGTCATAGGGATCAGAACTCTGTCCTGGCCCCAGGCAGCCAGCCAGGCTATCTCACCTCTTCCAGGTGACTGCCTCTGGAGGGACTGTTTGCAAAACTCTTTGTAATCCAGGGCTGTGTCTGTGGAACACTCAGTCCCCACCAGTGCCTCTGGGCTCTCTTGTGCAGATACACTGCTTCTTCAGGGAAGAGCGAGAGGCTTCTTTGTCTCACTGGCACAAACAATGACTGGTTGCTGTATCCCCAACATAGAGCCTTGATCTCCACTCAAGCCCTCAGAATCTAAACTAGGACCTGTAGCAGTCCATCTGGCTGCCTAACCTCCAGGATCTCCCACACGAGATAGACAGAGGACTGCCTGGAGCCCATATCCTCTACTCCTCCAGCATCTTCAGTGGCCCTGCAGTCTGAACAATAAAAGCCAGTTCCTTCATGTTGCCCCTAGTAACCCTCTTGCCTCATGTTTCCAACTGTGTGTTCTCAACAAACTAAGTGGACAACGCAAGACTTACCTGGAATGTGACATACTTTCATCCAACACCTGCCCCCCTTTGTGTACTGATATACTGGGGAGAGAGGGGTCTGCAATGCAATGCACAAAGACACTGTAAAAACATGGGCTCCAATGAGAATTCAGCTGGTGGGAGCCAAAGCACTACATTCTTGGGGGAGAGTCGAGCTGGGCTTGAACGTGGAGAGCGTCATGTCATCCTCAGCCTCAAGTAGTAAACAGAATACCTTTTCATGTGCTTATTGGCCAATGATATCTCCTGTTTAAAGTCTTTTCAGACCCTCTGCCCATTTGGTCCCAAGTACTGAACTCAGGGCCTAGATGCTGTCACTGAGCTTTGTTACTCAAGGTTAGTGCTGTACCACTTGAGCCACAGCTTCACTTGCAGCTTTTTTTTTTTTTTTTTTTGAGCAGTTAACCGGAGATAAGAGTCTCAGCGCTTTCCTGGCAGAGCTGGCTTTGAACTGCAATCCTCAGATCTCAGCCTCCTGAGCAGCTAGGATTACAGGCATGAGCCATGGGCACCTAGCTCCTCTTCCCATTCTTAATTAAGTTATTGGATGTTTGTATGTTTAATTGTAGAACTGAGAGTTCAAATATTCAAGATACTCTTATCAGATACACAGTTTGCAATTTTTTTGTCAGTTGTGGGGCTTGAACTCAGGGCCTGGGCACTGTCCTTAAGTTTCTTTGTGCTCAGGGACAGCACTCTAGGGCTTGAGCCACAGTGCCACTTCTGGTTTTTGAGTGGTTAATTGGAGATAAGAGTCTCATGGAGTCTTTTCTGTCCAGAATGGCTTTGAATCATGTTCCTCAAATCTCAGCCTCCTGAGCCGGGCTCTGGTGGCTCATGCCTGTAATCCTAGCTACTCAGGAGGCTGAGATCTGAGGATCATGGTTCAAAGCCAGCCCGGGCAAGAGAGACCGTGAGACTCCTATCTCCAATAAACCACCAGAAAACCAGAAGTGGTGCTGTAGCTCAAGTGGTAGAGCACTCGCCTTGAGCTGAAGAGCTGAGGGACAGCGCCCAAGCCCAGAGTTCAAGCCCCACGACCGACCAAAAAAAAAAAAAAATCTCAGCCTCCTGAATAGCTAGAATTACAGTGTGAGCCATCAGTGCCCAGCAATTTGCAAAAATTGTATCCCATTCTGTAGGACACAATATTTTGTGTGTGTGTACCAGTCCTAGGGCTTAAACTCAGGGTCTGGATCCTGTTTCTGAGAGTTTTTTGCTCAAGGCTAGAGTTCTGCCACCTGTCACAGCTATACTTCTGGTTTTTTAATAATTTATTGGAGAGAAGAGTCACAAACTTTTCTGCTTGGTCTAGCTTCAAATCTCAGTCCTCACCTCTCAGCCTCCTTAATAGCTAGGATTATTGGCATGAGCCACTGGCATCCATAGCTTATCAGAAGGCATCTTTTATGCCTTTTGAATTTGATATCATATGTACATATTACCCATTTAAAAATTCACAGGTCCTGGTGAGGACTGTAGTTCAAAGCCAGTCTGAACAGGAAAGTCTATGAGACTCTTACCTCCAATCAACCATCAGGAAACCAGAAGTGGAGCTGTGGCTCAAAGTGGTAGAGTACTAGCCTTGAACAGCAAAGCTGTCAAGGAAAAAAAAAAAAGAAAGGAAAGCTAAGGGATAGCACCCAGGCCCTGAGTTCAAGCCCCATGATTGACAAAACAAAACAAAACTCATAGATGATTTAAAGTTTTCCCAATAACCACAATAGAAAAGTGAGAAGAAATCGTAGAAGTTCATTTTAATGATACACTTTAGCTAATCCATCTGAAATTTTATAATTTCAACAGAACATCATAATCCTACCTACTTACAAGGCAGAGATCAGGAGGCCTTGGTTCAAGGCCATCCTAGACACAAAAATTCTTGAGCTATCGATGATTGACTGCGCATAGTGATACATGCCTGGCCTCCCTAGCTACAGAGGAAGAACAATGACTGGATACAGTGGTGCACACCAGCCATCACCAGTCACACACACACACACAACACAAGTAGGAGAATCATAATCCAGGCCAGCCAAGGCAGTAAGCAAGATACAATATTGGAAATATTGAGTGACAGAACACCTGCCTAGCAAGTGCGAAGCCATAAATTCAATCCCTAGTGACACACACACACACACACACACACACACACACACACACACACACAAAAGATGTAATCCAAGCCAAAACATAAATCAGATATTTACGTTTACTAGCTTCAAAATCAGACATGTAGGCCAGGTGCTGGTGGCTCACGCCTGTAATCCTAGCTAACAAGGAGACTGAGATCTGAGAATCTCGGTTCAAAGCCAGTCTGGGCAAAAAAGTCCGTGAGACTCTTATCTCCAATTAACCACCAGAAAACCGGAAATGGCGCTGTTGCTCAAGTGGTAAAGCACTCACCTTGAGCTGAAGAGCTGAGAGATAGTGCCCAGGCCCAGAGTTCAAGCCCCACGACTGACAAAAAGAAAAAAGAAGTAAGACTTGTAGTAGTAATACAGTCTCTCTCAGCTGTGTATATAACATGCACCATCCTATCCATCACCGAACTGCCACTAAAGGGGCACCTGTCTTTGGGACAAAGATGTTCTTGCCCTCTTCCAGAAGGGACATTCTAATACACAAAGTTCCCAGAGTCATTGTATCTGTCTCTGGCAACAGTCATGATAACCACCTCTGAAAGGTTTTAATTCATGCTCAAATTTATTCATAGACCCACCTGATTACATTATAAACTTCTTGTCCTATAATTAACTTATAATAAGAACTCATATCTAAAATAAGATGAAAAATGAAATCAGTAATATATTCACAGAGAGAGAAAGGAAGAAAGCACACTGGGATTAAAGGTATGTACTACATGCCCAGCTAATTTACATTATTATTTGTCTTTTAACAATCTATATTCTACATGAGTGTTAATTCGATTATCTTGCCTCAGCCACACAAGACATAGCTTTGTGTATTTATTTCTAGTATCAGGTTTTTTTGTTTCTTTTTTTTTGGGTCCGGTCGTGGGACCTGAACTCTGGGTCTGGGCGCTGTCACTCAGTTCTTCAGCTCAAGGCTAGCACCCTACCACTTGAGCCACAGCACCACTTCTGGCTTTCTTCTTTTTGCTTATGTGATGCTGAGGAATCAAACCCAGGGCCTCATGCATGCAAGGCAAGCACTCTACCACTGAGCCACCTTCCCAGTCCTCTAGTATCAGTTTTTAATGATTTGGAATTTTTTATTAGCATACATTAATTGTACATGCATACAATGCATCCTGATCAAACTCACCGCCCCCCCTCATCACTAGCCTTTATCCCCTTTCTCCTTAAAGCATTTTCAACAGATTTCATTGTTCTGTGTTCATACCTGCAAACAAACTACTACCATTTTCATCTTCATTTGCTCTCTCCATTAGCCTTTCCTCCGCCCACTAGTACACTTAACCCAACAAAAGCCTATTTTTACTTTTCTGCTACTTTTATAATGTGCAGGATTTTACCAAATATTTCAGACTTGCATATATTGTACTTTAATCAGAATAATTTTCTCTATTGCCTTCGCTTTCCCAGACTCCCACCCCACCACTGATCAACAGCTTTGAGATGGAATCCTTTTTTTAGATTCTTTATTAATATATTTTAGTTGCACAAGGGGAATTTCATTGTGAAATCTCCATATACACATACAATGTACTCTATCAATCGTTCAAACTCATTTCTGGCTAATTTAAACAAATAAAGGCAGGACAGGTTAAGTCCTCACCCACTCTTAAGATCAGGCATGTTAGCAAAAGTCACTTGCATCATCTAGTGGCAGAAATGGTGATTACAGGCCCACATTTGGTTGCCAGTTCTCATTCCTGTGCATAGGACATGGACAGGTGGCTATTGAGCGCACGAAATGAAATGTGACATGCTCGAATTGAGATGTGCCATAGGTGTAAAATACATACTGGATCCCAAAGACTTATACTGACTACACGTTTTAATGATAATAGTGGAGGTGGGGAAGCAGCAGAGATTAAACTAGACAAGTCCCCCCTAAGGCTAACTGCATCCTCGTTCCACTCGATAATGAGCAAGTCCCTTCACTTCTCAAGGCAGCTCCCTCATCCTTAAAATGGATCAGCGACACTTGTGTCATGCCATTATGAGGACTGAATGTGGCAGGGCATATGAAATGCCTGAGGCACAGTGGTTGTTCACTCAGTCAATTGGAAGTCTTCCCCTCGCAGCTGGTCAAAATGGTGGGAAAACTAGAAGAGACAGCTCCTGGGTACTGTCAGAGTCTGCATTTATTTTCCTCCTACTCTCCCTTTAGCACTAAGTCTCAGCTAATCAACCTCCCTAGTTGTGGACTACCAGCTCCAGCTACAACCCTGCTGGCAACTCTCTGTGTCAACTGCATACAAGTACTAGGAACAACTCACAACTTCATCTGGGGTTTTTGCTTTTTGTAGTCCTGGGATTGACCTTTCCGTCCAGTGTCCTTCGGTTCACACACTAGCTCCACCCCTTCCCTCAGTGAGCCCCTTCTGCCCCCACCACGGGCCACAACTGTTCATCACTGCTACTGCTGCACGCAGGGCTCTCAGTGTGATCCCTAGATCAACAATTCCATCATCCACCGGGAACTAGTTGGAAATGCATCTTCTTGGGCTTCAGACCTACTGGACTTGAACCTCCAGGGGCGTGGCCTGACAAGGTTTCAGCAAGACTCTGACCCATCCCTGTGAGTTTGAGAACTGATGCTCCTCACCTTCCTACCCCTACTAGCCCCACCGCTCCCAGCTTTTGGGACGAAGAATCCTCCCCTTCCCCTTCTCTGCTCTCTGTCCCACATGGAGATGTATGTAGCTGAAGGCTCACCATCTCCTTCCTCCACATGCCACCATGACTGCAGCAATCCATACCAATGCCTCACAGCATTAAACCCGCAGCACTGCTGGCATGTATGCCCACCACATTCCCATTTCCCACTCAACACTTTTAACGTGACCACTTTATCCAGGTCCTAAAGAATCTATAAATTCAATATAATATGCAAGTCTTATTTTTCTTTTTTTTTTTTTATTTTCAGTCCTGGGGTTTGAACTCAGGGCCTGGGCTCTGTGATCAGAGCCAGGGCTCTACCACTTGAGCCACAGCACCAATTCTGGCTTTTTTTTTTAGTGTGGTAGTGAGGAATTGAGCCCAGGGCTTCATGCTAGGCAAGTACTCTACACTAAGCCATATTCCCCGGCCCTCATCTTATTTTTACATTGTCAATTTTTATAGCCAAAGTTCATTTGTGCTAGATTCACTGTAAACACTGTGATATTAACAACTCACGCCTGTAATCCTAGCTACTCAGGAGGCTGAAATCTGAGGGCTGCGGTTCATAGCAAGCCGGGGCAGGAAAGTCTGTGAGACTGTTATCTCCAATTAACCACCAGAAAACTGTAAGTAGCACTGTGGCTCAGGGACAGTGTGAGTTCAAACCACACAACTGACCAAAAGAGAAAAAAAAAAAAAAGCTACTGGTTTTGAACATCTTCTTTATTGGCTACATCTACATGATCTAGATTTATAGTATCTCAAAGCTCTTATCAATACGTGATTTTATTAAGACTTCACAATAGCATGGACAGAGTAGGGAGGTCCTAATCATCTATATTTCCCTAACAAGCAAACAAGTTACAGGAGTAACTACACAGTCATGGGGAGGCAGATAAAGGAGCCAAATCTTAAGATGTACATTCTCTTGGTGTGAGTTCCTTCAGCTAGTACTATCACCCAATTCACCATCATCTGTGCATGTCAACTGGGACTGAACTACTGTGCTCAGCCCTTCAAGAAAGAGGAATAATGCAACCTGACTGAATGAGACCTTGGCCTCTTCAGGAGTTTCTGAGACTAAGAAGTGTGACATGTGGAGAATGAACCATAAAGAATCCCTCAACAGTGTTTAAGACTGAGCTGAAGGCAAACAAAACATGAATGAACTTTCTTGGTAGGAGTGCAGTATCTGCTTTCCCACCGACTTGTCCTCACAAGTAGCTGCAAGTAGCTGCTCACTCACTTGTTGACACAGCCCAGCCCAGTGGAGGGCTGAAGTTGGTCTGTTCTGAGCATCACCACTCTCTAGAAGACGGTGTTTCCACAGAGGCATTTTCGGGGTCCCAGCGACAGAATCTTTCCTTCCCTCATACGAAGACCTTCCTTAACACACAAACATCCATAGAAATGAACCGAATACTGAAGCCCCACCAGCATAACCGCCTCCATTCTCCTGGTTGGTGTATTGATTTCTCTTCTCTTGATTTCTTTTCTGGTAGGGAGGAAGTTTCCTGTGTGGATTAATTTTTTGTTAACACTTATATTTAAGATGCTTACATTTGGGTTCATTCTTTAAAAGTAGATATCATACTTACGATATATCTACAGCTTGCTATGTGCCACATGATGGTTCAATGAACAAGACACTGCATAGATGCTGGTGCCATAAGGTTATAACAGAACAAAGAAAAAGCATTGTACAGAGATGAACACTGTTTCCTAGTGACATCTAACCTGCAGCAATCTCAGGTGCAACTTTACCTTTACAACTTGACCATGAGTCAAGGATCCCAGATGTGTCTTATTAACTAATGCATTCCTCATGCATATTTGTGGTGGTGGCCTGATGCCAGTGATACGAAAGTGGAACAGCCACCATTATGTTTAGTACCTAATACTTGATGATCAACTGCTACTGACTAATGCATCTGCTGCTATACTATACCTTTTCATTGTCTGCAAGTATACTTCTACTTACAAGTTTATTGTAGAGCAGTAGCCATTATACCCTCCACAGCTCTCACATATACATCTCATGACTACCATCTTTTTTCACTGCATCAACAAGCCACACTCAGTTGGTGTAAGTTCATTCTATGATGTTCACACAACAGCAAGATTGTCTAGTGATGTGTCTCTCAGAATGCATCTTAGCATTAAGTAATACCTGACTGTGTATTTGCCCTCTGAGCCACTGCCAATGGACATGGATCGTAAAATCAACCTTCACTTTGCAATTGCCATGGACATGAGTCGAAGGGTCCAGATGTTGTGTATGTGGACAACTGACATTCCCACCCCTGGGATGGCCGGCATACCACCCCCATGATGGATACTCTGTTACATGGAACAGCTCTTTCCTAGCCCCCTGACCTCATTTGTTTGGAATTTTTTCCCTCTCAGGCTTATGATTTTTAGACATTCTACTTCCTTTTTTCTATTGCCCACAGATAATGATTCCACTAAATTAAAAATTCAACTGAGGCACTGAAAACAACTCTCTAGAAAGAAGCCAAGTATAGGAATGTACAACTGTGAAGGCTGTGAAGGTGGTCATGAGTTTGAGGCAGCCTAGGTTATACAGGGAGTTGCAGGCCAGCCTGAGCTACAAAAGAAACCTTATCTCAAGAGGAAAGAAAAAGAAAAAAGACTTGTCCATTGCACAACCTCAACTTTTGTCCCCTACCTTTATTTGGGGGAATCAGAAGCCAGGCCTTGAAAAGACAATGTCCTCCATGCTGAAACCACTGGCTTGGGGTTTGTTCGTCCTCACCATTCCTGTCCTCAAGCTACATTTCTGGACTAATGTAGACATGAGCAAGTAGGTTGGCCCACGTCAGGAGGCAAAGTCAATTTAGGAGTGCAGTGGCTCCAGGCTTTCTTATTTTCTCTTCTTTGTTTGGAGACAGGATGGCCTCACACTAAGATCCCCTTGCTTCAGCTTCTCCAGTGCTGGGATTACAGGTATGTACTGCCTTGCCCGGGTCAAACTCATTTATCAGCCAAAGCCCTCTCCTCCTGAACTCTCCCACCCAAGTGCAAAATATGCCATAGAGGAATGACTTCCTCAGAGGCCTCACGATCCTCAGAATCAAAAGCATTCTTTCTTCAAAACAACCCATCGGTCAAAATGTGAACCAAGAGACCAGCCAAAGCCTGCAGATATGAAACAAAGGAAATTTAATTTCAAAATATTACATAAGTATAAAAGACATTGCATATGATTGTTTCTTTACAATTACATATTATATATATTATAAAATAAAAAGAAAAAGAAAAAATGGTGAAACCTTATTTTGGTGGTTGAGTGAGCTCAGGGGCATTTGCACTGTCCTTGCTACAAAGAAAGGCTCCTAGGGTAAGGGCATGCTTCCCCCACAGGTTCAGCTGGTCCCTAAACATGTCAGAGGCATGCTCAACAGCTCTTCAGCACAGGCTATGGCCTCACACACTGTGGTTTCCATGGTAACCCTAGCACTCAGGCTATTTGTACTCCACCTCCTCTTGAGCCTTCCTCTTATCAACTTTACACTGATCTTAACATTAGTTGTCTCCAACAGCCAGCTTTTAGTGAATCTGCACTGAGCAAACCACCACTGGATTCAAAAGCTTGAGCAATTTAGAAACCCAAATTCCTCCCTCAGCTCTGGGACAGTCCTGCTGGCACCCAGGTTAGATCTCGGTTCTATCTTTAGTCTCAAGACCTCAGGGGGAGTAGACCAGGGATGAGTTTCTCATCTCAGGAATTCATTTCAAGAGTGGGAACTATTAGCTTCCAGCCTCTGTGCAGAGCCCTGTACAAAGCAAGGAAGCCCCTCCCAAGGATGGCCTCCCAGTTCAGCATGGTCACACGGCCAGGTACTAGGGCACAGCCTCCAATACCAGTCTCCCTACTGCATGCAGTATCATGAACCATTTGCTGACACAGGATCCTGTGAGGGAACCTGAATCCCTAGAGGAAAGAATGGCTCTACTCTGTCAACCTGACCAACAAAGCTCACTTGGAAAACCCAGCAACCACCAGTCAGTGAAACATGACCCCATCTCCCAATTGTCCCCTGTCCTTTCCGACATGCAGAGCAAAGAGCTTTCCTTTGTGGTGGGCCAACTGTGAGTTCAGTTATAATTCAATACCCACTCCTCTAATATGTCCTGCACTCCTGCACTTGGACCTTCTGATCCTCTGCCACTGCTGAGCAGGGTTTCTAAACCAAATTCACTTGCCCCAGGGCAAAGTCCACTGCTGTGAAAGGCTAAAAACGCAGCATCTATGGCTTCCACTCACTCACTCAGTGCAGATGTGAATGAAGGAGGTGGTCTGCGTTTTTATGCTCGTGCCCTGGCACTGCCCCATAGTGACACACATCAAAACCAAAGACAACTCTAAAAAGGAATGAAACTTGAAAAGCCACAAGAAGAGGCATTTCCAAAGAAACTCTTCTAACATGAAAATAAACACAACAAAACAATTTTTAAACATATTATATAGGTTAAAAAAATTAAATACTGGCTCAAAAATAACAACTGCCATCATGTCAGAAGGTAGACAGCAACCTCCTGTGGCAACGGTTTTTCTCTGAGTTCCCTAGAAGATTCCACAGGATTAGAATATTTACTATTACAAGTAGAAGGTTAGGCAGCTTATTCCTCAACCTTGGCTCCCAACTGGATCACAGCTTCCCTAAGATAAAGCCCTTAAAACAAGAGAAAGCATATTCAATAAATAAACCAAACACTCATACCCAAATACACATGTGAACTGCCCAAGGGGTCCAGCTATCTAAAGGCATCTCACCTGCACCCTCACCGCAGAACACTACCTACGGCTGCTGATTCCATTCTTCCAAACAGCATCTCCTTTGTCTCTTAACTCTCTCAAACACAAAACCAACTAGATGACAAGGGGGTATCAAGTCACTGCCATGCTCTCTCAACCTGAAGACAGTCCATGCTCAACAGACCACTGTGCCACTCCGAGATAGAACACACTTAAGGAATAAAGGAAGGAAACACACTACTTTGGAAGAGTTGAGGAAGAATACTATTTTGATGTATTGACACCAAAAGGGATTTCTGTTTAAACTCATTGTTACCTGGTACAGAATTATTTTTTTTTCTTAACAAAAAAAAAAAAAAAGTCCAGCAGGAGAGAGGGCTGATGGCCAGAAACAAAATCAAACCCTGCTGCACTGGAGTCATTGTTTTAGGATAGTGAAGATTTCCAACTGCCTAAAATTAGATCAGCAAACCGTATTTTGTTGGATACCTGCCTCCCCACAGTGGCCTGACTCAGCTTTTACACACAAGGCAGAAACAGTTATGCAGCTTAACAGCCAGGCACACACTTCAACATCTTCATCTGCCACGTGCTGCTCTCTGCACCGTGAATATAATTTCATACCAGATCAAAGCCATGTCTTTTCTTTCTTCACCATAAATACAGATGAACATGTCCAATCCAATCGCCAAGTGCTCCAGCTCCAGCTCCAATTACTATCTGTGGCAGGAACCACTCCTGAGCACTGAGAAGCTCCAACTGCTTCCCAGTGAGAATGCTCTCCTCCAAATCCGATCAGACTCCAGACATTGCTACTCATGCCTTTCTCGTGACCCCACCTTGCTCTCAGGAGATGCTCTAGTTGCACCTGATGCCTGGAAAAGTGCAACAGAATCCCATCCAAAGGAATATAAGCCAGCCAGTTCCTCCAGGCACACTCCAGAGCTTCCTGCCACAGACAAAGATTTCTGTGAAGCAGTCAGTAACTTTTCCTTTCTTAGCAGACAAGTATTTCATATGGTTAGAGAATACTGAGTGAAGGAAATAAGCTCAGCGACCACACAACTACTTTCACATAACTGAGGAAAGAAGACAGTGAGAGATGGAGGAGGGAGAAAGAGGAAGGAGAGAGGGAAAAGCAAAAATTCAATAAAATACAATATTCTCCTTTTTTCAATACAATAAGTCAACTCCCCTATAATTGCAGACACAAGAACTAATAAAGAATTTCTAGAAAGCCATAAATTCTCTCAACACAAAAAGATACTAAGGAATATAGCCTCATAAGAGCAAGAGCTTCCCCAAGTTTAAGAAGAAAAGGGGTTTAAGAGTATCCAGTTTAAGAGTCCATTTGGATTACCAATCCAAAAAGAAATGGCTTTTAAAACAAAAAAGTGACAAATAACAACCAGTTACTCCTCAACCTTATTAAAACAGAGAAAAGCCCAAAATATCAGTTAAAATTACTAATCCACTAAAATCAACAGTACTTCTGAAAAAATAATCACTGACAGTTGGGCACAAAACAGTTCAAAAAACAAACCTGGCCTAACAAAGCATACTGAATGAACACTGGAGCCCAGCGGGTACTGCTGATTTACTATACAACGTAAGTTGGTTGTTCTCTGGTTAGTGGTTTTCCCTTATAATACTTAAGAGAGAGAGAGCACAGCACTCTCTCAGAAGGCACAGCTTATAACTGATAGCCAGTGAGTAGGTTAGAGGTTATTCAGTCACGTATGGCATAAACTGGCATTCTTTCACAAATCAAAAATGCAGCAAGCAAACTGCAAGTCCCAACTTCGCAGTGAGCAGAAATAACACCTGGTCCACTAAGGAGAAAATTCTGGTGGATGACAGGAGAGGTCTAAATCCTTCAGAGGAATCCTAGGTTGAAGGAGAAACAAGAACATTAGATACATTTATAAATATTTTTTGCAAGCATTTTACCTAAAAGCTATAGAATCTATATTTAATATCTATTTCAGATTGATCAAAATATTTAAGAATTTCACTCTTTACCAAGTAGAGACTCTATCGAGTCTGTTCAATCTAATCCCAGTTCATTAAATGTATTGATGGCAATAACACCTGCCATCAAGTAGGTGTACCTTTTATATGGGTGTTCCTCTTGTTAATTATGCACAACATCTCCTTCTTCCTCATAACCACCTGCACATGAGGCACTATTCCTGCCATGTTACAGACAGAGAAACTACAGCCCCAGATAAAGCTACTAAGCAGCAAAACAGGGAAGTGGGCCCAAGTCTAAGTAAAGAAAGAGTTCATGCTCTTACCAGCATTACCTTCCACTGGCAAATGCTTACTCCATACTGACTGCAGCACTGTCATACAAGAACAGAAGACAGAAGGCCACAGTACATTCTATTTACTTTTTCTTTATTGTGGCGGTAGGATTAAACCCAGGGCCTTGCACGTGGTAGGCAAATGCTCTACTGAGCTATATCCAAGTTCTACAAAGGGATTTAAATTCAACATGGCAGTTTTAATCAATGCATCTTAAGCAATGTCACTCCTTTTATTCCTCTGCTCCATCTGTCCCAACCCCTAAGAATATATTCTGAAATCTGACTCCTGTCTTCTGGAAAAGAAATTAGATACCGAGAAAAGAAAATACTACTAAAGTAAATCATACTAGATGTCATACCTTAATAGTTTCAGTAAGAGTTCAAAGGAAAAAAAAGTAACTCTATCTGGCTGGGTTAGCCAGAAAAGGTTCCAGAGAAGAGAGGCAGTTTAGGCGGGGCTCTGAAGAATGAGAAAGAGTGTGACTGCTGAAAAGAATGCCCAGTAATAAGTAGTTGTTTTCATCTGGGGGTGATTTTTCCTTCTCCCCCTCAGGACACATATGGCATTGTCTAGGGACAGTTTGGTTGTCACACTGAGGGAAGGGTTCCAGAGGCATGAACTGGGTAGAAGCTGTTAAACAGCATACACAACAAAGAAATTAAAGCAAAAGGTCAATATTGCTAAAGCTAAGAAATCTATGCTAAATACAAATCCTTTTCAATTATACTGTTAATGGTGATAATATCATCTTCTTCAAGGAGTGTGTGTTATTTTACTAACATCAGTGCCCAAAATATCTAGGATTCAATTCATTGTTGAATAAAAAACTGTATGGTACCCACCTAAACTGCAGGCTTGGAGTCTAGAAGAGTTCAGACCTGGAGAGGCCAGTTTGGAAACTGTTGTCACACAGAAAACAGAACTGAGCTATGGAAGCAGACCAAGCTGCTAAGAGCAGAAAAATATAAGAGCAGAGAAAAGCAGAGAACTAAAGAAAAAAAATGTAAAAACACAACAGGTAGCTAGATGTGGTGGCGCTTGCCTATAATCCTAGCTACTCATGAGATAGAAGTAGGAAGATCCCAATTTGAGGCCAGTCTGGGCAATTTTTTTTAAAATTAAAAAAGCTAAAAACAGGGAGAGGGAGGGAGGGATGGGAGGAGAAAGAAGGAAGGAAAAGGAAGGAAAGAAGGAAGGAGAATGAAAGGAGGGAGGAAGAGAAAAAGAAAGAGAATCAGAGGAAGGAAGAAAATAAGAATAGTATAGTGGGGCTGGGAAGGTGGCTCAGTGGTATAGTGCTTGCCTTGCATGCATGAGGCCCTCGGTTCAACTCCTCAACACCACATAAGCAGAAAAAGCTGGAAGTGGGGCTGAGGCTCAAGAGGTAAAGCACTAGTCTACAGCTGAAGAGCTTAGAGACAGCGCCCAGGCTCAGAGTTCAGGCCCCACAATCGACAAAAAAAAAAAAAAAAGAATAGTGCAGCATCTCAGGATACAGGAAGTAACTGGGGGAAAGTAAAAATGCCATTGTCTAACCTACTCAAAGTCTTATGTTATCATGGACCCCTATTTTTCTGAAGAAATTCATTTCTTTCTTTCCACCGTAGAGTTGTCAAGATAAAAAAAAAGCTTATATTTGTTTTGAACTTATTTATGAAGTATAATTAAGGTAACTGAAATACAAGTCCTGTCTAAGAAGGTCGAGATCAGTGTTTGTAGGGTCAGTGTCTGGAGCAACCGAAGGGCACTGCACAGTATAGCACATCAACCTACATCCCTTCTGACTACAACTGTATACACTGGGAAGTAAAAGAAAAAAATGCTACTCACTGAATAGATGCAGAAAGGAACTACATTCAGGAACAAAGAAGACAAAGTAAAATGAGTACCTTTTCTCCTCTCCTTCTTCCCCTCAGACCATTTCAATCTTGTTGGCGTCATGACAGCAGGAGAACCAGAATATGACTGTAACAAGAAAATTTTACAGTGGCTTACATGATCTAATGTCAGTGTTACAGACTTTACCAACAGAGGAAATACTCATCCAATTTCAATGGGAGGAGTTTGACCAAGCCTGGAATAGTTACACCTTACTTACCTTAACTGATTTACTGTTGATTTAATGAAGTAACTAAACCTAGGATACCTTGGACAACTACCATCCAGTCAATACAGAGCCAAGGAGACCCAGATAAAATGCTACCTACCTCCCAGTAAGAATCAACTGCACCCTGCAATACTTGTTTATATAGCTACTACACTGTATTGGTCATCATTATATAACTAGCTATATTCTTCTTGTTTAGTGAATGAGTTAATAAAAATCTACAGAAAATCCAGGCGCCAGTGGCTCATGCCTGTAATTCTAGCTACGTAGGAGGCTGAGATCTGAGGACTGTAGTTCATAGAACACCTGGGCAGGAAAGTCTGTGAGACTCGTATCTGAAATTAACCACAAAAAAAGCCAGAAGTGGGGTTGTGGCTCAAGTGATAGCAGCCAGGCCCTGAGTTCAAGCCCCAAGACTGGCACCAAAAAAAAAAAAAATCTACAGAAAGATAGTAAGTATAAATAAACATTCAACATGATGCAGAAAAACTGTAAAAATAAATGACAATATACAAACTTCCTTCTTTTACAAATGTACACACACACACAGAGAGAAAGAGTCCAAAGAATATTATCTTACTAAGTTCATATTTTCTTTGCTGGTGCTCTTCAATTCACTCATGGCCATAGACTCTCGAGTAGGGGACTTGTTTCTCTTTTCTGTCATGATCTGACTTCCCAGGACTTTGCGCTGATTTACAAACAGAATATATTTGATTTACAAACATTTACTGCATCACTACATAGCTATATTGACTTACAAAACTACAATTTTCTTTTCTTTTTTTTTTTTCTTGTCAGTCATGGAGCTTGAACTCAGGGCCTGGGAGTTGTCCCTGAGTTCTTTTGCTCAAGCCTAATACTCTGTCATTTTAAACCATAGCTCCACTTCCAGTTTTCTGATGGTTAATTAGACATAAGAGTCTCACAGAGGGGCTGGGAAGGTGGCTCAGTGGTAAGGTGCTTGCCTTGCATGCATGAGGCCCTGGGTTCGATTCCTCAGCACCACATAAGCAGAAAAAGCCAGAAGTGGTACTGAGTGGTAGGGCACTAGCCTTGAGCTGAAGAGCTGAGGGACAGTGCTCAGGGCAGAGTTCAGGCCCCATGACTGACAAGAAAGAGAGAAAGAGAGAGAGAAAGAAAGAGAGAAAAGAGCCTCACAGATTTTTTTTTCCTGTCCGAGATGGCTTTGAACTGTGATCTTCAGATTTTAGCCTCCTGAGTAGTTAGGATTACAGGCATGGGCCATCAGCACCTGGCAAAGACTACAATTTTCTTATGTTAAAAAATACTTAGCTGTGTGCTGGTGGCTCACACCTGTAATACTAGCTACTTAAGAGGCTAAGATCTGAGGATCGCAGTACAAAGCCAGCCTGGACAGCAAAGTCTGTGAGACTCTTATTTCCAATAAACTACTCAGAAAACTGGAAGTGGCGTGGTAGCTCAAGTGGTAGAACACTATCCTTGAGCTGAAGAACTGAGGGACAATGCCCAGGCCCAGAGTTCAAGCCCCACGACCGACAAAAAAAAAATTAAAAAAAAAATTAAAAATCCTTATAGGACTGGAAGTGTGGCTCACATGATAGAATGCTTGCCTAGCAAGTCAAATCCCAGAAGCACAAAAATAAAAAATAAACTCAGCTATCTAAAAACTTGGAACAAGCCCTCCCAGCCATATCATACAAAAGAGGCCACAGCATGTACCAAATACCTAAAATCATTGCTATTCTTTCATTTTTCTTTACTTGTTGTGGTTGTTGTTTGTTTGTTGTAGTTTTGGGGAGTTTGGAGGAGGTTATTTTCTTGTTGTTTTTACTTTTTGTGCTGGTTAGTAGGGCTTGAACCTAGGGCCTCACGTGCTCCCTTAGCTTTTTCACTCCAAGCTTCCACTCTACCAACTCGATCCACAGGCTCCATTTCTTTCTCTTTTATTTTTTTCCTGGTTAATTGGAAGTAGAGCCTCACAGACTTTTCTACCTAGGCTGGCTTCAAATCACATGCCTCAGATCTCAGCCTCATGAGTAGCTAGGATTACAGGCATGAGATATCAGCACCTGGAAGTGAAGTTGTTTTTGTGGTTTTTTTTGTTTTTGTGGAGGTTTTTGATCAGTCCTGGGTCTTGAACTCTGGGCCTAGGTGCTGTCCCTGAACTCTTCAGCTCAAGGCAAGCACTCTACCACTTTGAGCCACAGCTCCACTTCCAATTCTCTGGGTTAACTGGAGATAAGAGTCTCGGACTTTGCTGCCCAAGCTGGCTTTGAATCACAACCCTTAGATCTCAGCCTCCTGAGTAGAGGCATGAGCCACCAGCGCCCGGCTGAAGTTGTTTTTTGATGTTGAGTTATAAATGTTCTTTATATATGTTAGATAGTAGTTCCTAACAAGATACACAACATGCAAATATTCTCTCCCATTCTATAGGTTGCCTTTCACTCTGTTGAAAGGAATGGAAATTCTGATGGCAACCCAGTCTAATGTCCAAGAAGCTACTAGACTCAGGAGATTAGTATTGAAAGTAAATTCTAGACTTCTACAAATTATAATGACAAAAACTAGGGCTAAATGAATCTGCAACTGTTAACTTCAGCATAAAGGGGAAAAACTTGCAAAGTACTCAAAGGACTCCTTAATGTTGATAAATTTATGTCTTAATAATGGTAATACAATTTAAAAAAAACAGAAGAACACAAAAATAGCACTAGTTTCTCTCCAAATTAACCTTGCCTTCATTTATACATGAAAATCTGAGCCCCATAACCAAGATATCTACTGCCACCTGATGGCAATATTCCTTAACTACAAATTAAAATCTGGAGATTTGTAAACTCAATCTGCAAACATAAAAATGGTAGTAACATCACAGAATCACAATATATTTGATCTAACAATGAATTTAAGAGAAAAAAATAATTAAAAATGTGAGGTGTCAAAGTACACCAGCCTATTAGAAAATCCATTTTTCTTCTTTAATTTTTTTAATTTAAAATTTATTGTAAAGGTGATGTAATTTATTGCAAAGGGTTATAATTACATAAGTAAGTACAGTAATGAGTACATTTCTTTCTGAACAGTGTTACCCTCTCCCTCATTTTCTCCCACTTCCCCTCCTTCACCCCGACCCCCTTTCCTTTACAAGTTGTAAAGTTTATTTCCAATATAGGGTTTAGTGAGTATCACTGTTTAATTGGTTCATACTTTGACCAACCAGAAAACCCATTTTTCTAATTCCCCTAATCATCTCTATTTCCTCACTACTCCACAGATATAGTAAATTGCATAAAGAAGTACAGTAGGGGCAGGGAAGGTGGCTCAGTGGTACAGCATTTGCTTTGCATACCAGAGGCCCTGGGTTCGATTCCTCAGCACCACATAAGCAAAAAGAAAAAAGCCGGAAGTAGCGCTGTGGCTCAAGTGGTAGAGTACTAGCCTTGAGCTGAAGAGCTGAGGGACAGCGCCCAGGCCCAGAGTTCAAGCCCCACAACCAGACCCAATAAAAAAAAAAAGAAGTACAGTAGACCCTTGATAACTATAATACATGGTCCCAAGGAGACCACTGCTGAGAAAAAAACAGAAATGCTCAAGATACATGGAGTTCAATACTATATTACAGATGGCTGATCCGTCTTTCCCATAATACCACCCAACCACAGACATGTTGGCTTTCCGCAAATCTCAAATGTTCACTTTACTCTTAAAGTAAGAACACTAACTCTTCCCTTGTTTTGGGACATATTTTTACCAAACTATAAACAACAAAACACTCAGCAGATCACATTTGATTTAAACACAACCGACAATGTGGGATTGGCTGAGAGCTCTTCCACATCAAATAAGATGTGTTATTTATGTATGGGAATTTTAAATTTTTAAGTTTTTTAATATGTATTTACTTATTCATTGATTTACTTTATGACAATTGATCAAAAGCTACAAGTAAGCAGGGTGCCAGTGGCTCACACCTGTAATCCTAGCTACATAGGAGGCTGAGTTCTGAGGTTCGGAGTTAAAACCAGCCTGGGCAGGAAAGGCCATGAGACTCTTCAATAAACCACCAGAAAACCGGAAGTGTCACAGTGACTCAAGTGGTAGAGCGCTAGTCTTGAGCTGAAGAGCTGAGGGACAGTGCCCAGGCCCAGAGTTCAAGCCCCATGACCAACAAAAAAAAAAAACCTACATGTAATAAACCTACATAAACAAAACAGTAGGCTTAGCCAGGAGCCAGTGGCTCACACCTAAAATCGTAGCTACTCAGGAGGCTGAGATCTTGGAATGATGGCTTGAAGCCAGCCCAGGCAGGAAAGTCTACGAGACTCTTATTTCCAATAAATTACCAAAAAAAAAAAAAAGAAAGCCAGTAGTGGTGCTGTGACCCAAGTTGTAGAACACTAGCCTTTAGCAAAAGAAGCTCAGAGACGACACCCAGGCTCTCTCAAGCCCCAGTGCCAGCGAAAGAAGACGGAGGGAAGGAAGGAGGGAAGGAGGGAAAGAAGGAGGGAAGGAGGGAAGGAGGGAGGGAAGGAGGGAAGGAGGGAGGGAAGGAAGAAAGGAAGGAAGAAAGGAAGGAAGGAAGGAATAATACAAGGAAGGGAGGGAGGGAGGGATTGAGGGAAGGAGGGAGGGGAAAAAGAAAAAAGTAGGTTTACTCTTGTGAAGCACGTCAGGAAATAAAATGGACTCTATACAGAAATTAAATCTCTCTTTATACCCAGAAAGGCTTTCATTTCTTTTTTTTTTTTTTTTTTTTGGGTACCGTCGGGGGGCCTGAACTCTGGGCCTGGGCTCTGTCCCTCAGCATTTCAGCTCAAAGCTAGCGCTCTACCACTTGAGCCACAGCACCATTTCCGGCTTTCTTCTTTTTGCTTATGTGGTGCTGAGGAATTGAACCCAGGGCCTCATGCATGCAAGGCAAACGCACTACCACTGAGCCACCTTCCCAGCCCCATGGCTTTCATTTCTTTTACTTCATAGAGATCCTCCTCCATTTGAAACACAGTAAAACTACAAAATAAAAGCTTTTTAAAATTCTCCCTTTATCTCCTAACAAATTAACTTAATACAGAGCATAGAATTAACTTCATAACTCAGAGTTAAGTTTCCTCAGGATCAATAACAGCTTACCTTAATTAGCCCACTAAAGGAGCGCGAACGGGCCCTCTTCTGGACACGGGGAGTAGACGGTTCTCTGCCTGGTGTTTGGGTCAAAGACTGTTTATGAAACTAAAAGAAAACACAGAGGACATCTTATTAATATTCTCCCATCAAGTGATGCCAGAAAAGTCAAGAAATAAGTGAATCTGCACATATATACAGGAGTAGATTGATAAGCAAATCATAAAGGAAGAAAAGATGCTTCCAGAAAGAAGTCAAACATATCAAATTACTCTGAAAGGTCCTGCAACTCATATTCCTTGAATATGAAATTATCCATCCCTATCTCATAGAAAAGGAAACTGAGACTCAGTAAGCTTAGGAGTTTGCCCACGATCTGCTATTAAATTTTGACTTTTCTTTTGCATAAAGTATCTTGGATATTAGAATTACTTACTGATACAACTTATACAGTCCTAATTTAACATAAATTTTATACCAGAATTTTTTTATTAAAGCTCTTTAAATAGTGCTCACAATTGCCTGCTAGCAATATCACTAAAGGAAATAGATCAGAATGCAGACTTTCAATGTCTTCATCATCAGCTCTTTGTGTGGAGATATCCAAGATAGAAAAGGAGAGACAAAAGATACTGCATAGTCTTAGTCAATGCTTTGATTAGCTATTCATTTTCCCACTTAAATAATAATAATAATACAAGCTGGCACTGGTGGCTCATGCCAATAATCCTAGCTACTCAAGAGGCTGAGATCTGAGAATTATGGTTCAAAGCCAGCCAGGCAGGAAAGTACGTGAGACTCTTATCTCCAGTTAACCACCAGAAAACCAGAAGTGGGGCTATGGCTCAACATGGTAGAACCCTAGCCTTGAGTAAATTAGCTCAAGGACAGTGCTCAGGCCCTGAGTTCAAGCCCCACAACTGACTAAAAACACAAAATAATAAAAGCCAGGCACTGATGATTCATGCCTATAATCCTAGCTACTTAGAGGCTGAGACCTGAGGATCACAGTGAAAAGCCAGCTCAGACAGGAAAATCCATGAGAGTCTTATCTCCAACTAACCACCAGAAAACCAAAGTGGCACTGTGGCTCAAGTGGTCTCAAGAGCGCTTGCCTTGAGCTGAAGAACTGAGGGAAAGCATCCAGGCCCAGAGTTGGAGCCCCTCCACTGACAAAAAAATGATAGTAACAATAATAATAATGGCAACATAATACCTAGTTGAAATGTCAACTCTTCTGACTTTTCTAACTATACTTTCAACATTTCCAAACTATAAATTTGTGTACACTAACCTGTAGTCCCAGCTACTCAAAAGACTGAGCTACTTGCAAGGAATTTAAGGCAAACCTGAGCAGATCCTATCTCCAAAGAATGTATATAATATGATCATAAATATGCAAAACTATAATCATAGGAAAAAAACTGAAATACCCAAAATATAACCATGAAGGAATGAGTGGTTTATTTTCTTCTTTACATTCTCTATAATTTCCTACTTTCTAAAAATGGCAAAAATAATGCTTTTCCTTTTTACTATCTTTTTCCATGAAAGGAAATGTAGAAACTTACTAAAGAAGGACTTACAATACACAACACAAATTCAATAATGTTTAAATATTTTCTTCTTGTGACTGTCCACCAGGGCTCACTTTATCCCTTATTTTTGTTTTCCTCAGTAAAAACCAGTAAACCTCTATTTTTCTTCCTACCACCCCATCTCCTCTCATCCCTCGCCTCATTTCCTTCCCTCTGTGTCCTATCCTTTTGTTTTTTTGTAGGAATAATCTTACCCTCTTGTATTTTAGTTTTTCCTATTACTTAATGTCTGAGATACAAGTGAAGAAGAGAAGAAAGTACAAAGAAAATACACACACAAAAAAAATGTTTTAGGGCTGGGAAGGTGGCTCAGTGGTAGAGCGCTTGCCTTGCATGCTCAAGGTCCTGGGTTCGATTCCTCAGCACCACATAAGCAAAAAGGAAAAAAGCCAGAAGTGGCACTGTGGCTCAAGTGGTAGAGCACTAGCCTTGAGCTGAAGAA
>NW_012267252.1:1508866-1545690 GCF_000151885.1 Dipodomys ordii
CCCCCCCCAGAAGTAGAACTCTTAAGAGTAAGACCTAGTGGGGAATCTAGTTCATTGGAAGTGTACCCTGAAAGGGGTCAGTAAGATCCTGGTCTTTTCCTCCCTTTTTTCCTCAGTTGGCAACCATGAGGAAAAAAGCTTTGCTCCTAACTTTATCTGCTTTACCAAAGACCCAAAAATAATAGAGTCGCCAATCATATACTGAAACTCTAAATCTGAGATCCAAAATAAACCTTCTCTTATCAAAAGTTAATTATTTCAGATATATATAGTAAGATACATGTATTTACTATATACATGGATAGTATATGTATTATATGTGTGTGTGTGTGTGTGTGTGTGTGTGTGTGTGTGTGTGTGTGTATATATATATATGGAAAACTGACTAATACAGTGACCCTCCTGTTCAAATAAAACTCAAAAGAAGGGCTGGGAATGTGGCTTAGTGGTAGAGTGCTTCCTTAGCATGGGTTCGATTCCTCAGTACCAAATAAACAGAAAAAGCCAGAAGTGGTGCTGTGGCTCAAGTGGTAGAGTGCTAGCCTTGAGCACAGAGAGGCTCAGGGACCAGGCCTAGGTCCTGAGTTCAAGCCCTAGGACTGGGGGAAAAAAAACTCAAAAAATTGAGACAAAATAAATTCCTGAAAAACTAAACTATCAACTGAGCAGGAACAGCACCTAAAAGTGACAAATGAATGACCTAATTTTGCTCCAAAATTCCAAAATAAACAAATTTGGCCACTAGAATTGCTACTTTCTAGTATCAGAGTAGGACCCTAATTTAGAGTTCTAGTTGCAAACAACTCCACTAATCTGCTCTGCTATACCAGCTACTCTACACAGATCTCCTCTACCCTTTTCAACCTTCACACACAAAAACTGCTATTACTATTTCCAAACCAAAAAGTCCAATTCAGAAAGACATATATTTGCCAGGTGCCAGTGGCTCACACCTGTAATTCCTAGCTACTCAGGAGGCTAAGATCTGAGGATCAAGGTCTGAAGCAAGCCCAGGCAGAAAAGTCCCCATGAGACTCTTATCTCCAATTAACTACACAAAAACCAGAATTGGCATTGTGGCTCAAAGTGGTAGAGCACTAGCCTTGAGCAAAAGAGCTCAGGCAAGGACAGAGCCCAGGCCTTGAGATCAAGGTCCACAAATGGCCAAAAAAAAAAAAGTTACATGTCAAGAAAAAAAAAATCCAGAGGATTTAAACCTTAGAACACATACCGTAACTATGGTTTTCTCAAAACAAAACTACACTAACCACACTACTCTGTAACTGCAGAAACACAAACACATCCACTTTTCCTCTAAATGGACAGCAGCACATTGGAATTGCAGTCAGATAAGCTTACTTTCTTATCTGAGCCAAAGTTTGTCCCAAAGAGATGAAAGATATTCTCTTGTGATTCTACAGCTCACAATCTTTTTTTTTTCTTTTTTTTTTTTTTTTTGGTCACTCGTGGGGCTTGAACTCTGGGCCTGAGCACTGTCCCTCAGCTCTTTAACTCAAGGCAAGCACTCCACCAATTGAGCCACAGCGCCACTTCTGGTTTTCAGGTGGTTTATTGGAGATAAGAGTCTCATGGACTTTCCTGCCCAGGCTGGTTTTGAATCTCGATCCTCAGATCTCAGCCTCCTGAGTAGCTAGAATTACAGGTGTAAGCCACCAGTGCCCAGCTCCAGCTCACATTCTTAAAGCCCCATTACTATTTCCCCGCCTTCCAGTACCTGTCGAATAAGCTGCTTCTTCTTTGCTGACTCTGGCATATTGTGAACATGCTGGAAGAGCTCTCGCAGGGCCTCTTCTGTCCGCTGCTGGGTTTCCTCCTGCTGAGAGGAGGAATCTGTCTGGTTCCATTTCTTAGGTTTTACCAGCTGGAAGGACTTAGCATGACATGAAGCCGTAAGATCAAGGTCATCCTAAAGAAAATTTAAAAGGTAAGTGAATTAATATAGCTTGCCAGTTTTTTTGGTTCCCACAAAAAATAATAATGAAAAAAATTGAATCAAAACAGAGGGAGTAGTAATATGGTATACTTCTATAACCAGGAACAAGAAAACTCTTAACATTCCCAAACCAAAAAAAAAACAACTACAAAACATAGAGGAAACTATTAATAAAGGTTCTATTATTAGAATACATGACCCATCCAGAGAACCTAAGTACACTGAGAATATTGCCGGACAGTATTTGTATGAGTTCAATTTTCATTCAATTTTCATATCTATTGTAATCCTCACTCTATCCTATAAGGTAAGCAGAGAAAGCATCATCATTCCTCTTAAGAGTTTTTGAAAAACTAGGTGAAGCCCTAAGTTTAAAAGTCATCTGGAGTACTGAGAATGTGACTTAGTGGTAGAATGCTTGCCTAGCATTCATGAAGCCCTGGGTTCAATTCCTCAGTGCCACATCAACAGAAAAAGCTGGAAGTGGCACTTAGCTCAAAAGGTAGAGTGCGGGCTGGGAAGGTGGCTCAGGTAGAGTGCTTGCCTTGCATGTCTGAGGCCCTGGGTTCGATTCCTCAGCACCACATAAGCAAAAAGAAAAAAGCCGGAAGTGGTGCTGTGGCTCAAGTGGAGAGTGCTAGCCTTGAGCTGAAGAGCTGAGGGACAGCACCTAGGCCCAGAGTTCAGGCCCCACGACGGACCAAAAAAAAAAAAAGTAGAGTGCTAGCCTTGAGCAAAAAGAAGCTTAGAGACAGTGCCCAGGCCCTGAGTTTAAGCTCCAGGACTGGCAGCTCATGCTGGTAGCTGGTAGCTCACGCCTGTAATCCTAGCTACTCAGATCCTCAGATCTAAGGATCGCCGTTCAAAGCCAGCCCAGGCAGTAACATCTGTGAGACTCTTATTTCCAATTAACCACCAGGAAAAAACACAGAAGTGGCGCTGGGGCTCCAGTGGTAAAGCGCTAGCCTTAAGCTGAAGAGCTCAGGGATAGCGCCCAGGCCCAGAGTTCAAGCCCCATGACCAACCAAAAATAAATGAATAAATTAATTAATTAATTAAATAATGATAATGATAAGCCATCTGAATACTAAAGTGACAAACCGCTCCCAACTCTGGGGCCCATCAGAACTGAATCTAGATGGTGCTCATCTCCTCATGTGACAATTTAATGCGACAAGCAATGGCAAAAGAATAAAAATGACAGTTCTCTAAGAAAAATCATCTTCTAATTTAACACTCAACATCAAATATTGTTTCTCTGGTCACATCAAGACTTTGTTGAATGAGAAGGAGAAATAAATAGATGCAGGAAAAAAGTAAGTTAAAAATAGCTTAAAACTAAGTTAAAAATACCTTAAGTGTCTAGCCAAGACAGACTAAATAGAACTTACATAAAAGTGCTTGCCAAGTTTTTTTAAACACTATTAAAACTCAATAATGAGATGCATTTGTATGTAAATAAGTATCTTATAGTTCTCTAAATTCATATAATCTCAAGTCTTTTAGCCATTTGATAATTTTACCATGTCAATGAACTTTAAAAATGAATTATGTACAACTGTACTTTTCCTGCTATGTTTAATATACTTGCTATTACAGATTACTTTTATCTTGCCAGGCGCTGGTGGCTCACAACTGTAATCATAGCTACTCAGGAGGCTGAGATCTGAGGATGGTAGTTCAAAGCCAGCCCGGGCACCAGTAAACCAGTAAACCACCAGAAAACCAGAAGTGGCGCTATGGCTCAAGTGGTTGAGTGCTAGCCTTAAGCTGAAGAGCTGAGGGATAGCACCCAAGCCCAGGCTCAGGCTCCAGGACCAACAAGGAAAAAAAAAAAAAAAAACATTGGCTGCTTAAAAAATGGCTTTACTCTGATGTTATGCTTTGTTTTAAAACTTCACTAACATCAACTATTTCCTTGTTTGGGTTACGAACAATTTCCCATTCTTACCTTTGAGACTTGATTTCTGGAGCTCAAATAGTGCAACCTGGCACATTCACGAATATAAGCAGGAGCCTGGGCAGGACATAAAAGAAAACCAGAACCCAATGGTTAGTAGGACCTGACAAGTATATTATCTGGAAAAGCAAAATATTGTTCAAAAGACCTACTTCATAGCTTCCTTTCTCTTGTCACCAAATAGATTTCTCAATGAATCTGATAGAAAAAATGTGAGGGGGTAGGGGAAAGAGTGTAGTTGTGGGGGGTAGGAAGGAAGGGATAGTAGGGGAGAAAAAAAAGGAAGAGGCAACAATGCTTGATAGGAAATGTACTCATTACCTTGCTTATGTAACTGTAATCCCTCTATACAGTATTTTTACAATAAAAACATATTAAAATAAAAAAAAGAAAGAAAAACTGTGAGAAGACACCAATATAGTTGTTTCTGTTTGGGGTTGCATTTTTGTTTTTGATTTTTGGGGGGCCAATACCAGGACTTGAACCCAAATCTTGCTAAGATCATAGCTGGAATTCTACCACTTGAACTGTACATGCAGATGATTGCAAATCATGATCCTCCAGGTCTCAGCCTAAAATCGATACAGAATCTCAAGGGACTCTGAACAGTCAAAACAGTGAGGAAAATAACAAAGTTAGAAGACTGACATTTCCTGATTTCAAAACTGCTATGAAACTAAGTAATCACATCATTGTGGTTCTAGTATGAAGACACATATACACCAATGGGATAGACAGCCCAGAACAAACCTATCATACATACTAAAGTAATTTTCAACAAGTACACAACATCAACAGTGCTAGGAAGCCTGAATGACCCTTGGACTTTTACTCAATGCCAAGTACAAGGAGATGGCAAATACGACTAAAGTACTTTCTATGTGTGTATGAAAATATAACAGGAGGGCTGGGAATGTGGCTTAGTTGTAAACTGCTTGCCTAGCACGCATGAAGTCCTGGATTCGATTCCTCAGCACCACATAAACATAAAAAGCCCAAACTAGCTCTGTGGTTCAAGTGGTAGAGTACTAGCCTTGAGCAAAAAGAAACTCAGGAGTGCTCAGGCCCTGAGTTCAAACTTCAGGGCTGGAAAAAGAAAGAAAGAAAGAAAATATAACAGGAATCCTGTTGAAATTGATCTAAAAGTTTGTTTGGTTTTTGTGGGTTGTGGGGCTTGAATTCTGGGCCTAAGCACTGTCCCTCAGCTTTTCAGCTCAAGGCTCTACCACTTGAGCCACAGCGCCACTTCTGGTTTTCAGGTGGTTAAATGGAGATAACAGTCTCATGGACTTTCTTGCCCAGGCTGGCTTTGAACCGTGATCCTCAGATCTCAGCCTCCTGAGTGGCTAGGATTACAGGCGTAAGCCAGCTGCGCCTGGCTTGACTTAAAAGTTTGATATGGTAGATTATATATGCATGTAGTGAAGTATCATATTGAAATATCCTTATATAAATAATGTTCTTTTTTTTTTCTTCCCAGAGCTGAGGACCAAACTCAGGGTCTTCGCTCACCAGGCAGGTACTCTTCCACTGAACTAAACCCCCAACCCAATGTTAATTTTTTAATAGACATATATTATATGGCTTCACTTACATAAAGTATTTAATCAAATTTATAGGAAGCAGAATAGTGAGGGTCTGGGAATGTGGCTTAGTGGCAGAGTGCTTGCCTAAGTACACATCAAGCCCTAGGTTTGATTCCTCAGTACTACATACACAGAAAAAGCCAGAAGTGGTGCTGTGGCTCAAGTGGTAGAGTATTAGCCTTGAGCCAAAGAAACTCAGGGACAGTGACCAGGCCCTAAGTTCAAGCCCTAGGACTGGCAAAAAAAACAGACAGACAGACACAGAAAGACAGGAAGGAAGGAAGGAAGGAAGGAAGGGAGGGAGGGAGGGAGGGAGGGAGGAAGGAAGGAAAGAAAGAAAGAAAGAAAGAAAGAAAGAAAGAAAGAAAGAAAGAAAGAAAGAAAGAAAGAAAGAAAGAAAGAAAGAAAGAAAGGAAATGTACCCAAGGGCTGGGTAGGTGGCTCAGTGGTAGAGTGCTTGCTTTGCATGCATGAGGCCCTGGGTTCAATTCCTCAGCACCACATAAGCAGAAAAAGCTGGAAGTGGTGCTGTGGCTCAAGTAGTAAAGTGCAAGCCTTGAGCTGAAGAGCTGAGGGACAGTGCCCAGGCCCAGAGTTCAGGCCCCATGACGCCAAAAAAAAAAAAAAAGAAATGTACCCTACTTGACTTATGTGACTATGTCTCCTCTGTACATCACCTTCATAATAACAATTTGACATTTTTAAGTGGTTAACATTAGCTGGGCACAGGTGGCTCATGCCTGTAATCCTAGCTACTCACGAGATTGAGATCTGAGGATCACAGTTCAAAGCCAGCCTGGGCAGAAAAGTCTGTGAGATTCATATCCAATTAACCACCAGAAAACTAAAGTGGAGCTATGGCTCAAAGTGGTAGAGCAATAACCATGAACCTCAAAAGATTTCAGGGACAATGCCCAGGCCCTGAGTTCAGGCACCATGACTGACAAAAAAAAAAAAAAGGTAGTTAATAGAATCATTAAAAAGTGGTAACTTTTGTAAGTATTTTACCACAAGAAAAAGGTAGTAGTAGTAGATGATCTTTAAAGTTCTCAGCCTTTCTAGATGGCAAGAGACTATCAAGGAGCATTTTAAAGGCCAGGATATGACTGCACAAGTTTTTCCAACAACCCCAGAAATTATCAAAAGAGTATTTCAGCAACACAAAACCCTTTCTTTATTTTCTTTCTTTTTTTTTTTTTTTTTTTTTGTCAGTTGTGGGGCTTGAACTCAGCCTGAACAATGTCCCTGGGCTTTTTCACTCAAGGCTTGCACTCTACCACTGTGAGCACAGTTCCACTTTCGGTTTTCTGGTGGTTAATTCAAGACAAGAGTCTTATGAGCTTTCTTGCCCAGGCTGACTTCAAACTGCAATCCTCAGATCTCAGCCTGAGTAGGGATGCTTACAGGCATGAGCTGCCAGCCAGCACCTGGCCTCATAAAACCCTTTTAAAAAGTAAGAACATGTCTTTGAGATGTTCTCCATTGAACCACAGGGCCTCAGGAAGCTTAAAGGGATTTCCCTCAACCTTCTCAGCAAATAAGGTAGAAGATTTATCTGCAATAAATAAATATATATATATATGGCTTTTGTCTAACAGAATAAACTCTGAAATACACAGAAAACCCACAAAGTTCTTGAGAAAATTACCATGACAGAAACACTATTTGAGCTGAAAGGGACAGAATAAAGGGGGCTTGTGAGACCCTCAAAATTAGACTGGCAGGAAACAAGCAGGCTAAAACTAGCAGCTGCCAGCAAGTACAGACTTTAATGAAATGACTCAATTAGCCAGAGGACAGATATTTCCTCAGCCCAGTCCTCCCCCCTGGGAGAGTTTTGCCACTGTCCCATTCTAGTTTACATTTCTAGTTATATCCTATCTTTTTATTTAGAATCCCACTCTGCTCTCTACCCTCCTTGTCTCGTCACCAACCAAACTGCCTGTACCTACCTTAAAAAGCTTCTGAGAGTGTTTGATCATAAAAGCCATCCCATTGTTTAACTTTGTAATATTCTCCTGAAGGTCATTTGCAGTGACCTATCCAGAGGAAAAGAAAGCAAATGAAGAACAGTAAGAGCTGGGATTACTTACCAATAAGCTTGTTCTTTGAAATGTGTAATTATTTCTGTCCCTAACAAAAGTAACTCTAAATATGAGTAGATTCTGGTTTAGCAGGTTTCTAGTGGATGTGACCAGGAAATCCTTGAGAACTTATCATGTAGGCAATATTGCTAAACAAAATATAGTCTAGGACTAGGCATTGGTTGGTCATGACTGGGCACTAGTGGCTCATGCCTGTAATCCTAGCTACTCACCAGACTAAGGTCTGAGGATTAAGCTTCAAAGCCAGCCCAGGCAGAAAAGTCTATGAAAGACTTATCTACAATTAACTACCAAAAAGCCAGAAGTGGAGATGTGGCTTAAGTAGTAGAGCATTACCAGCTTGAGTAGGAAAAGCAAAGTAAGAACTTAAGGCCATTAGTTCAGGCCCCAGTATAAGTAAAGAGAGAGAGAGAGAGAGAGAGAGAGAGAGAGAGAGAGAGAGAGAGAGATCTAGTCTTATATTCAAAATGGACAGAGACCACAATCTGTATCTGAATTCAAACCTCAGCACTGAAGAAAACAAAAAAGACTAATTTATTTTCATGTGAGTCACTGATAGTATCATAGTCTCAGTAACAAAAAGCCCATTCAAACTAACTTTATCCAAGAAAACTGCATGTATAAGGAAGACAAAAGTTAGGACAAGGTAAAACTGATCTATGTGTCTCTCCTATAAAGGTTGATGATAGGGCTGGGAAGGTGGCTCAGTGGTAGAGCACTTGCCTTGCATGCATGAGGTCCTGGGTTCCTCAGCTCTTCAGTTCAAGGATAGCACTCTACCACTTGAGCCACAGCTCCACTTCCGGCTTTTTTCTTTTGCTTATGTGGTGCTGAGGAACAGCACCCAGGCCCAGAGTTCAAGCCCCACAACTGGACCCCCCCCAAAAAAAAAGAAAGGTTGATGATACTATCCCATAAGGTCACACAGCTCTATCCTAAATTTATCATTCAATCTTCAGGAATTCATTTGATTTCCCAAGAAGAATTTACTGCTAAAAATAAATAACGTCATTACTAATTCATCAAAATGAGTATTCTAGTTTACTTAGTAGCTGTAATTTCAGTTGCTATGCAGGTTTATAAAGAAAGATTTATAAGGAAAGTTAGAGGAGCTGGCCCCTTGGGCCAGAATGAACTAATAAAGGAAGTTCCTGACCTCATAAAGCTAAAGACTAGACCTTGGACCTTGATAGCCTCACCAAGGTACGGCCACAGGATGAGGCCCAGCCCAAGAAAACAAAGCAATCTTTGCTCTTCCCCTCAACACTCACATTTTTTGGCCATAGGACATGTGGTGCAAACATAAGAGCAAGGTTATAGGCAGACATCTTATTCTTATCTTGTTTTTTTGCTGTCTGGTACAGGAGATCAAGCAATAACTTCAACAAGTTACGATTGGGTGGAGGGAGAATGAGGAAAAGCAACTGAAGAGCCTCAATTTGCCGCTCCTTATCTGGTACATTGGTCTTGTTTCCTTTATCATCAAACTGCATCAAATCTTAAAAACAAAACGAATTACTCGTAAGGAATAAGGAAAAAATAACAACAAACCTTCAATGCCATACTGTTCTCCTCCCTTCAATTCATACCAAAAGCAGAAAGGCAGAAATGTGTTAAACATAAAAATCTAATAACACTCTAGAATGTGCCTTGAGTTCAATTCCCTGGAAGGTGGGGAGAGACAGAGCTCATACATAGAAGAGAGGGGAGGAAGGAAAAGAGGGAAAGAAAAGAGAAAAACATTCTCAGCCAGGCAATGGTAACTAATGGCTCTAATCCTAGCTTTTCAGGAGACCAGCCCAGACAGACAAATGAGAGACTCTTATCTCCTATTAATCAACAAAGATCTAATAGTAGAGGCATAAGTCGAATGGTAAAGAACAGAGATGAGGGGGGAAAAATTCAAGCTCCAATGGCACAGAAAGGAAGAAAAGAGAAAAAAAGGGAAAGAAAAAGAAAACCACACAGCACAAAGAACGAAACTATTGATGAGATAAAAATGGACCATTAGGGCTGGGAAGGTGGCTTAGTGGTAAAATGCTCGCCTAGCATGCATGAAGCCCTGGGTTCCATTCCTCGGTACCAAAAACACAGAAAAAGCCAGAAGTGACACTGTGGCTCAAGTGGTAGAGTGCTAGCTTGAGCAAAAGAATCTTAGGGTCAGTGCCCAGGCCCTGAATTCAATCCCCAGGTTGGGCCCCCCCCCCGAAAAAAAAAAACAGACCATTAAAGCTGGGCACTGGAGGTTCACCCTGTAATCCTAGCTACTCAAGAGGGCTGAGATCTGAGGATTATGATTCAAAGTCTGCCCAGGCAGGAAAGTTCATAAGAATCTATCTCGAATTAATCACTAGAAAACCAGAAGTGGTGCTATGGCTCAAGTGGTAGAGTGATAGCCTTGAGCAGAAGAAGCTCAGGGACAGTGCCCAGGCCCTAAGGTCAAGCTCCAGAACTGACACACACTAAAAAAAAGGTTCAGAGAATATAAAATGAAAAACTTCTTCCCTACTCTATTCTCTGGCACCCAGTTCTTTGCCCAGAGACAAGTGATGTTGATTTCTTTTTCTTTTTCTTTTTTTGCCAGCTCCACTTATGGCTTTTTTGTCACTTTTTGTTTTGTTTTGTTTTTTTGTTGGTCATGGGATTGAACTCTGGGCCTGGGCACTGTCCCTCAGATCTTCATCTCAAAGCAAGTGCTCTACTACTTGAGCCACAGCACCACTTCCGGTTCTCTGGTGAGTTAACTGGAGGTTAACAGACTTTCCTGTCCAGCCTGGCTTTGAACCATATCTTCAGATCTCAGCCTCCTGAGTAGCTAAGATTACAGGTGTGAGCCACCAGCACTGGGTTCTCCTTATGGTTCTTTGGTAGTTAAAGAAAAGAGTCTCGCCTGGCGCTGGTGGCTCAGACCTGTAATCCTAGCTACTCAAGAGGCTGAGATCTGAGGATCTCGGTTCAAAGCCAGCCTGGGCAGGAATCGTTGAAACTCTTATCTCCAGTTAACCACTAGAAAACCAGAAGTGGCACTGTGGCTCAAGTGGTAGAGCACTCGCCCTGAGCTGAAGAGCTGAGGGACAGTGCCCAGACCCAGAGTTCAAGCCCCATGACAGACCAAAAAAGAAAATTCTCACAGATATTCCTGCTGGCTTTGAATCATGATTCTCAGATCTTAACTTCCTGAATAGCTAGGATTACAGGTCTGAGCCACCAACATCTGGCTTTTCTCTGAAGCTTTTGAAACTATAAATCATAGTAATGTATTGCCTACTCAGAGAACAAAATCTTTTTAAAAACTAATTTCCAAATGTAGAAATCATCTCTCCATTAGAAATATTTAGTAAAAGTCTCAAACTAAGACAAACCCATCAAACCTATAACATTTGAGGTGTGACGCCAACCAATCCAAAAGCATACATTCATTGAGCAATTAAAATGTCCAAAGGCCTATAATAGGGTCCATCAGGGATACAAAAATAAATAATAACTGGCCCTAGTCAGCCCTTTGTCTTAATAAACATTTATTTATCAAGAAAGACATTTGAAGCCAGATGCCAGTAGTTTACACCTGTAATCCTAGCTACTCAGGAGACTGAGATCTAAGGATTAAGGTTTAAACCCAGCCCAGACAGAAAAGTCTGTAAGACTCATCTCCAACTAGCAAAAAGCCAGAAGTGGAGCTGTGGCTCAGGTGGTAGAGCACCTGGCTTGAACAAAAAAGCTCAGTGACAGTGCCCAGGCCCTGAGTTCAAGCCCATTGAAGACAAAAAAAAAAAGTATTTCTGGGAGCTGGGAATGTGGCCTAGTGGTAGAGTGCCACTATCACATAAACAGAAAAAGCCAGAAGTGGCACTTTGGCTCAAGTGGTAGAGTGCTAGCCTTGAGCAAATGAAGCTCAGGGACAGTGCCCAGGACCCTGAGTTCAAGCCCCAGAACTTGCAAAAAAGAAAAAGAAAAAAAAAATTTCCATGAGTCACAGAAAATTCCAAATAATTTTACTAAATTGAAATAGTTAAATGTCCTCCTTCCTATACTCACCAGCAATTTTGAGATGTGCATTGAAATGTTTATGTGTCAGTAAGGGCTCCGGTAACTCTCCTAGAAATATCTTCAGCAAGGTGGCAACATCGTTTGAGTGAAATTCCCCTGATTCCAAGTCAATATCAGTTCCATTATTGAGAGCATCTCTTAAAATCTGCTGTCGAACACTATTGCCTGGTACTCTAAACAAACCCTCTACTCGCAAATCTGCTTAGCATGGAAAAAAACAGAGGACAGGGAAAAAAACAAAAGAGAAAAGATATAATTAACATATTACTCTTCCCTTAAAATATCCCTTGCAAAGACTTTATTTATTTATTTATTTTGGTGATGGTAGGGCTTGAATTCAGAACCTGAGTGCTGTCCCTTAGCTATTTTACTCAAGACTAGCACTCCATAACTTGAGACATGGCCCCACTTTTGTCTTGGTAGGTATTGGAGATAAGACTTTGGCTTTTTGATGAGACTCTCATGGTCTTTTTTGTCGAGGCTGGCTTCGAACCTTCATCTTCAAATCTTAGCCTCTTGAGTAGTTAGAATTACAGACAGGTGTGACCCACCAGTGCCCAGCCTACAAAGCTTTTAAAAAGGAGGTTTTGCCAGGCACAGATGACATAACTAAGAGTATGTTCATCACAGAATTTTAGAGATCATGTTCCCTTGAATAAATGTCATGATTCTATACACACCAAATTTTTCCATAATTGTCTTTTTTTTTGTCGGTTGTGGGGCTTGAACTCTGGGCCTGGGCGCTGTCCCTGCACTCTTCAGCTCAAGGTGAGCACCCTACCGCTTGAGCCACAGCCCTACTTCCAGTTTTCTAGTGGTTTATTGGAGATGAGAGTCTCACGGACTTTCCTGCCTGGGCTGGCTTTGAACCACGATCCTCAGATCTCAGCCTCCTGAGTAGCTAAGATTACAGGCGTGAGCCACTGGCACCCAGCTCCATAATTGTTTTACTAAAGGGGTAAATGTAATTCTCTAGACACTAACTTATATATATACATATATATACAAGCTGAGTGTTTGTGGCTCACACCTGTAATCCTAGCTACTCAGGAGGTTAAGATCTGAGGATCCAAATTTGAAGCCAGTCCAGCAGAAAAGTCCACGAGGCTATTATCTTCAACTAACCACCAGAAAACTAGAAGCGGATCTGTGGCATAAAGTGGTAGAGTGCTAGCCTTCAGCAAAAATTGTTCAGGGACAGCACAGAGGTCCTGAGTCCAAGCCCCATCATAGAAAAAAAAAAAAACTGCCATGTGAAATTAACATCATTGGTTACTTCCTTTGATGATGGTTAAATGGCAACTACTAACTCAAAGCTATTAGCAATCAATGGAAAATTGATAATTCCTCATTAAACATAGGTCAACAAACTAATAAGTCTTTTATAAAGATATTCAAACTACAAATTGTCTTACTTTTGTGAAGATATTCAATCAATTGGTATATTTGGGCAATGCCTTCTTCAGTCAGTGGAGATCCAAATACCACTCCTTTTTCTGAAAAAACCACGTAACAGGAGAGGACTATATTTTATACAAACAGTATAAAACCATTCCCCCTATTTCACAGTTCATCAAATGTTTTCCTAAGGTCAGTAACAAACACCTTACTTAGCACTGGGGAAGAAGTAGGAACCAGGGAAGAAACACTAATATAGATGGGAAGAATTTAATCAAAGCATATTATGCACATACATGCAAATATCACATTAACTCCTCTGTATATTAATGTTAAATTTTTTTAATTTTTAAAACCTTAGCACTAATAACCAGGAAATTCAATTAGAACAACTGTCAATCAACTCTTTCCAAGTTCAATACTGGAAGGAAGGAAGGGAAGGAAGGAGGGAAGGAAGGACGGAGGGAGGGAAGGAAAACAACATCTTACCATTTTACCAACACATGCTGGTCTTGATATTTATTGGGGGTTTAAACACAGGACCTGGGTGTATCCCTGAGCTTTTTCAATAAAGATGGGTGCTCTACCACTTGAATCACACCTCCACTTTTAGCTTTTTGGTAGTTAATCTAAGAGTCTCACAGGCTTTCCTGCCCAGGCTGGCTTTGAACCTCAGTCCCAGATCTCAGCCTTCCAAACAGTTAAGATTACAGATGTGATCTACCAGTGCCCAGCTACCATTTGCTTCTTTAAGTAATAATGGCTAGCTTAGTGACAATCTAAAATCAAACAAAAAGGAACTTAAAAGCCAGGGGCCAGGAGCTCATAACTGTAATCTTAACTACTCCGGAGGCTAAGATATGAGGACTGTGGTTCAAAGCCAGCCCAGGCCTGCAAATGCTTATCTCTAATTAACCAGTAAAAGCCAGAAGTGGAGCTGTAGCTCAACTGATAGAGCACTATCCTTGAGCACTAAAGTTCAAGGACATAACCAGACCCTGAGTTCAAGCCCCAAGACCGACACCTACAAAAAAAGAATTTGAGGGCTGGGAAGATGGCTCAGTGGTACAGTGCATGCCTTGTATATGAGACCCTGAGTTCGATTCCTAAGCACCACATAAGCAGAAAAAGCCAGAAGTGGCACTGTGGCTCAAGTGGTAGAGCGCTAGCCTTGAGCTGAAGAGCTGAGGGACAGCGCCCAGGCCCAGAGTTCAGGCCCCACGACCGGACTCAAAAATAAAAAAAGAACTTGAGCCATGACTATCAAATCATAACCGATTATCCACTGGAGTTGGTACAAGACCTGATCTGTTTATGCTAAAACTTGTTTCTTTTTTTTTTTTTTTTTTTTTTTTTTGGGTCCGGTCGTGGGGCCTGAACTCTGGGCCTATGCGCTGTCCCGCAGCTCTTCAGCTCAAGGCTAGTGCTCTACCACTTGAGCCACAGCGCCACTTCCAGCTTTTTTCTTTTTGCTTATGTGGTGCTGAGGAATCGAACCCAGGACCTCAGGCATGCAAGGCAAGCGCTCTACCACTGAGCCACCTTCCCAGCCCCTAAAACTATTTTTCTATCTTAATTATTTCCTTATATTTAGTAAAATAAAATAGGATCTCTCATCAAAAGTAGTGCTCTTTTTGGCAGTTGGTGAATTGCAGGAATCTGCCCTATAAAAGCATGAAAATATCTGAAAACTAGTGCAATAAAAAAAATGTCCAGGGGCTGGGAAGGTGGCTCAGTGGTAGAGTGCTTGCTTTGTATGCATGAGGCACTGGGTTCAATTCCTCAGCACCACATAAGCAGAAAAAGCCAGAAATGGCGCGTGGCTCAAGTGGTAGAGCACTACCCTTGAGCTGAAGAGCTCAGAGACAGCACCCAGGCCCAGAGTTCAGGCGAAAAAAAACAAAAAAAAAAAAAAAAAAATGTTCAGGCAAGGCACCAGTGGCTCACGCCTGTAATCTATGCTACTAAGGAGGCTGAGATCTGGGGATCATGGTTCAAAGCCAGCCAGGGCAGGAAAGTCCTTGAGACTCTTCAATAAACCACCTGAAAACCAGAAGTGATGTTATGGCTCAAGTGGTAGAGTGCTAGCTTTAAGCTGAAGAGCTGAGGGACAACGCCTAGGCCCAGAGTTCAAGACCCACAACTGACAAAAAAAAAAGTTCAGAGGCTAAGAATATAGCTCAGTGGCCTAACATGAGTGAGGCCCCGAGTCCAATCCTGAGTACTAAGAAGAGATTAGCATCTTTTTTTTTTTTTTTTTTTTTGCCAGTCTTAGGGCTTGAACTCAGGGCCTGGGCACTGTCCATGAACTTCTTTTGCTCAAGTCTAGCACTTGAACCACAGTGCCACTTCCAGCTTTTTCTGTGTCAGTGGTACTGAGGAATTGAACCTAGGGCTTCATGCAGGCTAGGCAAGCACTCTACTGCTAAGCCACATTCCCAACCCGTTTTTTTCTCTTTTTTTAAAAAAACTTTTTATTACCTAATATTCTACTAGTAAAAATGGGGAAAATGCCCCAAAACTGTTTTAGGGTGATCAAAACTCTCAGTGAATGTGCAATGTCAAGAGGGAAGTTAGGTAATAGTGAGACAGGTCCACACGTCACAAATACATCTCCTACCCTTCCGCTTGAGAGTCATCAGAGACCGGAAGAATCCTGTTGCAGGACCAGCCCCACCAGGCAACTTAAGGTCCACTTCTCCCATCAGCTGAGCCAGCTCAGTTCCCGGTAAATCGATAAGTCTTGTGATATTGCTGACCACCAACTCAGTGAACACCTCAGGTTTCTCATGTCGGAGCTTCTCCACAAAAAAGTCAGGATTGAAGATAATTGGCTGACCTCGAAGGGAAGAATTATTGCAGATAACAAAACTACAGATGGCATCACTGGAAAAAAATGAAACAGAAGAATCTTTGAAGAGATCATGTATGTGTGGGTTTTTTCCCCCGGCTTTACACAATGGGTTCATTGGTTACTGGGTCCACACAGGGGCAGAGGCTTTCTTACAACCATCTTCCTCTAATTGAGGCAGCTGCTCTTGGATTCTGTTCCTCGTAACCAAGAAGCTTTCAGAGAACAGAAGACACAGGTACATAAAATGGATAGCAATTCTGTTTTGCCCACGTCTATAAGTAGATTTTACTTATTTACTTACTTTGTGGTACTCAGGATCAAACCCAGGCCTCATGCATGTTAGGCACAAGCTCTACTGCTGAGCTGTATCCCCATCCCTGTTTTATTTGAAAACTCTCAATTCTGGTGACTTCTGATCCACGCATCGTCTGCCTTTGCTGCAAGGTTCCTGATCTCAGGCTTTCCACTCCCATGTTACATTGGACTACACTCCTCAATTCTTCAGCTCAAGGCCAGCATTCTACCGCTTGAGCCAGAACACCACTTCTGGTTTTCTAATGGCTTATTGGAGTCTCACAGGATTTCCTGCCCAGGCTGGCTTTGAACCAAAATCCTCAGATCTCAGCCTCCTGAGTAGCTAGGATTACAGGTGTGAGCCACCACCACCCAGCTCAAAAAGCTCTTTTAAATCTAAGAAATATTTTTTTCCCCAGTGCATGACTACTAGGACTCCTTTTTACTTTTTTTTTTTAAGTACCAGTCTTGGGACTTAATTAGGCCCTGTTCCTAAGCTTCTTTTGCTCAATGCTAAAGCTCTACTACTTGAGCCATAGCTCTAATTCTGGCTCTTTGGTGATTAATTGGAGAAAAGAGTCTCACAAACTTTCCTGACCAGACTGGCTTTGACCCATGATCCACAGATCTCAGCCTCCTCAGTAGCTAGGATTACAGGTGTGAGCTACCAGTACCCAGATTCTTTTTAGTTCTAATACATGATTCTTTATAAAGAACTGTATTATTCCATCTCTTACAGCAGATATATCATTGTTTGTACCCATCATCAATGAACTATAACAGCTGTTTTAACTCTTACTATATAATAGATACAACACAAATCAGAAAGGACAAGTAAGCACATTTAAGTCAAGCAAATTCACCTGACTCATCCAAACATTTCACAATAAAAACAATCACAACTTAAAACTCATGTGTGAGGGGCTGGGAAGGTGGCTCAGTGGTAGAGTGTTTGCCTTGCATGCATGAGGCCCTGAGTTTGATTCCTCAGCACCACATAAGCAGAAAAAGCCGGAAGTGGCTCTGTGGCTCAAATGGTAGACCACTAGCCTGGAGCTGAAGAGCTGAGGGAAAGCACCCAGGCCCAGAGTTCAGGCCCCACAACCGACAAAAAATAAAAAGTCATCTACTATACCTTACGTATCAAAGTACTGTTCCAGGCAAAGTGATACTTTGAAATATGAAACAACAAACCAACAAGACAGTCTGCCAATACTACATGAGTAATTTTCAATGATAGTAAATGAAAACAGGCACAGGAAAATTTCAGAGTTCATTTCTGTTCCCTTAAAAAAGTTATTGTAGAATTATTAATTAATAATCCAAATATCAGTTGGTTGTTTAACTAGATTCTTTTCTCTAAAATTATAATGCATTATAATAAAACCACACAAAAATTTAAAACTATGAATGTGTGGTTCTCAAGGCAAAAAGTCACTGAGAGAGCACAGAATGGTTGTCTCCTCAACCTTTTTACACACTAGGATAGATTATTTCTCTGTGTAAACTTTTTTTTTTTTTTTGTCGGTCGTGGGGCTTGAACTCTGGGCCTGGGCGCTGTCCCTCAGCTCTTCAGCTCAAGGTGAGCTCTCTACCACTTGAGCTACAGAGCCACTTCCGGTTTTTCTGGTGGTTTATTGGAGATAGGAGTCTCAAGGTCTCTCCTGCCCGGGCTGGCTTTGAACCACAATCCTCAGATCTCAGCCTCCTGAGTAGCTAGGATTACAGGCGTGAGCCACCAGCACCCGGCTTCTCTGTGTAAACTTAAAGAAGCCAATGATAATATAAAGCAATTAGAATAAGAAGCAATTTTCTCTAAAGTCTTTGACAAGAGCGTTTTGGCCGGGCACTGGTACCTCACACCTATAATCCTAGCTACACTGTGAAGCTGCACTGTGAAGATGGCAGTTTGAAGCCAGCCTGGACAAGAAAGTCTGTGAGACTCTTATCTCCAATTAGCCACCAAAAAAGTCAGAATTGGAGTTATTACTCAAGTGATAGAGCACTAGCCTTGAGTATAAAAGCTCAGGGACAGCACCCCAGCTCTTGAGTTCAAGTTAGGACAGACAGACACACACACATACACACATACACACACACACACACACACGCACGCACGCACGCACGCATGCACACACACACACACACCTCTTTTTCAAATGTCAGTTTATTTCAGGTAAAAACAATGTCAAGCTGAGTGCCAGTGGCTTACCCCTATAATCCTAGCTAGTCAGGAGGCTGAGATCTGAGGATCAAGGTTGGAAACCAGCCCAGGGAGGAAATCTTGTGAGACTCTCATCTCCAATTAACCACCAATAAGATGGTAACAGAGCTGTGGGCTCAAGTGGTAGAGTGACAGCTTTTGAGCAAAAAAGGTAAGAAACAACACCCAAGCCCTGAATTCAAATTTCAGTACTGGCAAAATAAAAAATAAAAGAACCAAAAGTCAATACAGATAGATCTATTATTTATAATCACTGCCAATAAGAAATTATCACCTATTGAGAAAGCCAGAAAAGGACTATTACAACAACAAAGTAGGATTTATTGCATCTAATCATTTTATGGAACTCAATCCTTCTGTGAATAACTTATTTCAGATTAATCTAGTTCTAATATATTATTGTACATGAACAGCATCTATTATATTCCTGAAATAGAAACACATATAATACATCATGCTAATAGATTTATTTTTTTAAAGTCTAGAACACAATTAAGATTCTAAGATGTTTTTTTTAAATCACAATGGACTCTTTCAGTACTAAACTAGATCAAACACACAACTGGGGAAGGAACTAAAGGACAAAGCTCCTAGCTAGTGTTTCTGAACAGAATACTTCCTACCTGGCTATCACCTCTACAAACTTCTCCTACATACCCTAAGCAAGTAAAAAAATAAATACCTTCAAGATAAGGCTGCCTCTGCTATCTATAAGGAGTAGAAGAAAAGAGCATACCTTAAAAGTCTAAAATAAAAGTAACACATAGCAATCTCATTTCTTTTCTCCTCTGCTTCCCCCTGTTCCCTGCCATGCTGATTCACTTCAGTATGCCACACTTTAATTTTTCTTAAGCGATGGCTTTTTTAAGTCTTTTCCTCACTTTTTCTGAGTAGAGCATCTGGTACAAATGTCTACAAGATGAAAATGACTGAAAATGACAGAAAATGGAAAATAAATGATGGAAAAGCCCACTATAACGGGGCTTGTTGTTATTGTTATTCCCATATCACAAAATCAACATTAATCTTTTTCCAAATAATATACAATACAAGAAACAGCTTAGACATTTAAAAGACTTAAAAGACTAAAGGGGAACAAAAACACTACAATTAAGTAAAAACAATTTCCTACTCTATCATATTTAAAACAACTTGTTAAATTTTCTCAAGTCCAATAAAATAAATTTCTTACATAAATGCTGAAAGCTTCTGATGAGGCATTGGTAAATCGAAGAGACAGGAAAAAGGCTTTGTCCTTGTTTGTGTGACAAAGAAATTCTCCTTTCCCTGCCCCAGCAGAGCCTACACAAATTCCAGACATGTTACAAGACACAAGGACACATTATGGGCTCTGAAAAGAAGTACTTATTAGAACTCTGAGCACTTTCCTACAAGTAGGCACAAACACAAGTAAAAACTAGAGCAGTTAATGGTATTCTACAACACATACATGAAGCTCAACAGTGGATTTCTATCACTGCTATACGCTATGCAAGATGAGTTAAGCATAAGGGTGAATACTTTACTTGGAGGGGAGTGTGCTCCCTACTTCACATCATACACAAGAAAATGAATTCCAAACCAAAAAGAGATATAAACATGGAGATTCAAAGGTTAGAAAATATTTACAGGGGCTGGGAAGGTGGCTCAGTGGTAGAGCGCCTGCCTTGCATGCCTGAGGCCCTGGGTTCAATTCCTTAGCACCACATAAGCAAAAAGAAAAAAGCCAGAAGTGGCGCTGTGGCTCAAGTGGTAGAGCGCTAGCCTTGAGCTGAAGAGCTGAGGGACAGGACCCAGGCCCAGAGTTCAGGCCCCATGACTGGACCCAAAAAAAAAAAAAAAGAAAGAAAGAAAATATTTACAGACCGAGCACTGGTGGGCTCACATCTGTAATCCTAGATACTCAGGAGACTATGATCTGAGGATTGTGATTCAAAGGCAGCCCAGGCAAGGAAATCCCTGAGATTTTTCCTCTCTCTCTTTCTCTCTTTCTCTCCCTCTCCCTCTGTCTCACTCTTTCTGTCTCTCCCTCTCCCCCTCCCCTTATCCTTCTCCCTCTCTCCCCTCTTTCTCCCCTCACGCGCGTCTCTCTCTCTCTCTCTCTCTCTCTCTCTCTCTCTCTCTCTCTCTCTCTCTCTCGCAGTCATGGGGCTTGAACTCTGAGCCTGGGCACTGTCCCAAAGCTGATTTTTGTTCAAGACTAACACTCTACCACTTGAGCCACAGTACCACTTCACCAGAAAACCAGAAATAAAGCTATGGTTCAAAGTGTTACAGCACTAGCCTTGAGCAAAAAAAGCTCAGGGACAGCACCCAGGCCCTGAGTTCAAGTCCTATAGCTGACAACAGAAAACAAAAAAAAGAAAACATTTACAATTTAGGGGTTTGAGCTGGGCGTCGGTGGCTCACGCCCATAATCTTAGCTATTCAGGAGGCTGAGTTCTGAGGATCACTGTTCAGGCAGGAAACCGTGAGACCCCTATCTCCAATAAACCACTAGAAAACTGGAAGTCGGTTCGTAATGGATGTGCGTCCTGGGCCCGGCTCGGGAACCCCTCCGCCGCCAGCTGTAAGCCGGTCTCGTCTGTGCCCACGCCCCGGATGTCTCTGTGTGTGTGTGGATTTGCACTCCACTAAGCCACAGCTCCACTTCCCATTAACTGGAGTCGGTCTCATCGACTTTCCTGGCCTGGCTGGCTTCCAACAGCGACCCTCCGATCTCAGCCTCCTAAGTAGCTAGGACTACAGGCGTGAGCCACAGGCACCCGACTTGGGATCTGTTCTTTGGCTGGGGTAGGAAAAAGAAAACCACACATGGAGTGATGCTCATCCGCAAGGATCAGTACTGGGCACTCTGAACCGGCTGTCTCGTTCCATCCTTTTCTGAAGTAGACATCCGGGGCGTGGGCACAGACGAGACCGGCTTACAGCTGGCGGCGGAGGGGTTCCCGAGCCGGGCCCAGGACGCACATCCATTACGAACCGATCCTCCAGTTCCTTGCTCCTACCAGAGGTGACTGACATGCACGCTGTGTGACGCGGGGGACCTGGCTAACAGCGCTGGGCTTCAGTGGCCCAGCCTCCCCGCAGATCCCCCCGCAGATCCCCCCCGCAGATCTCCCCGCAGATCCCCCCCGCAGACCTCCGAGGCCCGCAGCGCCGCCAGCCCCGATTGGTGGGTTTGCAGCCGACGCCGCGGGAACCCACTAACGCGCCTCGGCCGTCGGCCGCCGCCCGCGCGATGAGGGGAGGAAGGAACAAAGTTCAGCCCCGTGGGTCTCCGTGACTCAAGGCGAGGGCGGCAGTGCGACCGGCCCACAGCCTCGTTTCCTAGGCAGCTGGACCAAGAACTTGGCTCACCTCCGGCTGGAGTCCCGGGCTGGCACCTCCCCTTCGCCCAGCGCTTCTGCCGCCATCTTCGTCAGCAGCTCCTTTCACCGCCCCCCCTGGCTCAGACTCCGCCTCCGTGCTTTTGGATTGGCTAAGGTGCTTCCGCACCTCTGATGTGACTGGATAATTCAAATGTCCCGCCTCAACTTTAACAGATCCGTGATATTATTGGTCGATTCAAATACCTACCCAGCATTGGTGGCTCTTAGTCCTCGCAGAAAAGAAAGTGTGGGCGGGGGCGCGCCTAGCCCCGAGACCGCCGGGGAAATGTTTCTCCTGTGGATCAAGCTTTGGCATGAGGCCGACTTTGGGGATCAAGTTAGAAATTCACAGCCCATGCTCACATTTTTTCCTGAGGGGGCAGAGGAGGAAAGTGGGAGAGATGACACGGATCAAGTTGCATTATGTAGCCGGGAGCTGGCGGCTCACGCCTGCAATCCTAGCTACTCCGGAGGCTGAGGTCTGAGGTTCAAGGTTCAAAGCCAGCCCGGGTAGAAAAGTCCGTGAGACTCTTATCTCCAATAAACCACCGGAAAACCGGAGCTAGCGCTGTGGCTCAAGCCGTACAGCGTTCGCCTTGAGCTGAAGAGCCCAGGGACAGCGCCCAAGCCCAGAAGACCAGAGTTCAAACCCTACCACCGACCAAAAAACAAAAAGATGCATTATGTACTTAAATTGACATGTTCGATTGAAACCCCTTTGTGCAGCTATTTAAAGATAATTTTTTAATTTAAATAATATATAATACCGGGGCTGGGAAGGTGGCTCAGTAATAGAGCGCTTGCCTTGCTTGCCTGAGGCCCTGGGTTCGATTCCCTAGCACCACATAAGCAGAAAAAAAAAGCTGGAAGTGGTGCTGTGGCTCAAATGGTAGAGCGCTAGCCTTGAGCTGAAGATCTGAGGGACAGCGCCCAGGCCAAGAGTTCAGGGACCACGACCAGATCAAAAAAAAAAAAAAAAAAGCAAATAATATATAATACCAATGATTGTTTTCCTGATACCTAAATTTCAGAATTATGGAACTGTCAAATTTGAAAGTAATTAAGTCGCCCTCTACAATGCAAGACTCATTTTGTCTAATGTATACCAGTTTGGAGACTTGAACTCTGGCCCTCACTACACTCTTGCTTGGCTTTTTCACTCAAGGGTAACACTCTACCACTTGAAATATACCCCACCTTTTGGTTAACTGGGGATAAGAGTCTCACGGAGTTCCCTCTGTCTGGGCTGGCTTCTAACTATAACCCTAATATCTCAGCCTTCTGAGTAGCTAGGAGTATAGGCCCGAGCCACCAGCACCCCACAATTTCCTAAATTTTTGTCTTGGACAGAGATACTAGAAGACCACATAAAATGGCACTCAAGGAGAGTTTACTCCCACATCCAAATGTTCAGAAAAAATAATTGGCTATATTGAATATGTGCATGTCATTATTCCCTAACCCATACAGTAGTAAAACTAATTATATAGCATCATGTATTGTAAATAACCTAGGTGGTTTAAGGTGTATAGAAGTTTGTGAGTAGGTTTTAAGGAAATACTGTGGCATCTGTGCAATTTAGAGATCCAGGAACCATTCCCCCATAGATATAGAGGGATAATTGCACAGAGCCATCTTGCTTTAGTCACATGGCAAAGCAATAGGAACCTTCTGTTTCATTCCCCCTAGCTCCCTTCCCAGAGAACCCAAATTTGCCTCTCTGGTGTGAATCATGGAAGCAAAAACTACTGCAATACTTTGTCCCTAATTGATCTTTAATCCTTCATAGTAAACATAATCACAGCTGTGATTACTCTTAAAGGCTTCTTGGAGACATAACTGAAGCAATTGAAGTAAGAACATTATGAACATAAAGCATTAATTTAGTTCTAATTTTCCAGGGTTTGGTTAGGTTTTTGTTTGTAAACTATTGTTCCTCCTGAAGTCCTTTCCCCTGAGGTTCTCCCAGCACTCTCCCCCTTTAACAAAGTTCTGCTCTCATCAAGGCTTTTGTATATTCTACTTTTACTGATGCACCTTCTTTTTACTTTAGGGTCTTTCAAGGTTCTGCCTTCCACAAGAGACAAATAAAAGGACCCAACAATATTTCCCTCGGGGCATTTACCAAGGCTAAAATTAAGCATAATAGAAAAGAAATTCTGCTATGCACTGTGAAGAATGTTAAAGCTGGGCTGGCAAGGTGGCTCAGTAGTAGAGTACTTTCCTCACATTCAAGAGGCCCTGGGTTCGATTCCTCAGCACCACATAAACAGAAAAAAGAAAAAAAAAGCCAGAAGGGGCACTGTGGCTCTAATGGTAGAGCGCTAGCCTGGAGCTGAAGATCTGAGGGACAGTGCCCAGGCCCAGAGTTCAGGCCCCACAACCAACAAAAACAAAAGCTACAGGCTACCAGTGGCTCATGCCTATCCTATAATCCTAGTGACACAGGAGTCTGAGATCTGAAGATCACAGTTTGAAGCCAGCCTGGGCAGGAAAGTCCATGAGACTCTTATCTCTAAATAACCACCAGAAAACCAAAAATGGTGCTGTGGCTCAGATGGTAAAGTGCTAGCCTTGAGCACAAAAGCACAGGTACAGCACCCAGGTCCTGAGTTCAAGCCCCATAAAAAAAGTAAAACCACTGGGAATGGGTGTTTCACTCTTGTAATCCTAACCACTCAGGAGACTGAGATCTGAGGATTGAGATTAAAAGGAAGCCTAGGCAAGAAAATCCATGAGGCTCTTCTCTCCAATTATTTACCAAAAGCCAGAAGTGGAGTTGTGCCTCAAGTGGTAGAGCACTAGCCTTGGACAGTGCCCAGGCTCTGAATTCAAGCCCCAGAACTGGAACCAAAATATATACATGCATACATATGTGTGTTAATGTCATGTTAAAATGTGATGGATATAATCCCTCGTGGAGTTTTTATCTTCCTTTCAATAATTTAAACTGTTGTGAATAAGCCACTGTGTGGCTTCAGCAGCAGTTGTTAGAGCCCATCCTGTGCCTGGCTGCCTCAAGTGGGAAGCTACTACCCAAGGTACCCCTTGGCAAACCATCAGGCTGCCTCTAAGACAGGTGGCTTTAAAGTCTCCATTACTACTCTACTTCACTCCAGCCCAAGACCACTGCACCTGAAGCCAAGACTTCAGCTCCAGAAGGCCTTGCTCTAATCACAACTACTGCAGACAACCTACACCACCGGCCTGGGCAGGCAGGGTTACAGGCGACAATTGGTAAACTTTGGATGACCCTGCAGCTACTTTCACTCAAGATGGAAAGGGAGCACCTAACAAAGTCAATAAGTGGTGGAAGTGGAAGCTATTCTGTCACTAGTACAGATACAACCATCTATTGCAAGCCACACCTGTCACACACACACACACACACACACACACATACATATACACACACACTCTATCCTTCTAGCTAGCTACCTATCCAAGCTGTTTCTTGAAGCCAGGAGTTTGTGGCTCATGCCTGTTATCCTAGCTATTCAGGAGATCTGAGGATTGCAGTTCAAAGCCAGCCAGGGCAGGAAAAGCCATGAGACTCTTATCTCCAATTAATCACCAGAAAACCAGAAGTGGTGCTGTGGCTCAAAGTGGTAGAATGTTAGCCTTGAACAAAAAAGCTCAGGGACAAAGCCCAGGCCCTGAGTTCAAGCCCCAGAACTGACAAAAAAAAAAAAAAACCAAAACTGTCATGGACTTTTCTGCCAGAACTAGCTTCAAATTGTAATCCTCATATCTCAGCCTCCTGAGTGACTAGGATTGTAGATCTGAGCCACAGGCTCCTGGTTCAGCTCACTTTTCTACCACAAGGTGTTTTTTTTTTTGGGGGGGGGTCCGGTCATAGGGCTTGAACTCTGGGTCTGGGCACTGTCCCTCAGCTCTTCAGCTCAAGGCTAGCACTCTACCACTTGAGCCACAGCGCCACTTCCAGCTTTTTTCTTTTTGCTTATGTGGTGCTGAGGAATCGAACCCAGGGCCTCAGGCATGCAAGGCAAGCACTCTACCACTGAGCCAACTTCCCAGCCCTTCAGTTCACTTTTCTAAGTCAGCCTGGAGACAGTCTCTTAAGTTGTTCCCTGGGGTTACAACATTAAACCTAATAATAAGGCTTCTCCCAAATGGTTCTTTCAAACAGGAGCAGTAGCCCTTGCCCATAATCCTAGCTTCTCAGCAGGCTGAGATCTGGACAATCAAGGTTTGAAGCCAACCCAAGCAGAAAAAAAGCAAAAAGCAGGGCTGGAAGTATGTCTCAAGTAGTAGAGCAACAGCCATGAGCCTCAGTGAACAGAAGGCTGAGTAGGGAGTTCAAGCCCAAATACTACCAAAAGAAAAAAAATTACTACACTCTAGTTGTCGTTTAATCAGTTACTCTGAACAGGGGTGTGTTTCTCAAAACCAACGGTTCCACTGCTGTGACTTCTGATTAAAAGCAAATACATGGCTGTGCACAGAAGAAACATGCACCCTGCTGACACCCGGGCACACCTTGCTTCAAAAGGACGCCGCCACTCCCCTGAGGTTGTCCTACTCTACGCAGGCGCAGATTGCCAGCCTGGTGATAAGCATGGCTGTCCAGCAGGAATTCCAGACAGCTTGTACAGGTATTTTGTTTTCAACAGCTGAGCTGAACAAAAGATCACCAACCATTAAGGAGTTTACAATACTTGTGGAAAGACAAAATGAACACCTGGCTGGAAGCATGGCCCAAGTGATAGAGCCTAGCAAGCACAAGGACCTGAATTCTAACCCTATTACCCCCCCCAAAAAAAAAAAATAAAGCACATGAAAGTCACACACACACACACAAGTATGTTTAGAATTACAACAGACTAGCCAGGCATGATGGCATACACTTAATCCTAGCACTCAAGAGGTTGAAGTAGGAGGATCACAAGTTCCATGCCAGCCTGGGCTACATGGTGAGAGCTAAATATTAGAGAACAGGTTCGGTGAGAGCTGAGAACGAGAATTTGCCACCACTATCTTGCACGTCCAATTGCCTACCTGCCAGACTCCACCAAAATTTGTGGCAGATTGCCTTTACATTTCTAGACCTTAGCCTCAATGGAAGGAAAGGAAGGAAAAAAGTGGGAGGGAAGTAAAAGAAGGAACACATGGGAGAAAAAGAGGAGCCAGGGCCTGGAGGTGCACATCTGTAATCCTAGGTACTCAGGAGACTGAGATCTGGAGAACTTTGGTTTGAGGCCAGCCCAGAAAGAAAGTTTACAAAACTCCATTGCCAGAATGGCGAGTACTAGAAACTGACTATGCAAACAGAAATGGAAACTGGATGTTGTAAGGACAGTAGATTGAAGAGCTAACTTAAAGGCTAAGGAGCCAGGAACCAGCCAACGCCACACCATGCAGCGGCCTTCTGGCTTCCCATTTGTCCATGGGTCTTTGTGTCACTCCCTAGAAAAGCAGTCATGAGTGAAAACATCTGTCTGGCCTAGGATCCTGCCTCCTACCACAACCATGGTGTTGAATACTCCCAGAAAGGGGAAAGTTAAACAACAAATGCTTGTTACAAATCAGTCTAATTCTCTTGCTTCCCCGGGCTCTTTGACATCACAGGCACCTACCTGCTTATTCTGGTCTGAAGCAAAGCTTAATGCTTCAGATATACCCAAAACATCAGCTCATTTATTATTTCATACTTCGTAAGCAGAAGAAAGAAAGAAAGAAAAGCTGGACACAGTGATTCAAGCTTGTAATCCTAGTTACTCAGGAGGCTGAGATCAGAAGGATCATGGTTTGAGATGAGCCGTGAGCAAAGTTTGAGAGACCTCATCTTGACCAGTAAAGAGGAAGTTCCATGACTCTCTGCTTTACCCAGGATCCAGAAGCAACAGAGCGAAGTAACCATGTACTGAAACTTCTAAAACTACAAGCCAAAATAAATCCTTCCTCCTTTAAGTTCATATGTATTTTGTCACAGTTACAAAAAAAGAAAAGAAAAGAAAAAAAACGAAAAAAAAATACCATCCCAAGCTCAGGCCTGCAATCCTAGCTACTCAGGAGGTTGAGATCTGAGGATCATGGTTCAAAGCCAGCCCGGGCAAGAAAGGCCAAGAGACTCTTATCTCCAATAAACCACTCAGAAAACTGGAAATGGCGCTGTAGCTCAAGTGGTAGAGTGCTTGAGGGATAGCACCCAGGCCCAGAGTTCAAGCCCCACAACCTAAAAAAAAAGAAATACCATCCCTATGGAAATCATCCTTCAGTCTCAAAGGCCTGAACATCTCCATTCATGGGACTTACCTTCTTTCAAGTTTCTAGGAACCCATTGTTACCTGGCTCATTCAGGTACCAATTTGTATGAATTAAGTCAAAAGTACCTTATGTGAATTTAAAAGATCATTTCTATTTGTGAAATTAAAAGCTTGTTTGTCTAAAGTAACTTCACTTAAGTCATTTGAATGAAGGAAACTGATGGTTTTCTGCAGACTCACCCTTGTATCCCATTTTACATTTGGTACATTTCTAGATATGTTTATATAGTGTTGACTTCTTTCATTTGGAACATAGAGTCTATGAGTGGAAGTCAATATTTGATTTCATTTACTCAACCACTTTTGGAATGAATGAAAGAACAACTGGAGGCTGGGAATGTGGCTTAGTAGTAGAGTGCTTGCCTAACATGCATGAAGCCCTTGGTTTGATTCCTCAGTACCACATAAACCGAAAAGGCCAGAAGTAGTGCTGTGGCTCAAATAGCCTTGGGCAGAAGAGCTCAGGTACAGTCCTCAGGCCCTGACTTCAAGCCCCAGGACTGGCAAAAGGAAAGAAAGAAAGAAAGAGGGGCTGGGAAGGTGGCTCAGTGGTAGAGTGCTTGCCTTGCATGTATGAGGCCCTGGGTTCGATTCCGCAGCACCATATAAGCAGAAAAAGCCGGACGTGTGGTTGATGTTCAAGTGGTAGGGTGCTAGCCTTCAGCTGAAGAGCTGAGGGACAGCGCCCAGGCTGAGTTCAGGCCCCATGACTGACAAAAAGAAAAAGAAAAGAAAAAGAAAGGAAGGAAGGAAGGAAGAAGGACACTGAATAAATTAGAGAACTAAAGAGACTAGGAATGGAGCTCAGAGGTAGAGCACTTGCCTAGCATGAAAGAAACCCTAGATCCCATCCCCAGTGATAATAGTAATAATTATTATTAATTAATAATAATAACTGATATAATGCTGGAACTCAGTCTTAAGAAAAGCTACACTCCACCTAGATTAGCCATCCTCTTACTTTGATGCACTTAGCATTATCTTTAGGAGTCCTCTGCTCTTCTAGCCTGTGTTCATGTGTTTTGGTTGGGGCTGATCCCAGCTTTGGTTATAAGGATGGGGCAAGTGGCTCAGGCCAGGCCAGTCAGACGACCTGACCTGTAAAATGGAAGGGTCCTACAATCCAGACTGTCCCAGCTCACTATGGAAAGTAAATAGGCAGTCAGAACCCAGCTGCAGGGTATAGAAGGGCAGAGGCTAAGAGCTGCCTGTTGGCAGAGCGCATACAGCCTCATGGGGCAGTTTGGAGCTGGAATGGCTCAGATTTCCATGGGTGGAAGCCAAGCATAGAGGAAGGAACATGTAAGACACGTTTGGAAGCTGGCAGTGGCCCAGAGTGACAGCAAAGCTCTAATGTGCTGTGGAGAACCAGAGAAGGTTGGGAAAGTGGACCAGGGCCAGAGCTCCAAGAATTCTGGAGGCCGTGTGTGTGCACACATGTGTATACACAAGTGTGTGCATGTGTATGTGTGTATTGGGGGAGGCTGGATATTAGGGAGTTGATTTGCCAGGAGAGTGGGTGAGAGAGAAAGAGGCTGGGTCCTGACTCGTTACATGAAGCTGGCCTAGAAAATGTGAAGGCTATCAGTAGTGGAACAAAAATAGGCCTGGCCTTCTGGTGGAGATGCTAAATGGAAGCGTCAGTGTGCCTTAGGAAACAGAAACAGGGCCTTGCCAGGCACCAGTGGCTCACACCTGTAATCCTAGATACTCAGGAGCCTGAGATCTGAGGATCACAGTTCAAAGCCAGCCTGGCAGTAAAGTCCAGGAAACTCTTATCTCCAATAAACTACTCAGAAAATAAAACAGAAGTGGCGCTATGACTCAAGTGGTAGAGCGCTAGCCTTGAGCACAAAGAGGCTCAGGGACAGTACCCGGGCCATGAGTTCAAGCCCTAGAACTGAAAATAAATGAATGAATAAATATATATATAACATATATATAAATGCATTCTACATGTTATATTTTATATATAGATAGATAGATATAAAACCTAAGTTTGAATCCTGACTCCAGCTTTAGGAATTTGTGTGATCTTAAGTTTATTATTGCTAAGCTTCAGTTCCATTATGTTTTGTTTTGCTTGCTTTTCTCTTTTTTGTACTAGTCCTGGAGCTTGAACTCCCTGAGTTTTTCTGCTACCACTTGAGCAACAGCTCCACTTTCAGCTTTTTTTTTGGTGGGGGGAAGGATGGATAGTTAATTGGAGATAAATGTCTCATGTGCTTTCCTGCTGGGGCTAAATTCAAATTACAATCTTCAGATCTCAGTCTCCTGAGAAGATAGGATTGCTAGCTAGGTGTGAGTCATTGGTGTCTAGATGGTTTTATTCCTTGAGCCAGAGTTGCCTAAGCTGTTCTCAAACTCCATCCTTCTGCTTCTACTCAGAGTGCTAGGATTATAGACCTTCCCTGTAACACGGCTTGTAATCCTGGCCAGGCTTCAGTTTTTTTATTTATAAAGAGAGGATAATAATAACAAATTGGAAGACTAAAGGACATAACCTTTGTAAAGCACCTTTCAGAGTTCCAGGAGTAGGATAAATACCTAATATAGTTAATGGGTGCAAAGTTTCCTATTGGAGTGATGAAATGTTCCAAAATTAGATCATGATAATATTGCACAACTCTAAATATCTACACGCCATTACACTGTATACTTCCAAGGGGTGAATTTCTGGTGTGTAAATTATACCTCAACAGACTTAAAAATAATCAACTTTTTGTAGTTACTATTATTATCTACTTTGCCTCCTGCTCTGAGTATGTTTCTTCTCTTATTATCTTTAAGTAGTTGTACAAAGGGATTTCAATGATCAGTTTAAGTACAATGCTTTCATCTTTTTTTTGTTCTTGTTGTTTTGTCGGACTTGGGGCTTGACCTCTGGGCCTGGGCACTGTCCCTCAGCTCTTCAGCTCAAGGGAAGTGCTCTACCACTTGAGCCACAGCGCCACTTCCAGTTTTCTGGTGGTTTATTGGAGATAAGAGTCTCACAGACTTTCCTGCTCAGGCTGGCTTTGAACCAAGATCCTCAGATCTCAGCCTCCTGAGTAGCTAGGATTACAGCTAGGATTACATCTGCTCCCTGCTGTACAATGCATCTTGATCAATGTCACCACCCTTTCTATCTTTCTCCCCCAACTTTCCCAGCTCCACCATACTACCAAGTTACAAGGTTCCATTTTTCACATATGTACGCTGACTATTATGACTGTATTTGCCCATCTCTTCTCACTATGAACACCACCCGACTGGTGTTGAAATCCACATCTCTTTGTTTTGGGTTTGAGGTTTTGCCATGCCAGGGTATGAGCTCAAGGCCTCAGGCTTGCTAGTCCAGCTTGTTCATGTCTGTGCCCTGGACTGGTACTCTACGACTTGAGCCATTCCTCCAGCCCAGGTTTATGTTGATAATTTTGGTTTTGGTTTTGGTTTTTTTTCTGCCAGTCTAGAGGCTTGAAGTCAGGGCCTGGGGCTGTCCCTGAGCCTCTTTGTACTCAAAGCTAGCACCCTACCACTTGAGCCATGGTGCCACCTCTGGCTTTTTCTAAGTAGTATATTGGAGATAAGAATCCCATGGACTTTCCTGCCCCAGCTGGCTTCAAACTGTGATCCTCACATCTTAGCCTCCTGAGTAGCTAGGATTATAAAATGTGAGCCATCAGTGCAAAGATTTTTATTGGTGGTGATGGTGGTGGTAATGCTGGTGGTTGTGGGGCTTGAATTCAGGGCCTTAGTGCTGTCCCTGAGCACTTTTGCTCAAAGCTAGTACTCTACCACTTTGGGCTATAGTACCACTTCCTATACTGATAATTATGGAATCAGAGTCTCAAAATTTTTTCTGCCAAGGCTGGCATTGAACTTCAATCCTCCAGGTGTCAACCGTGTATGAGCCACTGGTGCACCTCTGCATATTTTCTGCTTATATTAGCACTAGCTTTTACAAAAAGTACTAATTGGGGGGCTGGGAAGGTGGCTCAGTGGTAGAGTGCTTGCCTTGCATGCATGAGACCCTGGGTTCGATTCTTCAGCACCACATAAGCAGAAAAGGCCGGAAGTGGCGCTGTGGCTCCAGTGGTAGAGCACTAACGAGCTGAAGAGCTGAGGGACAGCACCCAAGCCCAGAGTTCAGGCCCCACGACTGACAAAAAAATAAAAATAAATAAAAAGAACTAATTGACCTACAAAATATGGGAGGATTTTGTTGTTGTTGTTTGGTTTGGTTTTTTCACCAGTCCTGGGGCTTGAACTCAGAGCCTAGGTGTTGTCCTTCGCTTCTTTGTGCTCAAGGCAAATGCTCTACAACTTGAGCTACAGCACCATTTCTGGCTTTTTCTGAGTTTATTGGAGGTAAGAATCTCATGGAGTTTTCTGCCTGGGCTGACTTCGAATTACAATCCTCAGATCTCAGCCTCATGAGTAACTTAGGACTGCAGGCATGAGCCACCAGCACCAGGCTGAGAAGTTATATATTTCTTTTTCCTTTTTTTTGGGGGGGGGTCTGGTCCTGGAGCCTGAACTCTAGGCTTGGGTGCTGTCCCTCAGCTCTTCAGCTCAAGGCTAGCGCTCTACCACTTGAGCCACACCACTTTCAGCTTTTTTCTTTTTGCTTATGTGGTGCTGAGGAATCAAACCCAGGACCTCATACATGCAAAGCAAGCACTCTACCACTGAGCCACCTTCCCAGCCCCAGAAGTTACATATTTCTTACCTAAGAGAGGTCCATAGGTAAACAGTCCAGGGTTATATTTATGTCTTTGAGACTCCTTCACATTCAGTATTCTTCCATCTCTACTCCTCCTACTTCAATATGGCTGCTAAAGCTCTATCACATCTACATTCCAGGAAACAAGATGAAAGAAAAAGAAATCGATTTTCTGGGGTTTTTTTGGGGGTCCGGTTGTGGGGCCTGAACTCTGGGTCTGGGCACTGTCCCTCAGCTCTTCAGTTCAAGGCTAGCGCTCTACCACTTGAGCCACAGCCCCACTTCCGGCTTTTTTCTTTTTGCTTATGTGGTGCTGAGGAATCGAACCCAGGGCCTCAGGCATGCAAGGCACGCGCTCTACCACTAAGCCATCTTCCCAGCCCCAAGAAATCGATTTTCATAAAGAACTGCATAGTACTTTTTACTTACATATCATTGCCCAGAACTTAATCCCATATCCACATCTGCTTACCAAAAAAAAAAGAAAAAAGAAAAAGAAAAAGAAAAAAGATAAGTGTAGTATATGGCTTCCCAGGGCGTGAAGGCTAGCGTCCATCTGCTTGGAGGTTGGCAGGTGCATGGATGGGGAGGGGGAAGGAGGACCAGATACCCTGGCTCATACTCCAGGGGTGTAAGAATGCCATCAGTGTCCAGTTGCATGTTGACTAAATTTAAACTCTTTCCCACTGTGGATGATTTGAAGCTGTATGGAGTAGATGATGCTTGACTGAAAAGCTGGAGGCAGGCCTAGGGAACAGCAAGACAGACACAGGTTGGATTCTTCACTAGTTCCTTGGTTGCCTGCCAGCTGCGCAGGGAGGGAGGCTCCATAAGTGGGCGACTGGGAGCAGAGATTTGTACTGAGAGAATTTAAGAGATTAGGGGACTCAAACTGAGATGCTAAGAGGTGCGAATAAGGTTTTAAATGCCTCTTAGGAGGGCAGCTGAGGAAGCTGGGGAAGGCAGTAGCTGAAATGTCCTGAAACTGCTGGTCAGTGAGGAAGAGAAATAGCCACTGACTAAACAGAGTGCTAGAGCTCATTGAGAACCCTGGAAGTTAAACGCCTGTCTCAGAACTGACACCAGTGCAGCAGTGGAGGGGTCTGAACTCAGTCCTGCCCCTTGCTAGCAGGCAACCTACTACCTTACCCACTCACACCTCCACTACCTATATTTTTTTTGGGGGGGGCGGTCGGGTCGTGGGGCCTGAACTCTGGGCCTGGGCACTGTCCCTTAGCTCTTCAGCTCAAGGCTAGCGCTCTACCACTTGAGCCACAGAGCCACTTCTGGATTTTTTTTTTCTTTTTGCTTATGTGGTGCTGAGGAATCGAACCCAGTGCCTCATGCATGCAAGGCAAGCACTCTACCACTGGGCCACCTTCCCAGCCCCACTACCTATATTTTTAAATCCTACTTTTATTTGCATAGATAATTAAGCCACCATGGTTGAAAATTCAAAAGGCAAAAAATATTATTTGTTGTATAGTCCTTTCAAAGATCTTTTTAAACGAAGAAAGGTGTTTTAATGACATGAACATGAGCATTTAAGATAATTTACTTAATTTGGTAAATTACAACTGTTTTTAATGGCATGATTACCCATGACCTAACTTAGTCATCACTGACATAATTGGTAAGTGAACAAGAAAAGCAGAGAATCATCTCTCTGATACAAGAAAGGTCCTCATGTGTGGGAAGCAAGTATGGGCAACCCTTGGTGGCCATTAGATAGACTTGTTCCAGGAACCCCTCAGATACCCAAATCCACAGACATTTAAGTCTCCTATATAAAATGGAATAATTGAGCTGGGTACAACTGGCTCACTCCTGTAATTCTAGCTACTCAGAAGGCTGAGAGCTGAGGATATCAGTTCAAAGCCAGTCCAGGCAGGGAAGTCCAATTTACCAAAAAGCTGGAAGCAGAACTGTGGCTCAACTGGTAGAGCACTAGCTTTGAGCAAAATGTTCAGGGACAGTGTCCAGGCTCTGAGTTCAAGCCCCAGGACCAACACACACACATGCGCACAAGCACACACAACCGCGCACACACGCACATGCATACACACACACACACAATAGCATAGCTGGTATATCACCTATCCATATAATTCTGTCTACCTTTAATCATCTCTAGATTACTTACAATATCCAACACAAGACCAATGTTACTTACTTAGGCTACTATTTTATTGTATTATTTACACCAAAGATACTTTATGCATTTTATTTACTTTTTTATATTTTGCCTCCTCTTGCTAGATATGCAGCAGTTATGGTAGGATCTGCAGTTTGCTTCCCATTCTCCTTGTTGATAGACCCCAAATTGGGGTCTCTCTGTCATTCTGTCTGTCTCTGTCTGTCTGTCTCTCTCTCTCTCTTTCTCTCTTTCCTTCCCTTTTCTTCCCTTTTTTCCCCTCCCCTCCACTCCCCTTCTCTTCCCTTACACTTATTTTTTTTTGTCAGTACTTGAATTCAGGGTCTGGGTACTGTCCCTTAGCTTTTTCATTTGAGGTTAACACTCCACCTCTTGAGCCACAGCTCCATTTATGGGGGGCTTTGGGAGGGTTGTTTGTTTTGGGGTTTTTGTTTGTTTTGCTTTGTGGGCATTTTAATTGTTTTGTTTTTGCTGGTTAATTGGAGATAAGAGTTCATGGACTTTTCCCCCCTGTGTTGGCTTCAATCTGAAGTCCTCTGATCTTAGCCTCCTAAGTAGTAGAATTACAAGCCTGAGCCATCACCTGACTGTGAACATACATTTTCAATTGTTTCAACTATATCCTTAGGAATGAAAGTGACCAAAGATATTTTAACATTGCAATATTAACTGAATAGGCTTTATCAAATATCTACCTGTTTATCCTTATATATCCATATGTCAATCCACTTTATTGGGGGGGGCAATTCACATTTTTTAAGTTTTCTATTTGATTTTTAAATTTTAAATTTTATTATTAGTATAAAGATGATGTGCAGAGGGGTTACAGTTACATACCACTTTATAGTCTGACACACTTCAGAATAAATGGCAACCGTCACACCTTACCCCCCCCCAATTCATCAGTATATCTATTATTAACTAGAACTCATATGTTTACTTTTGTGTGCAATTGAAAGTGAAGTCTGAAATGTACTATACAATGAGCTTTAAGCAGGACTACACCTGTGAAATCCAACAAAACTTGCAGATTCAGAATGTGGTCATGCCCTAGGATGCCTCAAGCCTCAAGTCATCTTGACCCCTGCCCCCTGCTGTGAAAAGATAGTGGTCATTCTTCCTCTTGTTGAAAATCACTTTGCTTGTTCTAGACTTCATAGAAACAAAATCATAGTGTGTACTCTTTTCTTTCCTCTGACTTTTTTCATTAGCACACTTTGTTTGGACAGCATCCATGTTTCTAAATGTAGCAATATCCAGGACTTTTTGTTGCTAAATTGGATTCTGTCTTCCTCTGGTTTGAATTAATATATCAGAGGTTGTTTATCCTTTTCCTGGTGAGGAACACTTTTCAGTTGGGGCTTTTTATCAGTAAAGTTGCCATGTTCACTAGCCTGTTCACTAGCCTGTAAATCTTGATGTAGACCCATGCTTTTATTTCTCTTAAGTAAATATTTAGGATTAGAACTGTGGCACATAATAAGGTATGTGTTTAATTTTACAAGCAACTGTCAGACCTTTTAAAAAAATGGAGTAGTTGTACTTTTCATGCCTACAACAACATATAAAGCTTATAAATTTCCAGGAAAAAACAAAAACACAAGTGTAAGCTGCTGCTAATTAAATTATTTTTTTAAATTTCCCCCATCCTATCTTAAAATTTTAAAAATTCACATTCTGAACACCATAGTTGATAAATGGTTGCCTTGACTACAATCACAAATAAATGACTCAAAATGAGAGGGGAAAATGAGCAAATAAATAAAATGAGATGCATTTTCTTTTTTTTTTTTTTTCTTTCTTTTTTTCTTTTTGCCAGTCATGGTGCCTGAACTCTGGGCCTGCCACTGTCCCTCAGCTCTTCAGCTCAAGGTGAACGCTCTA
>NW_012267252.1:1546110-1549305 GCF_000151885.1 Dipodomys ordii
GGGCCTAGGCGCTGTCCCTCAGCTCTTCAGCTCAAGGCGAGCGCTCTACCACTTGAGCTACAGCGCCACTTCCGGTTTTCTAGTGGTTTATTGGAGATAGGAGTCTCACGGTCTCTCCTGCCCAGGCTGGCTTTGAACCGCGATCCTCAGATCTCAGCCTCCTGAGTAGCTAGGATTACAGGCGTGAGCCACGGGCGCCCGGCAGCTCCCATCACTTCTATCTAACCTTTATTAGAGATTCCAGCCAAGGTAACTAGGCAAGAAAAAGAAAAGACATCCAGATTAGAAAGGAAAAAGCAAAAACATCTCTATTTGCAGATGACATGTGATTTTATACACAAAGAATCTTAACAGTGCTCTTAGAATTAAAAAACGATTTTTTTTCTTTTTTATTTTTGGTTGTGGAGCTTGAATTGAGGCCCTTGGCACTGTCAAGGCTAGTGCTCTACCACTTTGAGCTACAGTTCAGTTAATTGGAGATAAGGCTTTCAAGGACTTTCCTGCCCAGGCAGACTTTAAACCAAAATCCTCAAGATCTCAGCCTCCTGAATGGCTAGGATTAGGATTACAGGCATGAGCCTGATGAATTTTTTGGGGGGTGGGAGATGGGGGGGAGGGTCAGCCATGGATCTTGAACTCTGGGCCTGGATATTGTTCTTCAGCTCTTCAGCTCAAAACTAGCACTCTATCATTTGAGCCACAGTACCACTTCTGGTTTTCTGGTGGTTAATTGGAAATCAGAGTCTCATGGACTTTCCAGGCAGGGCTGGCTTTGAACTGAGATCCTCAGATCCCAGCCTCCGGAGTAGCTAGGATTACAGGCATGAGCCACCAGCTCCCGGCTCTGATGAAATTTTTGACACTGGAGAAGTCTAGATTTCTTTGATTTAGAAATTCAGTGGCTTTCTACCAACTGACACTTGTGTTGTGACATTTTTTCCTTCACACATGACAAAAATAAACCCAACTCTTTTTAGTCTACCCTCCCTCCTATTCCCTCCCTAAAGTTTACTCCTGTAATTCTTTTCTGGGAATTATCTACCAAGACCCCTATTTTCTACTTTCCTATCTCCTTAAAGGTTCTTCCTTGCACCTCCTTTTCTACATCATGCTGCCCTACTGCTCAGTTTGAGTATTTGTTTATTCATTTTCTGAGATAGAGTCTCAATATGTTGCCCAGACCAATCTATAACTTTAATCTCATGCAATAGTCCCACTTCAGTCTCCCCAAAATGGCCACTGTGCCTGACTCCTGTTTAGTATTTTCAAGTAGCTCTCCAGTGTCTGTGTATGAGTGCTTTAGGGCTAACAAGAAAAAGAAGAAAGAAAGAAAGAAAGAAAGGAAGGAAGGAAGGTAGAAAGAAAGAAAGAAGGAAATGTACCCTAGGGCTGGGAAGGTGGCTCAGTGGTAGAGCGCTTGCCTTGCATGCCTGAGGCCCTGGGTTCGATTCCTCAGCACCACATACACAGAAAAAGCTGGAAATGGTGTTATGACTCAAGTGGTAGAGTGCTAGCCTTGAGCAAAAGAAGCTCAGGGACAGTGCCCAGGCCCTGAGTTCAAGCCTCATCACCGACACTGAATAAATCAATAAAATATAGGCCTAAAAACTTGAATGCAACATGATACCAATAAATCATGTTTTGCCCTGTTCCTCTTAAAAAAAAAAAAAGTGACATTTTGAGCTGCACCAAGTGGTTCAGTGGCCTTAGTTGTGCCCCTAGCAGAAGAAAGGAAGGAAGGAAGGAAGGAAGAAAGAGAAAGAGAGAAAGAAAAGAAGGAAGGAAGGGGAGGGAGGGAGAGAGAGAAAGAGAGAGAGAGGGAGGAAAGAATGAAAGAACAAAAGAAAGAAAAGAGAGAGAGAAAGAAAAGGAAGGAAGGGCTGGAAAGGTGGCTCAGTGGTAGAGCGCTTGCCTTGCATGCCTGAGGGCCCTGGGTTCGATTCCTCAGCACCACATAAGCAAAAAGAAAAAAGCCGGAAGTGGCGCTGTGGCTCAAGTGGTAGAGCACTAGCCTTGAGCTGAAGAGCTGAGGGACAGCGCCCAGGCCGAGTTCAGGCCCACTACTGGACCCCCCCAAAAAAACGAAAAGAAAGGAAGGAGGGAGGGAGGGAGGAAAGGAGGGAGGAAGGGAGGGAGGAAGGGAAGTCAGCCAGTCAGTTTTGGTTAACCATTGAATAATCAACCATTAGAAGATTAATATAGTCCACAGGTCCTTTGGCTCACCGTTTCTTCTCTTGGTAACCCCTCAGAGGGGATCTTGCTCTATTGGGCTGAGGATTTGTTTAAAAAGTAGTTGGCAGCCTGGCACTGGTGGCTCATGCCTGTAATCCTAGCTGTTGGAAGGCTGAGATCTGAGGATCACGATTCAATGCCAGTCCGGTCAGGAAAGTCCACGAGAGTCATCTCCAATAAACCACCGGAAAACCAGAAGTGCCACTGTGGCTCAAGTGGTAGAGCACTAGCCTTGAGCTGAGGAGCTCAGGGACAGTGTCGAGGCCCAGAGTTCAAGCCCCGCCACCCACCAAAACAAAAACCCCTAGTTAGCAATCTTCTGCTCCCCAATTACATCCTGGCCTCCAGGCACCCAGGATCCCGGTCTAGATGCACTGTACTAATCTATAGGTTGTGGTTTGTTGTCTTTTTTCTGTTTACACCTCTGCCACCCCCTCCACCCGCATCGCAGGACAGGGTCCCTTCCTCCTTTTCATTCCTGTGGGCCGCGTTTCCGTAATTGTCATACAGATTCCTAGTTTCACTCCAGCTCCTTTCCACCCTCGCTCAACGCTCGACGTCGGCAACACAAGCTCAAAAGTGCAGGCTAAAAGCAGAGCGGTTGACGTGCGAAGGGGAGGGGTGCGTGCCGGTGTGTGGAAGTGTAGGTGCTGTGTGTGGAAGAAACCAACAGGGTCCGCCGGGGTGTCCGTCTCGTAGAATGCTCATCACGCTAGGCCGACCGACCAGGATCCGATCCCCAGTGCGTCTCCAGCAGACAGTGAGCTCAGTCAGGAACTCAGGAGCATCCAGGCTTTACTCGGTGCCCCAGCCCGACCGATGCCCTACCCCACGTTCACGGCACCCCCCCGCCCCGCGCCGTGGTAGCGCCCAGGAGACGTCATCCATTGTTTACAAATCAACCCCAGCCGGCAGGGCTCCGGCTCCCGCGGCTGCCAGCGCGCCGCGCTACCGCCCGGCGGC
>NW_012267252.1:1549786-1565829 GCF_000151885.1 Dipodomys ordii
GAGGCCGCGTGCGGGGCCGGGCGGCGCCCTACTGCGTGGCGGAGCTCGCCGCAGGCCCCGGAGCGCTGTCCACTCTGCCCCCTCAGCCTGGCCTGGATGGGCCTCCGGGAGCTGGCAAGCAAGGCATCCCGCAGCCGTTGTCCGGGCCGTGCCGCCGAGGATGGTTCCGGAACGCCGCCTCGTCCCGCCGCCTACAACAGCGACGCGGGTCCCAGCCAGAAACCCGCACCGGGGACGACGACCCGCACCGGCTCCTGCAGCAGCTGGTGCTCTCAGGAAACCTCATCAAGGAGGCGGTGCGCAGGCTTCATTCGCGAGGGCTACAGTTACACGCAAAGCTTCCCCAGCGCCCGCCCCCGGGGCCTCTGTCGGCCCCCGCGCACGAGCCCCCGTCGCCCCGAAGCCCTCGTCCAGCCTGCAGTGACCCTGGCGTGTCCGGGCGGAGGGCGCAGCTCCGAACTGGAGATGGCATGCTTGTCCCCGGCAGCTAACAGCCAGGGTGGCCCCGGCGCCAGCCTCTGATCAGGGGCGGGGGGAGGGCGGGAGAGGGTGCCAGAAGCTTCTCTCGAGAGCTGCAACCCAGTTCGGGCCGTGGACAACGTGTGCTTTTTGGAAGAAGCAAATAATAATAATAATATAATAATAAGCTTAACGAAGACGGAGAACCTAAACGCGAATATTTTCATGTACAACCAAGGTTGAGGGCCAGCATCTGTTTGAAACCCGAGGACCCTGGGAACCTTGCCTGAGGCAGCTCTTAGGGCGCAGCACCCCAACCTCTCAGTCAGTAAGACTCCTTATTTGGAGTGACACAACCTGGCGGCGCGGCGCGCGGCTCTGCGCAGACTCTCCCGCTGCCAGCCCGGCGACCACGTGGCCACGTCGGGCTTCTCCGGCCGCCTCACCCCGGGACGACGGAGGGTCGTCGCCGTTTATTTGGTTGACCTTTACAGGACTGGTCCCTGATCTGAGTAGACGATAATGTAGGGAGCACCCCTAAAATGCCAGGCTTGGATATCTACCCCACTTAGAAAACTTATCTCGTGTCAATTGGGGTGGAGGGGAGAACTGCTTTTTAATACAGAACGTGGGGTACAACGAAAGGATCCCCTTGGGGTTCAACAGGAGGAACTTTTTTCTCTGTTCCATCTTTGCAACTGTTGCCATTATCAAAGTGCTGGGGAAGACTGTGCCAGGAGTGGGCATGGGAGGCGGGGACGGGGTGGGGGGAGGGCCTTGGGTGGTGGAAGGCTAAGATAATGTTTCTGAAGCCCTTCACCCCTCCTCGAGTTCAAGGTCACTGTTTGGTGGGCGCTTCTGGTGTGTCCAGGGCTCTGGCAGGAAGAGTAACCATGCCCGCTTATGCTGGTTAGAAAAAGTGTGGAGCGTCCCGAGGACACGCATGGGGAAGGGACGCGCTGGGCGCCCGAGTGACCACCGCCCCTTGTCCTACTCGGGGCTTTCACAGAAACTGCCCTGAAACGTGTCCCCGAGTCCCTCCCCCTCGGCTCTGCTGCCCTGCTCAAGTGGGTGGCGCTGGCGGATCCTGGGGGCCCCCGGGCAAGGGGCTAAGGAGGCACCACCACGTGATGGGCACTCCAGGGACATACAGCCTTGCATAGCAGCTTATAATGGGCTCTCCGGGGCCATTTGCAATAACAGCTGCAATTCCCTGGATAGACGGAGTTGATTTCCTCCCTCTGCCCCTCCCCCGGCCATGCCAGCTCGCCTTTGTAAGTGAAGGAAACCGAGTAGAAAATGTGACCCTCCTAACGGAGAAGCTGCAGGCTTTGCTGCGGTGACCATGGTGAAGCTGGGAAATACTGTTCTGTCTGGGCGTGCTAAGACCATTGTGTTTTAGTTTTACAGAGAGTCGGTGGCTCAGCCTTGACTCCTCTTGCTCAGTATCCAGATGTGACTATTGACATATCTACACTTCGCACCGGAGTGTCTGCAATGGTGGCTGTCCTGATTATAGGATTTTAACTTAACTGAGATAACTGTTTTTGAATAAATGTGTTGGAATTTTTTGTTTGTTTCCCTGGTTGTTTTTATTTTTACACTTGCTACCAGTGGGGAAAGATGTACAGAATGCATTTCTCTGATCTCCATAAACATGAAAACACTTGAAATCCCTGTCAGCCTGGCCCGCGGATGGTAATTAGAGGCCTTTGTGTCTGAACAGCTCACTAGTTAGACTAGGTCTGCGCAGCTGGGTGTATGTATTGGTGCTGGCATGAAATTAAATGAAAGTGAGGTCAGGTTTTGGACCAATCCCATTCAACAAAACCTCAGAGCCTTTTGGATTACTAGTCAGGGATCATGATGTGAGGAAGCTGCCTGTGACTGTCAGCTTGGCACTGCAGTCTGGAAGACACCCCCTTTTTGTCTGTTGTGACCATGGAATGGTTGATTAGGTTGCTGCTCAAGATGTGTGCCTGGCAGTAGGAAAACTGGCTGAATGGTCACTAAAGGAGTCTTCCTCCCTCTTTGTCCTTGGCACATTTACTACCATTCTATCCCTGCACCATCACAACAGCCCATCTCTACCCTCTGGTAGAACCAGGCTGGGTGGCTGAAAGTGTACCCAGTGTTTAAGTCCACTTAATGAATGGGGAGGGAACCTTGGGCAAGTTGCTCAACCACTCTGGGCTTCCGTTTCCTCCTCTGTACTGCAGGGATAATGAGATAAAGGACACATGATGACTGGCATGTACTAGAGATGAACAGTAGCCCATACCCAATACTAGCCCTAAGTAGCCACTTGATGGGGTCCTCAGTTTTTCAAAACAGGGTGAGCCATGATCCCCAACTTGCACTCTAGAGGGCTCTATGACTTGAGTCCTGATTATCTTACCTCCCTTTTAGAACCAATGACCTTCCCTCTCTCTCTGAAATACTTAGACACTGACTGTTTCTGAGGAAGACCTTCAGAACACAGCAGCCAGTGGACTACCACAGGGGCTGGGGGAAATGGTCAGGTAACTTCTGCTAACATGGGAGTAGCCCTGAGGTTTTTAGCCAGGGCAATGAGCTGTGGACAGAAATCAGAGGTCAAGAGTTAGGAGTAATCCAGGGCTTTCTCCCCATTTCCAACCTGTTATCACATACACTATGCTGACTGTTTGTAATAAGAACAAGGCCATACTCAACTTTAAGACTGACAAGTACCTTCCCTTGATAAAGGAAAACTGAGCTGGGCATGGGGGTATATATCTGTAATCTCAGCACTTGGGAGACTGAGAGAGGAGGATCTGAAGCTCTGGGCTGTAGAGTAAGGCTCTGAGTCAAAAAGAAAAACAAGCCAACAAAAGCAAAATCAAAACTAATGTCAAGTATGTATGAGTCACTTGAAATACTATAACTTTTTAAAAATTCATCCTGCGCACCTGTAATCCTAGCTACTCAGGAGGCTGAGATCTGAGGATCACGGTTCAAAGCCAGCCAGGGCAGGAAAGTCTGTGAGACGCTAATCTCCAATAAACCACCAGAAAATTGGAAGTGGCACTGTGGCTCAAATGGTAGAGCACTAGCCTTGAGCCAAAGAGCTAAGGGACAGTGCCCAGGCCCAGAGTTCAAACCCATGACCAAAAAAATCCTGCCAAGGTCTACAGGTATAGCCATTTAACCTAGCTCTTTGGGCTCCCAGCTTAGGTCTAGTTCTAAAAACCACAATAGCACATAGGGCCCAACATTGTTCCCTGAACAACTCTGCATATATGTTACAATGTGAGCTGGGTGCTGGTGGCTCACGCTTCTAATCCTAGTTACTCAGGAGGCTGAGATCTGAGGACTGCAGTTCAAGGACAGCTCAGGCAAGAAAGTCTGTGAGACTCATCTCCAATTAACCACCAGAAAACGAAGTGGAGCTGAGCTATGGCTCAAAGTGGTAGAGCACTAGCCTGGGCAGAGAGCTCAGGGAAAGCACCCAGCCCGTGAGTTCAAGCCCCACCACCACCACCAACAACAACAAAAAACAATGTAAATGACACTGCAGTTGCACAAATCATTAGAAACCTTGAAAACTCCACCCAAGGTGCCCAGTCTGAGGAGGGAATACAGGTTTGTTGCATTCATTTCTTACAAAATGTGCAGCACCCAATGAAGACAGCTAGCCATAGAAGAGGGTCTAGTTGAAATAAACCAGCAAAGCTACTGACTGAATGAAAAAAGATCAAACCAAAAATAAACCAACTGGCAAATAAGTGATTTGAAGAAAACAATATCACTCCTTATAAAAGACTCCAGAGTCTGCCACCCCAAGATCTCATTCTAAATTAAACATAAGTGCTACAATATTTGAATTCGATTTTTATCCTTCTCCCACCCCTTTTTCCAGCTCAGAAGCAGAAACATGAAGGGAAGATCAGACACCACTTTCCTATCCAGCAAAGTCTCTGTTGAACCCTGTGATCCCTTCCTTCCAATCAGGAAAGAGTTACCTTAGCAACCAAATTACTAACTCACTCAATTAGCTCCCCCCTCTTCCACCAATGCTCAGTAATCACAGAATGTCAGCCCCGGGAGAGCAGAGGCTTCGCAGTCTGGTGCAATGGCCTCATTTAGAAATGGAAGCCCAGAGAGGTTTCCATTTGGCGGTACACTCCATTTGAACACTGCGAAAGCTGGCGCAAGCAAAGGGGAAGACCTCTTTTCCATCCATAGCTGAAGGGAGAACAAATAACCTGACCCTAACAGTGTTTCCTGGAAGACTTAAGAGACAAGATCTGGTTGCTGCAGGCAGCCCTCCATTGCTAGCTGTGCATTTAGGGGCAAGGGCTGTAGCTCAATTAACTTTGCAAAATGGGACAGCACACAGCCTAACTTGATAATCAGGTGAAGATTAGATTAGAAATTGTATAGGAAACGAACAATGAAATAAAACATTGCTGAAAACTATTGTGTGAAGGCTACTACTTTGAGAAAACCCTGCCAACTCTCTTCCTCCTCTCCCTCTCCTCTCTCTCTTTTGTTTCTCCATCCCTCCTTCCTCCCCCCCCCCATGTATGTACTCTACTACTGAATTACAGCCCCAGCTCCAATCTCTTTTTTTTTGGTGCTGGTCCTAGGGCTTGAACTCAGGGCCTGGACACTCTCCCTGAGCTTTTGTGCTCAAGGTTAGTGCCCTACTACTTTGAATTACAGCTCCACTTCTGGCATTTTAGTAGTTAATTGGACTTCTCCTTCCCCAACTGGCTTTGAACCATGATCCTCAGATTTCAGTTTCCTTAGCAGCTAGGATTACAGGTGTGAGCCATCACCAATACCCTGCTCACAATCTTTTTTAAAAGATAGAGGGGCTGGGTGGCTCATGCCTGTAATCCTAGCTACTCTGAAGGCTGAGATCTGAGGATTGCAGTTCAAACCCAGCCTCGGGCAGGAAAGGCTGTGAGACTCATCTCCAATAAATCACCAGAAAACCAGAAGTGGTGCTGTGGCTCTAGTGGTAGAGTGCTAGACTTGAACTCAAGAGCTGAGAGACAGTACCCAGGCCCAGAGTTCAAACCCCATGACTGACACCCCCCCCCAAAAAAAGTAGAGGGGCTGGGGATGTAGATCAATGATAGAAAACTTGCTTAGCATACAAGTTTGATTTTCAGCATGGCAGAAGGAGAAGGAGGAGGAGGAAGAGGAAGAGGAAGAAGAAGAGGAAGAAGATGATGGCAGCTGAGGCCTGAAATCCTACCTACTAAGGAGGTTGAGATTTGAGGACCTGGTTCAAGCAATCCAGGCAGAAAAGTCTGTGAGACTCTTATCTCCAATTTGCGCATGTGTGTATATGTCTGTATTGAGGCTTGAACTCAGGGCCTGGGTACTGTTCCTTAGCTTTTTCACTCAAGGTCGGTGCTCTACCACTTGAGTCACAGCTCTATTTCTGTTTTTTCTTGTTTGTTTTTTTTTTGTTTGTTTTTTGGTGTGTGTGGTTAATTGGAGATAAAAATCTCACAGACTTTCCTGCCCAGACTGGCTTTGAATTTTAATCCTCACATCTCAGCCTCCTGAGTAGCTTCTTGTATGCACAATTAGCCACCAAAAAATGTCCAAAGTACAGGAGTGGCTTAAGTGGTCTAGCACCAGTCTTGAGCAAAAGAGCCAAGGAAGAATTCAAGATTAGAATCAAAACACTGCACCTCAGTTACATAGTTAAGTGGTAAAAGAAGCCCAGACTTTGCTGGGCACTGATGGCTCACGCCTGTAATCCTACTCAGAAGGCTGAGATCTGAGGATCATGGTTCAAAGCCAGCCCGGACAGGAAAGTCTGTGAGACTCTTATCTCCAATAAACTACTAGAAAACCGGAAGTGGTGCTGTGGCTCAATGGTAGAGTGCTTGCCTTGAACTGAAGAGGGCAAGGACAGCACCCAGGCCCAGAGTTCAAGCCCCATGACTGACAAAAAAATAAAATAAAATAAAGCCCAGACTGAGGATTCATCAAATCAAAACTAAAAAACAGCTTGGGATTAGAACTTATGAAGCAGGGGCAAAAGGAATATCACAAAGGGTAAGATGTGCTGAGGACAGTTTGCAATCATGACTTGTTGTTGTTGTTTGTTTGTTTGTTTTTAATTTTTGCCAGTCCTGGGGCTTCAACTCAGGGCCTGGGCACTGTCCCTAAGCTTCTTTGTTTAAGGCTAGCACTCTACCCCTTGAGCCACAGCACCACTTCCAGCTTTTTCTGTTTACGTGGTGCTGAGGAATGGAACCCAGGGCTTCATGCATACTAGGCAAGCACTCTACCACTAAGCCACATTCCCAGGCCCATGGTATATTCTTTGATGGCAGAGGAATGACAAGCTGAAAGGGATATTTGTGGCACATTGTCAGGCTCATGGGGTGGAGAATGGACTGGGGCTGAAAAGGAACATTTATGGTCAGCCAGATCTGTAGCTATCTGTACAGCATCCAGGCATCAGGCAATAAAGGCCTGACTGGGAAGGGAAAGGACAAGAGAGATATTTCAAAAAGGAAAGCCACAGGACTGGGTACAGTAACCATAAAAAAAAAAAAAAAGCAGCCACTAGAACCAGACTGCCTGGCTCCTTTCTTTAAAGCTCCTTCCTGTGACCTTGGGCAGGTTTCTTCACCTCTCTAACCTCATGGTCCTCACTGCAAAAATGCAGGACAAAAGTCCAGACTTGTAGAGTGGTTCTAAGGATTAATTCAGCTAAGGCTAGTAAAACACGCTTAAGCCACTGCCTAAGACACCACTGCATTTAGTAACAACACCTGGACAATTGGCATTCAATAAATATATTCAGAGTAAACAGATGAGGCCATTTTGACAGACTGGCAGAGACTAAGGGTGCTTGGGACAAAGTGAAGAATAGAGATGCCTGGAAGTTTGAAGACAATGGGAAAGGACGGATCAGAAAAAAAGGTAAAACAGGGAGCTCAGTGGTAGCTCAATAGTACAGTATGCCCAGCATACGCAAAGTCCTTGGCTTAATTTCCAACACTGATAAAAAAGGTGGTGGGGGGGCGGGAACAAGGGAGAGATTTATGCAGTCAGGAAAGACTTGTGCTTATTGATACATAGATGAAAGACTTGAAGGGAACAGCTGAAAGACCCACTCAGTACCCAGGGCTCACACTTGTAATCCTAATTACTCAGGAAGCTGAGATCTGAGGATCACAGTTTGAAGCCAATCTGGACAAACAAATCCATGAGAGTCTTATCTACAATTAACTAGCAACAAGCCAGAAATAGAGCTGTGGCTCAAGTGGTAGAATGCCAGCCTTTAGCAACAGAACGAAAGGACAAGGCTGGGCATGGGTGGCTCATGCCTATAATCCTAGCTACTAAAGCGATTTCAAAATCATGATTCCAAGCCACCCTAGGCAGAAAAGTCTCTGTGAGACTCTTTTTTGTTGTTGTTTTTATGGGGCTTGAACTCTGGGCCTGGGTGCTGTCCTTCAGTTCTTCAGCTCAAGGCTAATGCTCTACCACTTGAGCCACAGCACCACTTCTGGTTTTCTGGTGGTTAATTGGAAATAAGAGTCTCATGGAGCTAGGTGCCGGAGGCTCATGCCTGAAATCTGAATATTGAGGTTCAAAGCCAGCCCAGGCAGAAAAGTCCATGAGACTCTTATCTCCAATTCCAGAAAACCAGAAGTGGGGCTGTGGCTCAAGTGGTAGAGCACTAGCCTTGAGCTGAAGAGCTCAGGGACAATGCTCAGACCCAGCGTTCAAGTCCCATGACCGAGAAGAAAAAAAAAAAAGTCTTATGGACTTTCCTGCCCAGGCTGGCTTTGAACTGTGATCCTCAGATCTCAGTCTCCTGAGTAGCTAGGATTACAGGCATGAGCCACCAGCTCCCTGCCCTGTGAGACTCCTATCTCCTATTAACCACTCAATACCTGGAAGTGGTGCCATGGCTCAAAGTGGTAGAGAACAAACCTTGAGCAAAGAAGAACTCAGAGACATGGGCTGGGAAGGTGGCTCAGTGGTAGAGTGCTGGCCTTGCATGTATGAGGCTCTGGATTAGATTCCTCAGCACCACATAAGCAGAAAATGCTGGAAGTGGCGCTGTGGCTCAAGTGTTAGAGTGCTAGCCTTGAGCTAAAGAGCTAAAGGACAGGGCCCAGGCCCAGAATTCAGGCTCCACAACTGACCCCACCCCCCACCCCACCCCCAAAAAAACCAAAAACTAAAGGGTATCACCTAAGCCCTGAGTTTGTTCCAGAGCAAAAATAAAAGGATTGTCCTCTGAAGGACCAGGCTGTAGAAGGAGGTGGGAAAGGATGGAGTCCTTATCTTGGCAAAATTTGAAGAACTGAGTTTAGAGGGGACTGTCGGTGTGGATAGCCCATGTCACAACATCCCATGTCACAAACTGTCCTATCATAGTGAGGTCCGGGACCTACCTGACTGATGGCTAAAACATGGTGTAATTGTGTCTGGGATAGCTATATATTTCCATTGGTTTGCTGTGTGAATGAATGCCCTGTAGTTTATGCTATAATCAAACGAAAACTAAAACTGACATCAAGGAGTTTGTTAACTGCTTCCTCTTATCATTAACTGACTCACAGGAGGTAAAATTCACAACCCCCAATTAATAGGCTGGCCAGGCAGTTTGTTTGAATTATTGATTTGGGTGGGTTAAAAAAAAAAGCGCAAGCTGGTTATCATCTTGCCACCTTTGCTCTGCCTTTTGCCAGTTTCAGTTTTAACTGTCTAAATATAATCCCAAACTACTATCAGTGCTAAATTGTTTTCCAGGTTTTCTGAAGACCTTTTTTTCCGATGTACCCTAATAGTACAATACTTCACTTCTGCTGGGTTGGGGCTAGAATTCAATGCAGATGTTCGAAGCCAGCCTGACCAAAAAATGTCTGTGAGATTCTTATCTCCAATTAACCACCAAAGTGCCAGAAATGAGATGTGACACTCAAATGATAGAGCGTAGACCTGGTCAGAAAGAGCCAAACCAAGCCAGAGTATGAGGTCCTCAGTTCAAGTCCCAGTAGCATCAGAAAAGAAATCTCATATACTTTTCTGCCTGACTTGGCTTCAAGCCCCAGTCCTTACATCTCAGCCTGCTGAACAGTGAAGCTGATAGGCATGAGCCACCAGCACCCAGCTTTGCTCTTTCCTTTTGTCTGCCCCGTGGTGGGTTCTTTTCTTTAGAACCTATGAGCTGATCTTTGTAAAGTACTTGGGACAGAGCCTAGCACTTGATAAGCACTAAGTACATTAGCTAGTAGATTTTTTTTGTTTTTGCCAGTCCTGGGGCTTGAACTCAGAGCCTGGGCACTGTGCCTGAGCTTCTTTTGCTGAAAGCTTGCACTCTACCACTTGAGCCACAGAACCACTTCCAGCCTTTTCTGTTTGTGGTGCTAAGGAATTGAGCCCAGGTTTTCATTCATGCTAGGCAAGCGCTCTACCACTGAGCCACATCCTTGCAGTAGCTAGTGGTTTTTTTTTTTTTATCACTGCCTGCTTGCCAGCGTCTGCAGGACCTACCCCACCCTCTCATCTTCAACTGCCAAATCCTCATCATCAGCTTTGATCGCAATGCAGCTTCTAGTCATTCATAAGACACCAGACCATCAGTCACAGGGGTAACCTCACAATGAGAATACCCCACTACCTCACATAGCCCAACTTCTTATCTCTTCCCCTTCTGCTCAACACTTGCAGAATATTATCAGGGCTACTTAGACACTGACCCCTTCAGAAAAGTTATCTCAATTTTGTTTTGCCCCACCCCCAGTTTAGAGCCCATTGCATTCCAACAGGCTAGTGCCTAATGCAAAGGCATTCCTGAGCTAAGTACTAGAAATGGGCTATCCAGCAGCACCTAGCAAATGGTCTTTGCTTCCAAGAAACAGTGATTTCCCCAGGCCCAGGGCCAGCCACAGGTACTCCACAGCTTTTGCAAATGGCTGGATCAGGAGCTGGGGCTAAGGCCTATGCAGCAGCCCTGATGGGGTCCACATAGGTCCTATGTGAGAAGTTATCAAGTTAGATAGTAAGAAGGGATTCTTCCCTGTTACTGTGGAACTCATGCAGGCTGCTGAAGGCAGGAACACATCTCCATGACTAATACTACAGGTACACTTGAAACTTGAAGGACTGTCCATTCTTTGCTGGCCTGGTGCAATACATACCCTTGGCAAGAGGGTGCCACAGTCTAGAAAGAACTTAATGTGTGAAGATAAGTTGAGGGGTGTGTAAAGAGACCAACCTGCAGACTACAAGCCTGCGATTGTCTGAGAAGACTTTTGCATCCATGGTGGTAGGAAATGCTATTCATGGCAGCCATGATTCCCAGTGTAGAGAAGATGCGTATGGTTTCACCTTGAAGAACTGGTAGATCACAAAAGCTATATTCAGTACTGGATGTAGAATAGACATAAGGGTAGTCCATAATGCTTTTTGCTGTTGGTGGTGGTGGCCACGGAGCTTGAACTCAGGGCCTGGATGCTATCCCTAAGCTTTTTTGCTCAAGGCTAATGCTCTACCACTTCAAGCCACAGCTCCACTTCCAGTTTTCTGGTGGTAAATTGGAAATGAGTCTCACAGACTTTACTGCCCAGGCTGGCTTCAAACTGTGATCCTCAGATAGCCTCCTAAGTAGCTAGGATTACAGGCACGTACCACTAACACCTGACCAGACCATAATGCTTTTCCTTTTCTTTTTTTGCATGGGCACTGTCCCTGAGCTCCTTTTTTTTTTTGGTCGTGGGGCCTGAACTCTTGGCCTGAGTGCTGTCCCTGCGCTCTTCAGCTCAAGGTGAGTGCTCTACCGCTTGAGCCACAGTGCCACTTCCGGTTTTCTAGTGGTTTATTGGAGATGAGTCTCACGGACTTTCCTGCCCAGGCTGGCTTTGAACTGTGATCCTCAGATCTTAGCCTCCTGAGTAGCTAGGATTACAGGTGTGAGCCATCGGCGCCCAGCATCCTGAGCTCCTTTTTGATCAAGGCTAGCACTCTACCACTTGAGCTACAGTGCCATTCCAGGCTTTGGTGTGATTAATTGGAGATAAGTCTCATTGACTTTCCTGCCTAGGCTGGCTTTGAACTGCAATCCTAAGATCTCAGCCTCCTGAGTAGCTAGTATTATTGATGTGAGCCACTAGTGCCCAGCCACTTCCCTTCTTGCCACTAGTAGAGGGCTAAATTAGCTAATCTATTTCTAGAACTTTGTTAGAATCTGGAGGAAATCTATTGGGGCTGTGCATGCTCCCTGTACAATGTTATATGCTACCATCTAATTAAAATGTCTTAGCCTCATCCCGTCAACTCACTCACCAAAACAAATGTAGGTAGGAAAATGAAGAGCTGACACTGTCCAAAAAGAAAGGTACTCATTGTCTTATGAAACAGTAACCTTTTCAACACTTTAATGACATTGTATTAAGAAAAAGAAAAGGGAGGAGTGGGGGCTGGGAATGTGGCTTACTGGTAGAGTGCTTGCCTAGCATGCATGAAGCCTGGGGTTGATTCCTCAGTACCACATAAACAGAAAAAGCCGAAGTAGTGCTGTGGCTCAAGGGGTAGAGCGCTAGCCTTGAGCAAAAGGAGCTCAGGAACAGTGCCCAGTCTGAGTTCAAGCCCAGGGACTGGGGGGAAAAAAGATGCGATGCCAGGCACCAGTTGCTCATGCCTGTAATCCTAGCTACTCAGGAAACAGATCTGAGGATTGCAGTTTGAAGCCAGCCCAGGCAGGAAAGTCTGTGAGACTGAAATGGTACTGTGGCTCAAGTGGTAGAGCACCAGTCTTGAGCACAAAAGCTCAGGGAGAGTGCCAAGGCCCCACCACCGACAAAAATAAAATGTAGATTGGTTCAGACAGGAAATGAGGATCAACTTAAGAGCCTTGAGTTCAGATGCTGCTTACCCATTCCCTATGTATTGTAAAAGATGCTCACCAAGGTAAGCCTGTGACAATGTTGATTCTTTCCCTCTCTACTTCTCAGACCCTGGAGATCTTTTCTCTTTGGTTGCCATCACCATTCCCATTTCCTTGATCCATCAGGATTAACTGCAAGGGGAGACCTCTCTTGGTCCTGGCCTCATGTTACAGAGGACCTGAGATTTTAAAGGAGACAGCCATTTGCCAATAAATATGCTTCGTATGGAACCACTATTCCCTCACATAACTCAGGATGTCTCACACCATTCCCAGCACCTTGCCTATATGTAGCTAATGCACAACAGAAATGCACGAATAGGGATGATTGCAAGAACTTGAATAAATGTGAAATGGTGTCAAGAAAGCTTCGTGTAGGCTCATTTCACAGCTGTAACCCTCCACTACTAGGGAGGCTGAGGCAGGAGGAATGCAAGTTTGACTGCCACCTAGGCATCTTAGCAAGATTGTTTCAAAACAAAAAGGGCTGGGGGTGTACCTTACTGATGGAGAGTTTGCTTGGCATGAATGAAACCCTGGGTTCAATCCTCAGAACTGGCCCTCAAAAAGAATTTCAAGCAAGGTTATTTTCAAAATGGGAATAGAGAGCCTACCTATTACACACAAAGCCACACATGAGGCCAACACTTAACAGCCATGTTCTAAGTATTTAAGTCTCCCAAACAGTTGGGGTCCTTATTCAACATGCACACACCCACTACTTTATTCTTATAGATGACAGAAGGAAAAAGTTCAGGGCAGTGACTTGTCCATGTAAGCAGCAGGGTTTGTCAAACCCAAGTCACTGAGCAGAACTAGCTCAGTTTGTAGGTCACAAAGTGAAGGAAAGGGGGCCAAACACGGAAGATTCCCCCCCACTCAGGGGGCTGGGTAGCAGAGTTTGGCTGCACAGCAAAGGTGTTGAAAAGCCGTCAGGAAGCAGAAAGGACTCTATGCCCTGGAGCTGAAGGGAGAGAATGAGCTGATACCTCCTTTAGTTAAATCTAGGAAAACAGTTGATTGGCATTATGAAAACAGAATAATGAAGAGAGTGTGGGGAAGAAGAGAGAGAGAGAGGGAGAGAGAGAGAGAGAGAGTGTGTGTGTGTGTGTATGTGTGTGTGAGAGAGAGTATTCGATTGGGATACCTTGTATCCTTGTTTGACAAAGTAGAAGTGAAGCACCCTCCCTTTTTACAACTAATGCATGAAAAAGAAAAAAAGGGGGGGTTAAATCCTCTTGTTTCCTCAAAAATCAAACCATTGGGGCTGGGAATGTGGCTTATGGTAGAGTGCTTGCCTAGCATGCATGAAGCCCTAGGTTCAGTTCCTCAGTACCACATAGACAGAAAAGGCCAGAAGAGGCACTGTGGTTCAAGTGAAAGAGAGCTAGCCTTGAGCAAAAGAAGCTCAGGGACAATGCATAGGCCCTGAGTTCAAGCCCCAGGACTGGCAAAAATAAAAAAAATAAAATAAAATCATTTTAAGCCCACTACCATTGGCTCATGCCTGTAATCCTAGCTACTCTACTTGGGAGGGTGAGATCCGAGATAACAGTTTAAAGGCAGCTTGGGAAGAAAAGTCTGTGAGACTCATCTCCAATTAACCAACATAAAGCTGGAAGTAGAGGTGTGGCTCAAGTGGTAACAGTGCCAGCCTTGAGAGAAAAAGCCAATGGAGACTGTGAGGCCCCCAGAGTTCAAGCTCCAGTACAAGCACATAGGTACAAAAGCCATTTTATATCTAGCCAAAGAAATCGCTGTGAAATTTTTCCCTGGGCCACAGCTCAGACTGAGTCAATCTCAAAGGAAAAAGCAGAATGGCTTGCCTATGCCTTCCCATTCTTCACAGAAATCCAGACAAAAACCCAGTGCTTCCTTTGCTTTCTAGTCCAGAAAGTATTTCTGGAACATGTTCTTTCCAAAACAGAAGGAACCCACCTAGCAGCTTCTAAAAGCCTGGACTTAATTTTCTGACTTTGTGCACAATCAATCCCTGAAGCTCTACAGCAATTTGATGATGAGTAACCCTGGCCCCCACAACTGCCCAGATGCCCATTGTGCCTGGTGCACCCTCTCTGTAAGGGGTGTGTCCTGCTCCTGATATGTTTTTTCTTTCCCCCCATACGTCCCCCACCTTTCATAAGAAAGCCAAACCATGCTCCAAAACAAAAACCAAATTTATTCAGCAGACATTTTAATTAAGAAATCCTGTAAATCAGGACCACCACAATTTCACACACTCCGTTGCGAAGTGTACGTCAATAGCTACATCTGGAGGATGAACAAGCCATTGAATCTTAAAAAAAAAAAATTCATTTAGCTACCTTAAAATTGGGGAGGGGGGGCACCTTACTAAAGTGCCATCAAGTTTCACAAGGGTAAAGCCAGCAGTTTCTCCTCTCGGAGAGTCACATTTTAAAAACAGTTTCACTCACAAAGGAGAACTGGCAGGTGAGGAACTGCAGGGCAGAGGTTCAGGCCCACGAGGCCAGAACTGAGCAGAAAGGAGTCCAGGGCTTTCATCCAACCCCACAGACACCAGAAATAAAGAGATTGTTTATGACGGTTTCTGAGAAAGCTGGTGGTGTAGCCAAGAGTGGCCCAGCATGAGGAGTTCTGGAGATTAGAGCACAGAAAAAGTGAGTAACTCGCCCTACAAGTCCCTCTGCTGGAGTGTCCTTAGGAGACTCCAAATGGTGGCAAAAGAGATAGGGGTCTTTCTTGGAGCAAGAGAAAGAAAATATCTCTGGGTGAGTTAGCTCTTCCCTGGAACCCCACAGCCTCCCCACGTACAGCAAAGCTGACCTTGAACCACAGGAAGCAAGGTCAAGTCATTTGAAAGTCCACATTCCAACTCAAGTCCCCTCACCTTCCAAATTCTCCACCCTCCTTCCAGTCCCAGTCTCCCACCTCCACCAAGTAGGAGAAAGGGGGAGGGAGTTGCCAAGACACCCACCGCCAAGCTTTTACATTCCTCACCCCACAATTTCTTTGCACAACACTTTTAGCACCATTTTTAGTAAGCTCCTCCACCGGAAAAATGAGAAAAGGGCATTCGTATCACTAGTTTTCAAGTATTGTTAGCCTTCGCGATTTCCACCCCTCCCGAGCCCTAGCTTTAAACACTCCAAGCACAGGACGCCCCCAAGGCTAACTCAGGTACTAGTTGATCCAATAGCTGCCATAGTTCTCCCAGTTTATTATTCCAGGTCCTCGGTCCTGGGTGGCCAGGGAAATTCTCACGCAGCATGCAAGCACCCTAACCGGTGCATTCCTCCACGCTTTGACGTTTTCTCCCACAACTTCGCCTCCCTGATGTGTGGCCTGTCGCTCCCCAGAATAGAGATAGCTTCTTCCTTTCCGGATGCTGCTGGGTCTGTGAAGCGGCGACCTCTTCCTCCTCCCGGGACCCGGGTCAGAGCCAGGTTCCCGAGGTCTGCAGGGTAACGGGGTCCGTTCCGCTGCAGCCGCTCCCCGACTCGGGGGCGGTCGCGGGGTTCGTGGCTGCAACCGCAGCGACCGCTCGCTGGAGCCTGCGCACCGCCTCCTTGATGAGATTCCCCGAGAGCACGAGCTGCTGCAGGAGCCGGTGCGGGTCGTCGTCGCCCGCGCGCGGCCCAGCTTGGGTCCACCGACGCTGGTGGAGGCGACGGGAGGCGACGGCGCCCCGGAGCCATCCTCGCCG
>NW_012267252.1:1566119-1566780 GCF_000151885.1 Dipodomys ordii
TCGCCGATCTGGACCACCAGCCGGTCCACCTCGCCCGAGCCGCCCAGCGTCACCGACTGCTCCAGCAGGAGGAAGCTGTCTTCCTCCTCCTCCTCCTCCCCCTCCGCTTCCTCGCCGGCTTCCTCTACCTCTTCCCTCCGGCACGGCATGGCCCCCCGCCCGGGCACACGGGGCTCAGAAGGCGTCGCTGGCGGCTCGACTGCCCGCGGGTTCGGCGGGTCGCGGCAGAGGCGGGCGTGGGGCCGAGGCGGAGGCCGAGGCCTGGGGAACGCGGAGGCCGGGGCAGGCGGGCGGTAGCGCGGCGCGCTGGCAGCCGCGGGAGCCGGAGCCTTGCCGGCTGGGGTTGATTTGTAAACAATGGGTGACGTTTCCTGGGCGCTACCACGGCGCGGGGCGGGGGGGGTGGGGGGGAAGCACCGAGGCGCGGGGCGCTGCGGGTGGTGCAGGGCTGCAGCCCTAGCCCTCTGCTATTTGAATTTGTTTTCTACCTCTGACTCAACGCGGGGGGTAGTGACATCTCCCCTTCATCCTCCTTCCGTCCCCGGCCCCACAGCAGCGTAAGACCATGCACACCCCGAAGTGGCCCGAGTTGGTTTTTCCCACACACTGACACACCCACCCACACACCAAGCCATTGAATCTTAAAAAAAAAAAATTCATT
>NW_012267252.1:1567691-1623409 GCF_000151885.1 Dipodomys ordii
GCCACTTCCGGTTTTCTGGTGGTTTATTGGAGATAGGAGTCTCACGGTCTTTCCTGCCCGGGCTGACTTTGAACCGAGATCCTCAGATCTCAGCCTCCTGAGTAGCTAGGATTACAGGCGTGAGCCACCAGCGCCCGGCCATTTCTATTATTTCTAACAAACTAAATGTCTGTTAGCCAACTAAACTTCTTTTTTTGTAAGTACATACTAGAAGTTAACCCTTTTCTCCCATATTTTGCTACAAACATTTTTCTCCCTCACCTCCCCCCAGTAGTCGGCCTTGAACTCTGGGTCTGGGTGCTGTCCCTAACCTCTTCAGCTCAAGGCTACCACTCTACCACTTGAGTGGTTTTCTGGTGGTTTATTGGGGAGGTAAGAGTCTCACGGACTTTCCTGCCTATGTTGGTTTTGAACTGCAATCTTCAGATCTCAGCCCCCCTTCCCCCCCCCAGTAGCTAGGATTATAGGAGGGAGCCATCAGCGTCCGGCTGCTACAAACATTTCTTCAGATTATTGTTGGCTCTGTACACCTTTCCCCCCAGTAAAACCAATTTTAATGTAGTCAAATCTATAAAATCCTTTCCTTTAGACATCATGCTAAATTTAGTTTCCTTGCCCCCAGAAAGTTATTCTGTTCAATTTAGATTTTTCTAATTCCTTGATTTCTTTCAAATCCATATGGAATTAATTTTGGTCTTTGGTTCAGGGAGATGAGATGAAATGAATTATTTCCCCCCATAGAGCTTGCCAGTCAGGGCTGAGGCATGTGGGGTAGTATACACAGATGCTCTGTTTTACTAGTTCCTAGTTGCTGGTTGAACTGGTGGTTGTGAAGACTGGGTGGGGCTGAGAATATTTTTGATCGGTCTCTTGCAGAGTCAAAAGAGCCCTGAGCAGGTTGTACAAAGACCTAGATTCAAGTCTCATTCCTGCTACAGCCTGGGTGTGGGACTCCTGGCAAATCAGTTTACAAGTGTTTTCCCTTGTAAAATGGAAAAAATAATCCCTGCCCTGCCTACCTCTGAGGATTGTTTTCAGGATCAAATGAGATGCTGGGAGCAGGCTTTGCCAGGCATTACACAAATGTACTGTGGGATTAAGTCCAGTGGTTTACTGACAGAGCTGGCTCCTTTCCAGCATGTCCCCCTTACCTCTGGAAATATTAATGGTAAAGGTCCCCCTGCAGCCCACTAGGCAAAAAACATCCTAAGGGAACTACTTCCATGGGCTGGCTGTTCCCTACAATTCTGCTTCCTGTCTACCCCAACCAGGGATTGTCTGGAAGGTAGCCCATGGGCTTCCAAGCCTCCAGGTGTCTCACCTCAACCAGTTCTGCAGGTTTGTGCGAAGGCACTTTTCCCAGCAGGCAGCTGTCTCCATTTCCAAGGAAGTCTCTTCACCCACTTTACTGACGGAACTGGAAACCATTCTCCCAGAGAGCAAGTTTCATTTTCATTCTGATAGTACTTACTGGAGAATTTCAAGGGGAATGAAAACTAAGGGAGGGCTTATGGATTTCAGTAGAGTTAAAATGGTAATTTTTCCCCCGCCTTTTTGTAAGAGGATGCCTGGCTGTAAGTAGAGAAAAGCAGTTTTATGCTCCATTGACTTTAAACATTAATGGGCCTGGCAAAGCTATTGTCTCTAACCCAGCATCCCTGGAAGTTGTTTTGTCTTCCTGTCAGGATAATTCCAATAGTGTTCTTCACACTATAGGAAATGGAGCTTTGAGATGATATTCTTTTAAAAAATTCTTCCCTTTGTAATGTTGCTTTTGTGTGCAGATTGCTATGTAAATATGCCTGGCCTGCGATATTATACTGTTCATTATAGCAAGGAATGCATTATGAGAGACCTGCTACATTTGCTGGGGGCGCTTCTCTGGAGAGTGGAAAGTGCTGTGCTGGACCAGTAGGAGGCAGAGAAATGCCCTGGATTAGAAAGCAAAACACAAGGTGCCAGAGAGGCTCAGATGCAATTAAAAGTAATGAGAAGGTATCAAAAAGGGAAACAATGAGAGCTGTGTGCCTGGCACACTGCCTGCCTGGAAAGAGACACCGAGAGCATTGAAAAGCACCTGGGGAGGAACAGTGTTCGGGGTTTCTGCATTCATGTAGACCACAGGGAAATCTCAGTTTGCCTGCCATGTGGATTTACACCATGTGGATTTACATTGTGTGTGTGTGTGTGTGTGTGTGTGTGTCCTGGGGCTTGAACTCAGGGCCTGGGTACTGCCCTGTGCTTTTTTTTTTTACTCAAGGCTAGTTCTCTACACTTGAGCCACACCTCTACTTCTAGCTTTTTGGTGGTTGATTGGAGATAAGTCTCCTGACCTTCTGCCCCAGCTGGCTTTGAACTATGGTCCTCAGATCTCAGCCTCCTGAATAGCAAGGATTACAGATATGAGCCACTGGCATCAGGCCAATAGTGTTATTTTAGGCTACCAGGTTTTAGGAAATTTGTTACAACAGCAATAGGAAGTAATAAACAGGCTAACATAGGAAAATGCATAACCAAATTATTTTACTGTGCCTTAAAGGTTATAAAAGAACTAGATATCAAGTGTGATGGCTCATTCCGGGTGGGATGGTAACTCAGCTCAGTCATTTTAAGTTAGGAAATAGTTCTGGAGAAAGTGATCCAAGTGGGGACTATGAGGACAGTATGGCTGAATGTCTGTGAAAACTTGCCTCCCCCAGAACACAGCTAGAATATGCTTCTCAACTTACTTTGCAGCCAGTAGAGTGTGAGCAGAAACGACACATACAGACCCACAAACCCTCCTTGTATGTCTATCCAACATACTTTCCTGCTGTGCTAACAGATGTCTATATCCATGGCCATCTTAGAAGTCACATGTGGGGGTTGGGAAGGTGGCTCAGTGGTAGAGCGCTTGCCTTGCATGCCTGAGGCCCTGGGTTCAATTCCTCAGCACCACATAAGCAAAAAGAAAAAAGCCGGAAGTGGTGCTATGGCTCAAGTGGTGGAGTGCTTGCCTTGAGCTGAAGAGCTGAGGGACAGCACCCAGGCCCAGAGTTCAGGCCCCACGACCAGACCCCCCCCCAAAAAAAAGAAGTCACATGTGGAAGATAGCAATGGTCTTTATGCCCCACCATAACTAAAGCAGCTGTATACATTCACCCCCCCAGGAATACCAAATGCTCAGATTCCTTATATAAAATGGAGAAGGCCTAGCAACCCAGGAGGCTGAGATCACACACACACACACACACACACACACACACACACACACACACACACACACACACACGACTATTGCCACTGTGGCAAGGATATGGAGAAATAAGAACCCTCATACATTACTGGAATATAAAATGGTGCAACTACTTGTAAAATGGTACAGGTACTTTGGACAGTTTATTTCTTAAAGGTTAAACATAAACTTAGTACTCCTAAGACTCTTTACTCAAGGGAACTGAAACACACGTCCACATAAAGACATGCATGAGAATGTTCAGAGCAGCATTAGTCATAGCTCCCAAACTGGAAACAATCCAAACATCCATCACTTGGTAAATGGATAAACCAAACATACACATACATTTAAATAATACTCAGCAATTTAAAAGAATAAATTATTGATACATGTTGTTAGCATGGGGAATCTAAAAAATACTACATTAAGGAAGAAAGCCAGACACACAAGCCCACACATGACATAATCCCATCCCACTGAGTTGGCAAATGTATAGACAAGAAGTACTCCAATTATGATTTGAGGTCAGGGGTTAGAAGAGTAACAACAAATGGGCATGAGGAAACGGGTAATTTAAAATGATTTGAAACTATAAATTAGTGATGGTTACACAATCTATGGCTTTAACAAAAGTCATAGAATTGTGCAGTAATAATGAACTTTTTTTTTTGTCAGTCGTGGGGCTTGAACTCTGGGCCTGAGCACTGTCCCTCAGCTCTTCAGCTCAAGGCTAGCACTCTACCACTTGAGCTACAGCACCACTTCCAAATGATGAACAGATTTTATGGTATGTATACTATGAATGAACAGACCTGGTGAGTTGGGTTTTCTCTCCAATTTTGTTAGCGTATATTGGGGGAAGGGGTGTACACACAAGAGCAGGCACCAGTACTGGGGCTTAAACTCAGGGCCTGGGAGCTGTCCCTGAGCTTTTACTGCTTACGGCTAGCACTTTACCACTTGAGCCACAGCTCTACTTCTAGCTTATTATTACTATTATTATTAGCACATTAATTTGCTAACGAAATGGGTGTGGCCAGTTAAACTACTTTGAAACTGTTGCATGTTAAAATGTTTGTCATACAGATTACGGAACACAGTAAAGAAAAAAGAAAGTATTTGTATGGGGATTTGCTCATTGAATTGAGCTTTTTCATTCTTGCAGCTAATTCCCGTCCAAAGTAATGATGGAATTTTTACTCTACATTCTCACAGACCTGAGTAAGGTGATGTTGTTGATGACATTCCACCACCAACTTCCCATCTTTTCCTTTTTGTTGTTGTTCTTTCCTTCCCGTCCCACTCCTGATCCTGTCAGTGAGACCTATGAGTTTTCCTGCCATCAGCTGTAGTTTTTCCAAATTTCTCTCCCAGGACGCAAGAAAATTGTGTTGTTTTCAGAGTGCTCTCATGTGGCCAAGTTGGGTGTGGGAAGGTGGGTATGAGCAGAAAGCAAAGGTCAGGTGCAGACAGCATGCAGTACCTATTTTTAGCTTTTTGCTAATTAATTGGAGATAAGAGTCTTAGGGATTTTCCTACCCAGACTAGCTGAGAATTTTTTTTTTTTTTTTGGTCAGTCATGGGGCTTAAACTCTGGGCCTGAACACTGTCCCTCAGCTCTTCAGCTCAAGGTGAGCACTCTACTACTTGAGGCACAGTGCCACTTCCGGTTTTCAGGTAGTTAATTCTCCAATTAGTCTCACAGACTTTCCTGCCTGGCCTAGCTTTGAACTGCGATCCTCAGATCTCAGCCTCCTGAGTAGCTAAGATTATAGGCATGAGCCACTGGCACCCAGTCCTCTGTGAATTCGTCTCAAGGTTCCCTAAGCTACTCAGTCACAATAGTTTGCAAGTGTGTGTGACACACTCAGATTTACCCCTAATTCCTAGGTGTAGTCCACTAGGGCCCTGGCCTAATGTGAGTACATGTGTCATTTGTTTGAATTTCTTTTTCTTTTTGTCAGTCATGGGGCTTGAACTCAGGGCCTAGGCACTGTGCTCAAGGCTAGCACTCTACAACTTGAGCCACAGCACTACTTCCAATTTTCTGGTGGTTAATTGGAGACAAGCGGCTCCTGGGCTGGCTTTGAACCACAATCCTCAGATCTCAGCCTTCTGAGTAAGATTACAGGCATGAGCCACCAGTGTCCAGCTTGAATTTCACTCTTGGTAGTTCCTAAACTCCCACTTTTGACCTCTTAGCCTCATGAGGCTACCAAGAGTGAATTTCAGTCTCCCTCACATACACATCTGGCTCTTCCTAATCTTCACCATTACCACCACCATCTTCCCAACTCAAGTTCCTCTTTTGTGGGTTCCTCCTCTTTTGCCTGTAACAGCATTGCCCAAAAGTGGAGGAGCTTGTCCCCCAATCCTTCTACCCCCAACAAACAATCTAAAGAAAACAGGATGGGGCTGGGAAGGTAGCTCAGTGGTAGAGTGCTTGCCTTGCATGCATGAGGCCCTGGGTTCCATTCCTCAGCACCACATAAGCAAAAAGAAAAAAGCCGGAAGTGGTGCTATGGCTCAAGTGGTGGAGTGCTTGCCTTGAGCTGAAGAGCTGAGGGACAGCGCCCAGGCCCAGAGTTCAGGTCCCATGACCGACAAAACAAAACAAAACAGGAAGTCTGGCATGCAAGAAAACCTTGAAGACAGGTCCATCCTCAAGCCCACCTTCTAACCAGTTTGCTAACCTTAGGCTCAGATGTCTAGGAAGCTTGGAGTTTGCACTATTTTCTCTTTCAAGCCTACTTGTCCTTCAGGTCTTAGCTAAGAAGCCCTCCTCCCATTGTCCCTTCATCCAAATCACTGATAACATCCTGCTAAACCTTCATAGCACTTTTGCTTATTTATCTGTCTCTTGCTTATAAACTGAAGGGAAGAAGCCTATCTGCCATGTTTACTAATGTAACTCCCATGCCTCACAACGTTTTCTTGGATGAAAGTCCTTTGCTTGGGATAAAAGCACAAGTATGTATTATAACAGAAAATAAACACTGGGAGCTGGTGGTTCATGCCTTTAATCCTAGCTACACAGGAGGCTGCCATCTGAGGATCACAGTTTGAAGCCAGCCTGGGCAGCAAAGTCCATGAGACTCTTATCTCTAATGAACTACTCAGAAAAGGCCAGAAGTGGCACTGTGGCTCAAGTGGTAGAGCACTAGCCTTCAGCCAAAGCAGCTTAGGGACAGTGCCCAGGCCCTGAGTTCAAGCCCCAGGACCTACACAAGAGAGAGAGATAGAGAGCTGGGCACTGGTAGCTCATGCCTGTTATCTAGCTACTCAGGAGGCTGAGATCTGAGGATCCAGGTTTCAAAGTCAGCCTGAGCAGGAGACTCTTATCTCCAATAAACCACTAAAAAAACAGAAGTGGTGCTGTGACTCAAGTGGTAGAGTGCTCACCTTAAGCTGAAGAGTGCCGGGACAGTGCCCAAGCTGAGCTCAAGCCCCATATCCAACAGAGAGAGAGAAAGAGAGAGAGAGAGAGAGAGAGACAGAGCCAGAGAGACAGGCAGAGACAGAGAATATAAAGAATGTGGAAAAGTTACAGGCCAAACTCTACTAGCCCCTTCTCCAAGGTAGAAATAGAACAAATACCCAGCCCTGCCCAGACATGTCCTCATCAAGACGTGAAGGAGTTGCCATGATACAACTGCACCCTCTTCTCACCCAGCACAAAAAGACCTGTTCTGTAACAGGTTTTCTACATAGATGCAGGGCTGTGGGAGAAAAATACCTGCAATGCAATGAACAGGAAGCAGACACTGGTGTCCCAACTTCTCATGGCATTTAGAAATTCACAGCCAAGCCTCTTGGTAGCTCTGTATTCTCCCCAGGGCTAAGTTCAGCTAAGGTTGCAGAAGCATGGAACTTCTGAGGCCTGGGCACTGCCTTAAGCCACCTGCAGAACTCAGCCCTCTGTATCCTCTGTCCTTTGGGGTCTCAGATGCCAAATGGTACCCATAACATAACCACCATCAGAATGCAACTGACATCTTTCTAGTGGCTCATGCCTACAATCCTAGCTACCCAGGTAGCTAAGATCTGAAGATCTTAGTTCAAAGCCAGCTCAGGTAGGAAAGTCCTTGAGATTCTTATCTGCCATTTAATGAGCAAAAAGGCAAAATTGGAGTTCTGGCTCAAGTGGTATAGTGCTACCTTTGAGCAAAAAAGCTAAGGTACAATGCCCAGAGCCTAAGTTCAAACCCCAGAACTAGCATGAAAGAGAGAGGGAGAGGGAGAGAGACAGAGACAGAGAGACAGAAAGAGAGAGAGGAGACAGAGACAAAGAGACAGAGACAGAGAGACAGAGAGAAAGGAGACAGAGAGGGAGGGAGAGAGAAAGACAGAGAGAGAGAAAGAATGAGAATGGTATCACAGGGATCCAAAGAGATAATTATGTACGGATGCCTTCCATAAACTATAGGACCTTGGGCTGCAGTTAACCACTGAACAGACTTGGATCTCAGAGTGTGAATCAGGTGTGACTGACCATATACAAGCAGATTCCAGGGCCCCAAGAAAGGGACACATGTGACCCATGTGACATTCTCTAAATGGGTGGGGAAGGATTTTCTTCAGAATAATATATGCTAGCCTTACTACTTCACTGTGAGTGCTGACTTTGAGAAGTATACTGTGCCTACTTATAGGGAGTTGAATTTGCTGGAATTTAGATTAAGAAGGAATTTTTAGATAAGAATTGTTGCACAACGTCGCCACTGTAAAATCTGTTCAGGGTGATTTGGTGCCTGGTCATTTTTATGAACATATTTCCTGAGGGTTGTTCTCAAGTTAACTTCTGTGTATGTAACTCAGGATCGTTGGCCTCAAGTCCAAGGGAGCCTTGAGGACCGCACAGGTGATTTCTGGCACCATTCATAAATCCAGCTGCTTGCCAGCAATGCCTCAGAATCTCTCTGAAATTGTGGCTTTAAATGATCGGCTCTGTAATTAGTACCTATGGGTCTTCATAGTGACATGCCTAGAATATGAAAACCAGACTGCCCTCTGCAATGTTCTACCCTCCAAATCCACATAGGAGGGATGAGATTAGTTATCTGTTATAGGTCCAGAGGGAACAGGCTGTCTCCCTGGTAAGGGCAGAAAAGTTGGCTTAGAAATGCAATTCAGGCATGTTTCCATGTGAGAGCCTCATTGGATCTCAGAAAAGTTTCTTAGTAACAGGCAGGAAAGTGGCTTCAGAGCCTGGGAGGCACTGGGGAGGAGGGATCCGTCCCATTCTACAACACTAATCACCAGGCAGAGGGAGGGGGGCTAGAATGGGCACCAATCTGCAGGCATAGCCTCATGGAGACAAAGTTGTGCCAATGACATTACTAATGTACTACTCATGGAATTGTTTGCCTTGTTTATTTTTGTTGTTGTTTTTAAATTTTAGTGCTGGCTGGGGCCTTGAACTCAGGGCCTGAGCACTGTTCCTGAGCTTTCTGCCTCAAGGCTAGTGCTCTTTGCTCTGCTTTACGCTCATTAAAACCACCACTTTGGGGCTGGGAAGGTGGCTCAGCGGTAGAGTGCTTGCCTTGCATGCACAAGGCCCTAGGTGCGATTCCTCAGCACCACATAAGCGGAAAAGCCGAAAGTGGCGCTGTGGCTCAAGTTGGTAGAGCCCTAGCCTTGAGCTGAAGAGCTCAGGCAGAGCCCAGGCCCAGAGTTCAGGCCTCATGACTGACAGGGGGAAAAAAAAATAACCACTTTTAGTTGAGAACTGGCGGCTCACACCTACAATCTTAGCTACTTCAGCGGGTGAGATCTGGAGACTGAAGCTTGAAGCCAGCATGGGAAGGAAAGTCCCATGAGACTCTTACTCACAGGGGCCAGAGGGCTGGGAGACATTTAAGCGGTAGAATGCTAGCCTTGAGCAGAAACCCGAGGGACACGCACGTGCGCGCGCGCACACACACACACACACTTTTCACTTGAGATACAAGGCAGAATATGTTCTGACCATCTTCAGTAATTATACATTTTTTTTTTCTTGCCAGTTTTGGGGCTTGAACTCAAGAACATGGTTTTCTTGCTTGTTCAGCTGATATTCTACAACTTGAGTCATGTGTTCAGTAGCTTTTTGTTCATTATTTTGGAGATGGAATCTGACTTTTCTACTTCTGCCAGCTCCAAATCATGTTGTGAATCTCAGCCTCCTGAGTAGCTAGGATTATAGGCATGTCTCATATAGTAGGTAGTTCTATTTCTAAGAATTGTAACAATAAATTAAAATTTTGGCTATTTCTCTCATGAATTTGTTTACTTCTCTGAACCTAATCAATACTGTTGTCAGACTTACAGAGCTATCTCCAGACCCCAGTTTTGGAATAAGTGTATGGCAACAAGACACAGTAGCCTCCACCCATATTGGTGGATAACACTTCAAAATCCTATTATGGGTATTTCTATAACCAGTCAATGAAACTTGGGATGGGAAAAAAACCTCTGCCACGGCAAACCTGGCCTTGGATGACTCGGCTGTGCACAACAGATTGGTAAGTGTTTCTAATGGCAGTAGCCAGATTAAGCATAATTTCAGGAAATGGCAAACCAGCTTACATTGTCTCAAATCAGGGTTATTTTCTAGAGTACAGTCATCTATCTATTCATAATAATATATATAAAAAATAGAACAAAGAGCATTCATCATGCCATTTTCTAAATATTGCACTGCACACAATCTAGCATTGAGTGATGGCTTTAAATTCCTGTGGAAGCAAAGAGCTATACACTTATGAACTCAACGATATTTTATAAATAAACTGAGCTCATCCAGTGGGTAAATATTTTAAATTGGGCCACTGAAAATGATACTTCTAAAGTGTTTGCCTAGAGAGGGTAAAATCTTTGTTGGAATTAAGTGCAAATATACAATATAAACATATTTAAAAATTATCTTTGTATTAAAAAAGGGGGAGGGGGCGAGCACAGGAAACAACAACAAATCCCAGGAGTAAAATATATTAGGATCAAGTAAGAATTTGTCAAAGTGTTCTAGCCCCTGCTTTTACTTTTCCAAATGTGAAGTTTTATTGCTTTTTACTATTATACAGATTTTTTTGTGTGTGTGGTTATGGGGCTTGAACTCAGAGCCCAGGCAATGTCTCTGAGCTCTTTTGCTCAAAGCTAGTGTTCTACCTACCACTTTGAGCCACAACTCCACTCCGTTTTTGAGTGGTTAATTGGAGTTAAGTCTCATGGGAACTTTTCTGCTCATGTTGACTTCAAACCATAATCCTCAGATCTCATCCCCCTGAGTAGCTAGGATTATAGATGTAAGTCATCGGCACCCAGCTTTTTACTATATATATATATATATATATGCAAATATATACACATATGTGTGTGTGTGTGTGTGTGTGCCAGTCCTGGGGCTTGAACTCAGGCCTGGGCACTGTTCTTTTCCTCACTAGCACTCACTCTGCCACTTGAGCCACAGCGCCACTTCTGGCTTTTTCTGTTTATGTGGTACTGAGCAATCAAACCCAGGTCTTCATGTATGTTAGGCAAGCATTCTACCACTAAGCCACATTTCCAGCCCTTTCTACAGAAACTTTAAGACTTTTTTTTTTTTGGGTCTGGTCGTGGGGCCTGAACTCTGGGCCTGGGCGCTGTCCCTCAGCTCTTCAGCTCAAGGCTAGCGCTCTACCACCTGAGCCACAGCGCCACTTTCGGCTTTTTTCTTTTTGCTTATGTGGTACTGAGGAATCGAACCCAGGGCCTCGAGCATGCAAGGCAAGCGCTCTACCACTGAGCCATCTTCCCAGCCCCCAGAAACTTTAAGACTTTTAAATAATAGATGCTACATTATTTCTCTTTCAATCCCTTTAGGTAGATGATATGACAGCAGATGAAAGGCATTTTTCTTTTCAATCCTAGGGCTTCAACTCAGGGCCTAGATGCTATACCTATTTTATTTTATTTTTTGCTCAAGGATAGTGCTCTACCACTTGAAAAACTCTGGCTCTATTTCTGGCTTTTTGGTGGTTAATTGGAGGTAAGAGTTTCACAGACTTTCCAGCCTGGACTGGCTTTAAACTGTGATCCTCAGATCTCAGCCTCCTAAGTAGCCAGGATCACAGGCATGAGCCATCAGCACCAGGCTCATTTTTCTTTTTCTTTTTTTGTTTTTTATTTTTTTTTTTGGGGGGGGGTCTGGTCATGGGGCCTGAACTCTGTCCCTCAGCTCTTCAGCTCAAGGTGAGCGCTCTACCACTTGAGCCACAGCGCCACTTCCAGCTTTTTGCTTATGTGGTGCTGAGGAATCGAACCCAGGGCCTCAGGCATGCAAGGCAAGTGCTCTACCACTGAGCCAACTTCCCAGCCCCTCATTTTTCTTTTTAATATAGGCATTCAAGTGCTACAGCTTTTCCTCTAAGTGCTACTTTAACTGCTTCTCACATATTTTGAATATGTTGTACTTTCATTTACAATAATTCCAAATTACTTCCTAGTATGTTTTTAACTTCTTTGAGTCACTGTTTATTAAGAAGTATGTTACTTATTTTCCAAATATTTGGAGTTTTCTCAGAAGTCTTTGTTGTTGATGTCCAATTATTTCCATTGTATTCAGAGAATATATTTGAGGTGACTTACTATCTTAGTCATATATATATTTTTTATTTATTTATTTTTTGGTCAGTCCTGGGGCTTGAACTCAGGGCGTAGGCACTGGGGTCCTTGAGCTTCTTATGCTCAAGGCTAGACTTGAGCCAGAGCACCACTTTCAGCTTTTTATGTTTATGTGGTACTGAGGAATCGAACCCTAGGGCTAAATGCATGCTAGGCAAACACTCTACCACTAAGCCACATTCTCAGCCAGCTTTATTACTTTTACAATTAAATATAAAATATTTTAATTGTATATATTACCTTTTAAAATAAAAATGCCAAAATTAAAAAAATAGAGAAGGAACTCTGAGGACTGAAGACAGAGGCTACTGAAGCATCATAAGCATTTTTTCACCAATCTCAATTAATACAAAAAACAGCCTTGCTGGGGCTGATCATGGTATAAGAAATACTACATAGGGGCTGGGAAGGTGGCTCAGTGGTAGAGCGCTTGCCTTGCATGCATGAGGCCCTGGGTTCGATTCCTCAGCACCACATAAGCAAAAAGCTGGAAGTGGCGCTGTGGCTCAAGTGGTAGAGCACTAGCCTTGAGCTGAAGAGCTGAGGGACAGCGCCCAGGCCCAGAGTTCAGGCCCCCACAACTGGACCCAAAAGAAAAAAAAAACAAAAAAAAGCCAGAAGTGGTGCTGTGGCTCAAGTGGTAGAGCGCTAGTCTTGAGCTGAAGAGCTGAGGGACAGCGCCCAGGCCCAGAGTTCAGGCCCCCACAACTGGACCGCCCCCCCCCAAAATAAACACTACATATCTAGAAAGAAGGCTACTGCCAACAATGAACCTCCAGGACAGTCACCACCAAGCCCTACCATAATCACTAGTAGGGAAACAGGATGGGCTTAATTCTATCTCTGTTAAGGATTGACTTAACCTGACTCAGCCATGTCCAACAGTGCCATGCCAGGGACATGATTAGACTGCCTTCGTCGATCCCCAACACTTAGCCACCTTGACTAGCAGAAGGATGCCTTTTTGATACTCAGGTAAGGATTAGATCTATCTTCAAATTTAGTGGAGGATGGATCAAGAAAAGAGAAGGGGGGGGAGAGGGCAAGGGCAGGGAATAAAAAAAAGAAAAAAAAACATAATGAAACTAAATAGAAATTTAAAACTTTTCTATTTGTCCTGAAATAGCTCTTAAATGGATGAATGCTTCTAAGGGTCCCGGTCCCCATCAACCACTCTGTCAATACAAAGGTAGCAATGACTTTCCTGATACATGCTACAAGCACCTGAAGTTCTAGGGCAGAAAATTAATTCTTGCCTTTGCATCAAGCCAGGTTCTGATGGTTCACACCTATAATTTTAGGTACTCAGAAGACACAGATCTGAGAATAATGGTTCAAAACCAGACTGGGCAAATAAGTCTGAGACTCTTTACCTCCAGGAGAGAAAGTCCATGAGATTCTTATCTCTAATTAATCACCAAATCAGAAAAGCTGAAGTGGCACTGTAGTTCAAAGGTAGAGCACTAGCCTTGAGCAAAAAAGCTCAGGTAGTGACCAGGCCCCGAATTCAAGCCCCACAATCAACAACAACCAAAAACAATTATCTCACAGTCTTTGCTTCCCAGTCTGTCTTGGAACCAAGGTTCTCAGAGATCAGCCTCCTGGGTAGCTAGGATTACAGATGTGAGCCACTGGAACCAGGTTCTTTTTTCTTTTTTGCCAGTCTTGGGGTTGCTCAGGTCCTGGGCACTGTCCTTGAACCTCTCTGTGCTCAAGGCCAGCGTTCTACCACTTGAGCCATAACACCACTCTGGCCTTTTCTGTTTATGTGGTACTGAGGAATCGAACCCAGGGCTTCATGCATGTTAGGCAAGCACTCTACCCTGAGCCACCTTCCCAGCCCCAGCATCAGGTTCTTAATAAATCTTTTGGCCACTACCTTTTTCTTGCTCTCCTGTTGCAGGTTTCTATAAACAAGGCATGTAAAACAGTGCCACCTATTGGCAAAATGTGGTCCCTTTCAGATTGCTCAATTCATGTCACTGGAAAGAAGTGTCTTAATTTTTGGGGACACTAGATCTAGTTAAGCATTGGGTCCCCTTGGGGAATGACTGGAATAGTGTCACAGAAGTCAAAGACTGGAATAGTATCAAAGTGATCTGGGATAGGAGGTGCATAGGCAGGGCCTCAGGGAACATTATTAGAGCCAAAGGCATTAAACTAAAATGGAAACTACCACAGAACATGGTAGTCTCATCTCACAAGGGGTGAATATACACAAGAGAAACTTACCAACCAAGAGCCAGGGCAAAGCAGCATATTCCTCATATTGTGGTTTAGGGATAGCCCTGGGGTCCTTTGCTTCTGGTTTGATGCAGGGAAATCACACCCAAGAAGGGGCTCTGGGTTGATGGGAAAAGTAACCTCAGGAGATAGGACATCTGTACCAAACCAACAAAGCTGGACCTGTGAGGACCACACTGCACAACCGGTTGCAGAGAAAGAATGTGCAATGGGGGAGAAAGGCAAATTGCGCTGTGTTGGGCACATGGTGGATCTCTACAAACACTGATGAATCAATGAACAAAGACAACAGGGAGCTCTTGGGCCCAGAGAGAGCCCATGCTATAGCTCTAACAACCATCACTGCCTCTTCTTTATGTGCCAGGTGTCTGGTGTCCAAACACAGCTCTAGAAGTAGTCATGGGACCTTCACTGCCCTTCTTGAGCCCCTCCTGTCACTTTCTGAGTGGAACTGCAAAGTGAAGCAGCCCTCCTGGCAACCCCAAGGTGACCCCTGGGCAAGACATCACTACATTCTGGACTGAATGATGAGGGTTGGAGAGGATGAGGTCAAGTTTGCTATGGTGACTGAAGGGACGAGTACAAAATGTGTCTGCAAGGCAAATACATGGTGATGCACGTTTATTCTACATCTGGTCATAGCAGACACACATTCAGGCCCCAGCACTATGAGCAGTTGGGAGGAAAAGCAGATCATCACACCCCCACCCACTCATGGCCACTCTGAACAGAAAACAAAGGGCCAAATCAGAGGCAGGTACAGTCCCAGCTCCAGGTGCCAGGGTGTCTCTAAAGGGTAGTTTCCCTTTAGACCTTCCAAACTCCAAGGTGTCTCTGAAAGCCACACCCTAGTCATTCAGAGTCCAGATCCTGCCAGTCTTGTATACCTGGAGCTGCTATCAAGCAGCTTAGGGGCTATAAAAGGGTAGGCCTTGGCCTGGACTACAGAGCTATCTAGAGCTTCAGTGCCGATGGTCCTTCTTGCGAAGTTTGTGTCCCACCTGGGACCCTCTCTGGGCAGCTTTCACTAGACCTTTGAACTGTCCCTGCAGCTTCACTTTCTTCCTGTAAAGACAAGCAACAGAAGGGTCACATCTCACTGACATCAGGCGCCCTTCTCTCTTTACAATGTCAAACAAGCTAAGTATATAGTATGTATGTATAAACTCAGCACCCAGGAGGCTAAGACAGCATAGTCAGTTCTAGAACCGTCTAGGCTACATGGTAACACCCTATCTCAAAAAAGCAAAATAAAAAATCAAACAATGGCCACCACCAGCAGGGACAGGAAGAAGGCCACTAGGGTGGGTGGAACATGAATGACTGTGGGCAGAACACATGTGGCCTCAGCCTCCACATGGTGTGTATCCCGCCCTGGCCATTCCACTTGGGCACAGCCCCTCTGGAAACAGCTTTCCCTTTGGCTCTTCCTCTAATGTACATATGAAGGTCAAAGTTGCACTCTGTCCAACTACCTTTCCATTTAACGGCAACTTTTCTTCAGCAGAAGGCTTCTGTTGGTTATTTAGAACCCCATTTCCCTAGGAACATTCATTTTCAAAGTATTCCTACACACACAGCATTTCATATAGCCCTTACTTCTACAAAGAACCATACTTAATGACCACTGAAGGGAGGGGAACAGAAAAGCAAATTACACAAACTATTAAAACATGAGGAATGTGTAGACTATGCACACACACACCAATGAACTTCTGCAGACATAGCTCATGATTGAAAAAAAATACTTGTAGGTACCAACCACATGTAGGTGGCATGTTGAAAAATCAAAATAAGCCGGGTGCTGGTGGCTCACGCCTGTAATCCTAGCTACTCAGGAAGCTCAGACCTGAGAATCATGGTTCAAAGCCAGCCTGGGCAGGAAAGACTGTGAGACTCTTATCTCTAATAAACCACCAGAAAACCAGAAGTGGTGCTGTGGCTCAAGTAGTAGAGCACTGCCCTTGAGCTGAAGAGCTGAAGGACAGCTCCCAGGCCCACAGTTCAAGCCCCACTGACCAAAAAAAATTAATAAATAAAAGCTGGCATGACTGGGGGATGACACTCCAAAAAGAAAAATACTTTTGACTTATGTAACTATAATCCCTCTGTACATCACCTTTATAACAATAAAAAAAATAAAAAATAAAGCACCAAGTGCTGGTGGCTCATGCCTATAATCCTAGCTACTCAGGAGGATGAAATCTGAGGATCACAGTTCAAAACCAGCCTAAACAAGAAAGTCCATTTATCTTCATTTAACCTACCAGCAAACTGGAAGTGGTACTATAGTTTAAAGTGGTAGAGTGCTAGCTTTGAACCAAAGAGCTCAGGGACAGTGCCCATGCCCTGAGTTCAAGCCCCAGGGGTGGGGGAGGGGAGGGAGAGAGGGGGGAGAGCTGGCCTGGAGACTGAGACAGAAGAATTTCAAATTTAAGGTCAGCCTGGACTAGATTTTAAGACCCTGTTTCAAAAAGAAACTAATAAAATAATAAAACACAAAATGAAAGTTAACAACTGAAAGAGGCCTGCACAATCAAGTTGAGAGCTAAGTCTGAGAAGAGGAACCCAGATCTCCCTACCCGCCCCCACACACCACCATACCTGCGGTTGAGCTTGGTTCTGTTGAGTGGGATGTAGGCATAGGGATCAAGCCGACCCTTCTTCTTCACATCACCCTTTGCTTTCTGCTCACCAGAGAAAAGACTTTGTTGGTGTTCCCAACCAGAAAGTTTCTCCACCCCTGACTTGACAGGCCCTATTGTCCTCCCTCCCCTTCATTCTCTGCCTCAGATGGTCCCAAAGAGCACCTGTGACCCTTGGAAGGCCATTCATCAAGGCCCTCAACTTCAGATGCCAACAAGACCTGGGTATGCTTTCTTCCTAGGCCTATTTGGATGCACAGAGATGGCTCTCCACAATGATGGGCACAGCGCCTCTCTGCCTTCCCCAGGAGTCATACAATAGTCATAGAATGTGCCATACCCACAGCTCTTACCTTGGCCTTGTATTCGGCCCCAGGTGTGGTGGTCTTGGCCATGGGGCGGTGGATGCCAGTGCCTCCAGCTGTTGGGAGAACACAGAAATTGAGAGGCAGGCAAAGCCAGGGCAGCCTCACACTGCAAGGCAAAGGGCATCTTTACTCAAAAGGCTGCTGGGGGCTGGGAAGGTGGCTCAGCGGTAGAGTGCTTGCCTCGCATTCATGAGGCCTTGGGTTCAATTTCTCAGCACCACATAAACAGAAAAAGCTGTAAGTGGAGCTATGGCTGAAGTGGTAGAGCGCTAGACTTGAGCTGAAGGGCTGAGGAACAGCGCCCGGGCCCAGAGTTCAGACCCCATGACTGACAAAAAAATAAAAAGTTAATTAAAAATAGAGAACCCACCCTGATACTCTTAGAAAGGGCAACAACCTGAGAGCCCAGAGAGGAGACTAGAAGGGACCCTATGACCAGATCCCACACTAATCCTCCTGTTAACCATGTACACAGGCCAGATGGCCTCTCCAAACCTACTGTGACTTAGGCTATAGTTCATTTTTTTCCTTACAGTCCTGGGGCTTAAACTGAGGGCCTGGCACTGTCCCTGAGCTTTGCTCAAAGCTAGCACTCACCACTTGAGCCACAGAGCCACTTCTGGCCTTTTCTGTGTATGTGGTACTGAGGAATTGAACCAAGGGCTTCAAGCATGCTAGGCAAGCACTCTACCACTAAACAAGACTCCTAGTCCCAGCTATTGCTCTTGAGGATCAAGGGAATGAACAGCTCCCAGGAAAAGGGGTAGACTGCCTTATGAAAGAGTGGGTAGATGGGAGGAGCCAGGCTCAGGGACACCATTAAAGGCTGGGGGAAGGGGGATCCCATGCCTAGACCTAATATTCAGAATCTCTCAGCCCCATATCCCCAACTCAGTCTGTGTTGATGTCAACTGGGCAGCCAGGTTATGTAAGCTCAGAGCTATGCTGCCCCTCCTGGCAACTCCACGGACTGTTGCAGATGACAGGAAATCTCATATCTCAAGCGAAGCCTCACCTTGATACTGGGGGGGCATTTCCAACTCCTCGTCCTCAGCTTCATTCTGCCACTTAAGCTTCTTCTATAGAAAGCAGTAATAAACAGGGAAGTCATAAGCAAGGGGTCATGACCATTGCTCACTAATGATGTTGGACAAGCATTAATATGCATTGATTATGAAAGGTCCTGTGCCGAGCCCTTAATCCCCCCCACTTTCAAAGGAGGAAATGCAAACCCAGAGGGGGTGGATAACCATCCCACATCACAGTTAGGCAGTGAAGTAGTTCTAGCCCACATCCTAAGCACAGAGTTCAACTCCCCACACTGAGTTCCAATTTGCTACAAATGTAACCTCGGCATCCTGATATCAAACTAGTCCCAGCCTTCCTACCTGGAGGCAGTTCATGAGGACAACCTGCTAAACACTAAAGGACACACAGGTGCTTCAGAGGCACCCACGCCTCCAGGTTTCCAGCTGTGCTAAAGCTCTGTGCACACACCCACACTCTCCCTAACTATCCACTACCCACTTCCTTGAGGACCCACTGGGCATTCAGAGAGCAGGGCAGGTGCTACATCATGTGGGAGGCAGCGTGGGGGCCGAGAAGCTGAGTCTCAGACTGAAGTCAGAATTACTCACTTTTCTGACGACCACCTCTTCCATCAGACTGGCCATCTCATCTTCCTCTCCTGAGTCAGAAAGAAGGTAGGCTTATGAGCACTTGAGGAGTCCCAACCCCACCCTTTCCTTCTGCCTCTTCCTGTTTAATCAGGAGGAAGGGGCACAAACTGTAAGCCAGAAAACTACCTTCCTCAGATTTGTGTCATCCCTCATGGGAGATGAGACCATAATAGAATACAACTACTGCCTTTTAACCCAAGCCATGGGAACAATGGGCCCCTCACAAGTGGGACTATTTCTGAGACTGTGGCCATTTCTGGGGGGGTGGTATGGTTGAGAAAGGATCTTGCTATATAGCTCAGATTGCCTCAACCTCAAAATCGTCTAGCTTCAGCCTCCCAAGTGCTGGGTATACTCCACCCCATATTGGGAATCAAACCCAGAAGCCTCACACATGCCACATAAGCACTCTACAACTGAACTACATCATTAGTCCTGAATACGACTTTTTATTTTTTATATTTTGCCAGTCTTGGGGCTTGATCTCTGAGCCTGGGTACTGTCCCTGAGCTTCTTTTTGCTCAAGGCTAGCACTCTACCATTTGAGCCACAGAGCCACTTCTGGCTCTTTCTGTGGTACTATGGAACTGAATCCAGGGCTTTCAGGATGCTAGCCAAGCATTCTACCACTAAGCCATATTCCCAGACCCTGAAATATGGCTTTTGAAAAGGCCAGTTGGAACAAAAAGTTACAAGACCCTATCTCGCTCAGAAAGTTGGGTTATGGTAATACATTCCTGTAATCCATCATGGAAGCCACATGAAGGAGGACTATAATCTGAGACTGGCCTTGGGCACAAACATAAGACCCAGCTAGGTGCTGGTGGCTCATGCCAATAATCCAAGGAGGCTAAGACCAAAAGGATCTCAGTTCAAAGCCAGCTAGGGCAGAAAAGTCCACAAGATTAAATTTGCAAGATAACTAGCATAAAGACTGGCTTGGAAATGTGGCTCAGAAACAGTAGAATAACTGCTGACCAAGTGCAAGACCCTGGGAGTTCAAACTTCAGTACAGTTGGAGTGTGAGGTGGCGGAAGACCAGATGGAGGGAGAGATTCAGGCAAAATCAAAGCAACAATAAAACACACTAAAGGCACTGGTGGCTCAAACCTGTAATCCTAGCTACTCAGGAGGCTGAGATCTGAGGATCATGGTTCAAAGCCAGCCCAGGCAGGAAAGTCCATGAGACTCTTATTTCCAATTAACCACCAGAAAACCAGAAGTGGAGCTGTTGCTCAAGTGGTAAAGCACTAGCCTTGTTCTGAAGAGCTGAGAGACAGCACCCAGGCCAAGAGTTCAAGCCCCACCAGCGACCAAAACTAACAAAATCTCACTAAAGATAGCATATGAGGATTGGGATGGAGCTCAGTGATAGAGTGCTTTTCTAGCAGGTATGAGATCTGGGTTCCATCCCTAGCACTATAACACACACACACACACACACACACATACACACACACACACAAAACCAGAAAAGAGAATGTGAATTAGGACACACACACACACACACACACACACACACAAAACCAGAAAAGAGAATGTGAATTAGGACACACACACACACACACACACACACACACACGAAACCAGAAAAGAGAATGTGAATTAGGACACACACACACACACACACACACACACACACACACACACACACAAACACACGAAACCAGAAAAGAGAATGTGAATTAGGGCTGAATATGGGCAGTACTAGAATGGATTCAATAGGAATGAGGCCAGTGGCTAAGAACCCTGGAAAGGCCACAAAGGACTTCAGCTGGATCCTAAAGAATGACAAGTTTGAGCCAAGTGTTAATGTCTCATAGCTACAATCTTAGCTACTCAGGAGCTGAAATTTGAGGATTGTGGTTCAAAACCCACCTGGGCAGACAAATCCAAGAGACTCTTACCTCCAATTAATCAACAAAAAGCCAAAAGTGAAGCTGTGGCTCAAATGGTAGAGAACCAGTCTTGAGTTAAAAAGCTAAACGTAAGCACAGGGTCCTGAGTTCAAGCCTCAGTACTTCCAGATGCCCTGCCTGAGAGACTCAGATGATAAGGACACTGGCAAGCTGGAAGAGCCTCAAGTCTGGCTCTCCCTACCTATATGTAAGCTTCTGGGGCTCAGTTGGTTTGGCGAAAAAAATGAAAAGGATAGAAAAAGGAGAAAACACAAGGTGAGACACTAAAGGATTTTGTTTGAATTATAAGTGTACTCTAAATTAAGACAAAGTAGTAGACATGGATAAAGTGTATAAAATAAAAATATTTTTAAAATGTGATTTATAAAGTTGGAGAAACTTAGAAAGTTTCTTAGAAAGTAACCTTAGAGTTATGCTTTTCAGTCTCAATTTGCCATTTACAATGGCCAATGCAAATGAACTCATAAGTGATTAATCAGCTGCCTTCCAAAATGGGCATAGCCCTACCTTTAGTGCCTTCCTCTTCCTCCACCTTGTCACCTTCTTCTTCCTCCTCTCGTATGATCAGCCGGCCATCAGCGCTCACCTTGAAGCCATGATCCTTCTTCTTGCCCCGGTCTGGCCCAGGCTGTGTGGCTGGTGAGGCAGTTTGGCATAAGGTGTGTGTGAGACACCCATCTCTACTCCTAACTGGGGACCAACCTCTCAGCTACTGCTACTGGCCTCCCACAGAAGCTACCCCTGCCTAGCACGTGCCTAACACCAAGACAAATCTGTGTTCTGAGCTCATGCCCCAGCCACTTCTTGCTCACCGAGGACGCGCTGGGCCACCTTGGGATCCAGAAAGTTGAGAGGCTCGTCCCCACCCCCCTCCTTCAACCAGGCCCGGCTCCTCTGTCGTGCCAGCTTCCGTTGCTCCTTGTCCCAGCTTCTTTCCTCTTTCTCATTGTCCTCCTCATCCTCAGAGTCAGCCAAAATCTCCTCAATGCTAAGTACAGAAAAGCCTGAGTCAGAGCACTCTTGGGAGAGATACCAATCAACAAGCAATGCCTGGGTGAACTCCAGGCTGGGAGACACTAAGTCCTCAGGAATCACCTGTCGCCTTTGCCCTGGGCAAGCTGTTCCTCCTCTTCCTCTTCTTCTTCCTCCTCCATGGCAGCCTGGTTCAAAGCTCGGTGCTTCTTGGCCCGGGTCTCAGCTTTCCGGATGTTGACCAAGACCTTGTGATACTCCTCAGGTAGCAGCCCCTTCACCAGCTCAAATCTGAGAGGGTAAAGAAGGAATGGGCTGACAAGAGGTCCTGGCCAGAGAGCACCCATCACAGGCAGGTAGGGACCCTTTCCTGAAATCCCTGGAGGAACCAAAAATCATCAGTTCTGCACCTGTTCCACCCGACCCCCTATTTAAGCATACAGACCCAAACTTGCGGATGAATTTGGTGAACAGGTTCCGAAGTTTCATACGGAAGTGCCGACGCATATCATCTGACAGTTTCCCAATGGCTTCCATCTAGCAGGCAGAGCACGAGAGTGTTAGGAGGGTGGTGTGTACTCTGTCCTGCCTATCTTTCCTTGCTATCCAGACCAGAGGCCGGGAATTCAAGCAGCCTTGCTCCTGCCCTACTCCTTGGTCCAATCATGCTTGCAGAACCTATACCCTTCTTCGTGACACAATCCTGCCTGTAGTTCCAAGATAACAGCTTTAGTCTTGAATAGTGCTTGCTTGGCATTCTACCTATGTTCTCTCACTGGATCCTTGACAGATGCTGTCAACCCACTTTATAAGAAACTGAAGCACAGGATAGTAACATGGTTGCTGAATGGGCCACAGGAGCTGAAGATTCCATTAGGTCTTTTGAATCCTATAGAACACTACCCTTCTCCTGATCCCACACGTCCTTCTGTCCTGCTATACTGTTCATCCAGCCTGGTTCGGGTGACATATGTGGGCAGCAGATATTATCTACACAAACTTCAATAAGGCTGGGGAATTAGGGTCCCCACCCATCCTTTAAAGGGCTTTGATAATGTCTAATAATCTCATGGCAGATCCCTGCCCTAGCCACTCTTTCTATTCAATGTTCCCAGTTAAGCTACAGGTTTTGGAGGGCAGAGGCAAGACAAGTTGGTTCCTACCTGACCCTTCCTGCCTTAAAGCCAAGGCCAGACCCAAAGAGGACATAAAAGAGAAATCTGGAGGCCTCATGACTCAACCTACCTGGAAACTGAGACAACTGAGACACTGCACAGAGGGTAAGCATACAGTCCAGCTTGCTGCAAGTCTGGGTTAGGATCCAGGGATAGAAGGGGCCAGTGATCTAATCCTGAAGGGTTCTTCAGACCCTCTGCATCCATACTAAGAGTATGCAGGGGAGTCTTTCCAAAACAAGCAGGTGGAAAATCCAAGGTGAGGAAATAAAAAAATAGTAGAAGAGGGTCCTGGAGGGAGAGCCGAGTTGTCCTGAGACTCATTATGACCTTGGAAATCTCAAAATTTCTAGCTTCTTATTTATCTAAATAATGAGTGAGTCTATGTACTGGTCCTTTTGCTCTGTAGATTTCCAGCTTCCATGGAGAAAAAATAAAGGGTGGTATAAGGCAGCCTGGGAACCATCCCTTCCTTGTCTGCCAGGTTAGCATACTCCCTCTTCCAGGGCTCTTTAATGTCCTGCTGCTCACAAAGAGTTACTAAAAAAAAATTCAAAAGTTGCTGACACCTTAAAGACCAATGTCATCACTGAAGGGAATGAGACCCTTACCACCAGCTGCACATGCTTGGCCAGGTGCACCACGTCCATGACCACCACAGCCACCTTGATGAAGCCCAGTGCAGATTTGACCACGTCTCGGGTGCGGGAGGCCAGCAGCAGGCACACATTTTCTAGTAGCTGCTCCACTGTGCTAGACCCCATTAGTCCTGCAACATACAGGCCACTGTGAGATACCAGGACCCATCCAGAACCAAGATCACCACACAAAAAGCAGCAACTGCCACCTGCCCCTGCCAGATCAAATGTTATAGATAGAAGCAAACATTTGGAGCTTTCCCATGTGCCTGACACAATTCTAATTGCCATCCAAGGAGTGCCACTCATGGAGCGACCTTATGTTCATTTAACCACTCCAAGTCTCTCCTAAACTTCAGATAGGAAACAGAGGTTCCAGGAAGTTAGTAATAAGGCTCAAGGGTTTGTTGTTGTTGTTGTTGGTTGTGGGGCTTGAACTCAGAGCCTGAGTGCTGCCCGAGTCTCTGTGCTCTAGTCTAGCGCTCTACCACTTGAGCCACAGTGCCACTTCTGGGTTTTGAGTTGTTAATTGGAGATAAGAGTCTCACAGGGACTTTTCTACCCAGGGCTGGCTTCGAACAGCGATCCACAGATCTCAGGCTCCTGAGTAACTAGGATTACAGGCATAAACCATCAGCGCCCAGCTTAAGAGGTTCAAGGTTTTGTGTGGTTGGTGAAAGGCAAGACTAGGACTACAATCCAGACATTTTTCTACCTTTTTCTGCCTGCTCTGATAGGATGGTAGGGCTGCAGGCTGGGGGCAGGAAAGATAGGTTCTGGCTCTACTTCCTAACTCCCGGTACCTTATCCTCATTCTGGTTCCTTAAGAACTTCCCAGACAGGCACATACTCACCTTTAAACTCAAACAGGAGGTGGGTCAAAGCCAAGATGCTACAGCTCACCATGGTCACTGCACCCACAAGGCCAGGATAGATAAGGATGAGGTAGCGCTGCAGAGCCTCTAGGGGAAGAGACAAGGACAAGTCACATAAGGCTCTCAGGGCAGGGAGTGGGGAGATGGCGGGGAGGGGGGTGGAAATGAACAGACACGCAGGCCAGAGAAGAAAACCTTGGTCAGGGCCAGTTCAGAGCAAAACAGATTTCTCCAACTTGCCCTTTGCCCAGAAGCTCGGAGGGGTGTTTCCTCATAGCCTGTATATAATGTGCAGCCCACAACCTCACCTTCTTGGTTGGGGCCAAACCTCAGGAAAGCATGGCCCATCTCCACCAGCAGGGCAAAAGCATTCTTCCGAGCACCCACCGACACCTCCTTGGTGCACAGAATCACCTGGCCAGACAGCATTATTAGTATACATCTACCTCCCATTGCCCTGGGCTGGACTGCCCAAAGCATGAAGCACCCATATGCCCAGCAGCAAATCAAGCCCACCCTTACCTTTCCCCACTGCCCCCCCAAATCATGATAGGTCCTTGGAAACCATACTCCAGGAATGCCCAAAACACCCTCCTACCCTCCCCTCACCTCTGGGACGAGGGCGGCAATGAACTCCTCGTGCTCAGCTGACAGCTTCTTCACAATATGTATGAGGCACTTCAAACGGGGCTGCAGGCAAGGAGAAAATACCCAGGACCCCTCAGTGCCACCATCACCCTCCTCAAGCTCCCCAAGGACTCCTTTCCTGGGGTCACCCATTCTCAGTTAGCAGAGCTGTGCCCTAGCATCCTTACCCTTTTAGCAGGTGAGGACGTGCTCCGCAAAGAGTCCAGAAGGGTCTTCTTCAGGTCATCTAGGTGGTTCTGCACAAACTGAGCCCCAGGGCCCTGAGGGCTGGCACACACCTCCTCCAGCACTCGGTAAGCCTTCTTCTGTACCCCATGGGCCTTGCTCTACAAAAGGCACATGGCAGCTAAGAACTAATAAGGAGATTGGACTGTAGCCCCTTACACTGACATTCTATAAGCATTCTAAAAGCATTCAGAAGAAGTTAGCCCTGACCTTCTGGTATGGTATTCATGAGTCTGTGATGGCTACCTCTAAATAATGTGCACTCCAGCATAAGCTGGTGGCACCTGAGAATGCCAAGGAATGTGTGCCTGCTGCTTCCCGATTGAAACATTCCTCTCTGCTTGAACATTCCATTCAATTTTGAAGGAGCCCCCTCGGATGCCGGACTTTGGCAATCTGGTAAGAGTTTGTTTTGTTTTGTTTTTGGTGCTAATTTTCCTGCCTGTGTTTGCCTCAAACTGTGATCCTCAGATCTCAGCCTTCTGAGTAGCTAGGATTAAAGGTGTGAGCCACTGGCACCCAGCAAAGAGTGCTATTAAACTGTGGCAATGGGGACAGCTTTCAGGAAAGCAGGCTAAACTGAATTCTGTATGCCTGTGAGCCACATGACAGCACTTCAGTCGAAAGACTCAACATGAGCAGAGGCAAATACAGCATTTGTTTTATCTGAAAACTTGGGGCTGAGTTTAGTTCAGCAGCAGAGTACAGGCCTACTTTGCACCAGACCCTGGGTTTCATTCCTATCACTAGATGGAGGGCAAGGTTGGAGTGGAGGAATCTATCCTAGACCCTTATAGCAGCCTAAGTAGGCTGTAGTGAAGGTGAGGACAGAGAGAACAGGCTGGGAAGATAAGGTCAGAGAGACTGAGACAGGCCCAGAGTAGGAGCAGGCAAAGAAGCAAGGCTTCTGTTCTACAAGACACTTCAGCAAGTCAGAGCACAGTTGTGCATTTTATCAATTTGGACCTATGACAGGGCAGGGAAGATGGGTACAAGGGGAAACCACTACAGGACAAAGCAGATGGGGCTTAATCTGGGTGAAGAGGAAATGATAAAGATAAGACAGGCCTCTAAATTCTCTTGGGGCCCCATCTTCCCTCAAGTGAAGTTGTGTGGAACTCACCTCTAAATAGGGCCGGATGGTGGAGTATAGCTGGCTGATGGCAGCTTCATCAGCATGAGGAGCCAAGGCTACAACCAGGTCCAGGACAGACAATCTGCTCAGAACAGGAGAACAGGGAGGGGCTGAGGGAAGCTGGAGAAGGGCAAGGCTATCATGTTCTTATGTTTACCAGCTACAGGAACATGGGAGAAAGTCAGGATGAGGGTAGGGGCCTGGAAGGAGTTTGTGAACAACCATAGCTAGCACCTAATCAAGACTTGTAATATACAGGGTACTCCTCCTGGTGAATTCCAAATATATCCCCTTCAAACCTCACATAAGCTTGTTGTAGGCTCTATTATACCATCTTACAGATGAAGACTCAGGGCATAGATTGGGTAACTTGTGGAGCTGAGATTTGAATCAGGCAGCATGTCCTTTGTCCTTGCTCAGACCTATCAGGCTAAAACACCTATAAGAAGGAGCTACTGGGGGCTGGGAAGGTAGCTCAGTGGTAGAGTGCTTGCCTTGCATGCCTGAGGCCCTGGGTTCGATTCCTCAGCACCACATAAGCAAAAAGAAAAAAGCTGGAAGTTGCACTGTGGCTCAAGTGGTAGAGCGCTAGCCTTGAGCTGAAGAGCTGAGGGGCAGCACCCAGGCCCAGAGTTCAGGCTCCACGACCGGATCAAAAAAAAAAAAAATTAAAAAAGGGGCTACTGGCCTTTTGGTAGAGCTGGGACGTTCTCAATCTCAAAGAATTACAGAGGGTCTGCTGGATGCCTCCCCAGCTCCGAGTACCCAGTTCAAACAGGGAAGCCCTAAGAACATTACCTGGTAAAATCAGAGCTGGCAGGGTCAAGCACCTTCTCACTGGCTTTTTCCAGGAAACCATTCACCAACTGGCAGTCCCCAGAAGAGAAAAAAAGAGTAACCAGAGTAACAGTTGCCAGAGCTGCTTATACAGCTTAGGAGCCTCCAGTCCAGCCTGAGCCACAACTGCTGTGTGTGGCCCTCTGTTCTCCAAATGTCAGAGGTCTTAATAGTATGGCAGATGGGTTCTCAGCCTTTCCAACGTGCCCAACCTATCAGAGCCCACCTAAGAATAAATCCCTCTCACAGCAGCTCACCTGAGACTCTGTGATGGTAAGGTAAGTTTTGATGGTTTCCAGTACAGCCCGACGAGGGGCTGGAGTGTCCTCCTCTGCAACAGGCTGCCCATACAGGTTGAAGAGGATTGGCAGAAAGTTCTTGGCAAAGCGGCTCACTTCAGCACGGTCAGCATCTGGCAGGAGGATGGAAGTCTGCATCAAAGGGATGGAGCTGACCCTGTCTCAGTGGTCACTGGGGTTCCCTTTAGAGGATCCAAAGGCAATATTGGGAACCCACACATTTGGAGCTCTTATGTTCTAGAAGTTGAGGCCAAGGCACACAGAATAAGGTGATCAGCTACAGTGGTCAGGGTGAGTCTGGGCTCCTATACCAACCTTCATATTGACTACACAGATCTCCAGTGACTGTCAATGCATTAGGAAAAGGAGTGACAGGGAAGACTATTGCCAGGTGTCTTTTGAGACCCACCTGTAGCACAGCCACAGTGAGCAAAGAGCTACAGAAGGTGACTTCTGCAGGCTGGAGTGACAATGAGCTACAGCAAGCCAGCGGATAAGGACAGGGATCTGTATTATTCTTTTATCAGCTCCTACCAAGGTGCTCAGACATACCTCTCTCACAGCCCTTGGTGATGAGGGTGCGCAGGGCTTGGCACACAGTGACTCTCAGGTCTGGGCGCTCACTGATAGCTGTGCCCAATGTCCGTGCCAGACCTTTGAAGGAGGCAGCCACATCAGTAGGCCTTGTGCAGAACCCAGGCAGAAGGGTCCAGATCTGGGGAAGGAGTAAGAAAGAAGAATGACACTAGTTACTCATGCTCTTACATGCCTCTCCTCTCCATGTCCTCCTTTTCAGCTGACTCTTACCTGCCACTGTAATGTGTCATAGATCTTGGACTCCACTGTGCTGCCTGCCTGGGCAAGGTCCATTGCTGAAGTGTGCGACAAATACATGGTATGATGCTGGGAACCTCCTGACCATTAGACCTCATTATATCAAAACCAAAAGTCCAACAATAAGGAAGGGAATATGGGTGACATCTCCCATAAATTAAATCATAGCACTTACTTTTAAGCACTAAAAACATGCAAAATGGAAAGAACATGCCTCTCCAGGATAACCTGTCCTCAAGACTTTCTTACTCTTCTTTAAGAACATGAATACAGGGGCTGGGAAGGTGGCTCAGTGGTAAAGCGCTTGCCTTGCATGCTTGAGGCCCTGGGTTCAATTCCTCAGCATCCATAAGCAAAAAAAAAAAGCCAGAAATGGAGCTGTGGCTCATGTGATAGAGCGCTAGCCTTGAGCTGAAGAGCTGAGGGGCAGCACCCAGGCTCAGAATTCAGGCCCACGACCGGACCCCCTCCAAAAAAGGAACATGAATACATTTTAAAATATAGCCAGAAGCCGGGCGCCAGTGGCTCACGCCTGTAATCCTAGCTACTCAGGAGGCTGAGATCTGAGGATCACGGTTCAAAGCCAGCCCGGGCAGTTAAGTCCGTGAGACTCCAATAAGACTCCAATAAAACCACTAGAAAACGAGAAGTGGTGCTGTGGCTCAAGCTGTAGAGTGTTCACCTTGAGCTGAAAAGCGCAGGGACAGTGCCCAAGCCCAGAGTTCAAGCCCCATAACCGACCAAAAAAAAAAAAAAAATATATATATATATATATATAAAACCAGAAATGTACTATAACTGAATCACTTGTTCCATTTATCCATTCATTCATATTCCTATTTCTTTATACACATAGCATATCCCTCTAGTTCTGCTAGACCTAATTTAAATGGAACTCTGCAGAGGATGTGTAGATAGTGTCAGATTCCTTGCTATTGGAATCCAAAATGCTAGGAACAACTTTGCTTCCATGTACACGTTTGTATTAAACAACTTCTTCAAGACAGGTGCCTAAACAGAATACCACTAGAAAGTATGGAATCTTGAGGCTGGGAAGGTGGCTCAGTAGAGTGCTTGCCTAGTATGCATGAGGCCCTGGGTTCAATTCCTCAGTACCACATAAACAGAAAAGGCTGGAAGTACACGCTGTGGCTCAAGTGGTAGAGTGCTAGCCTTGAGCTGAAGAGCTGAGGGACAGCACCCAGGCCCAGAATTCAAGCCCCATGACGGACAAAAAGAAAAAAGAAAAAGAAAAGGAAAGAAAGTATGTAATCTCACCAGGTGCTGGTAGCCTGTTATCCCTAGCTACTCAGGAAGCTGAAGTCTGAGAGTCTCCATTCAAAGCTAGCCTAGGTAAGAGAAGTCCCTAATACTTTTTTTGTTGTTGTTGGTCATGGAGCTTGAACTCTGGGCCTGGATGCTGTCCCTGAGCTCTTCAGCTAAATGCTAGTGCTCTACTACTTGAGCCACAGTGCGACTTCCCATTTTCTGAGTGGTTTATTGGAGATAGAAGTCTCACAAACTTTCTTGCCAGCCTCCTGAGTAGCTAGGATTACAGGTGTGACCACTGGTGCCCGGCTCCATAACACTCTTATCTCCACAGCACATAAATGTGTATGTGTATATATGTACACACACACACACACACACACACACACACACTCACTCACTCACTACCATCTTTCAGTATCTTTGAAGGTCTGGTTTTAGGAACCCCATAGAAACCAAGAGCAAGAAATGTTGAAGTTTTTTTTTTTTTTTTTTTGGTTGGTTGTAGATCTTGAACTCTGGGCTTGGGTGCTGTCCCTGAGCTCTTCAGCTCAAGGCAAATGCTCTACTGCTTGAGCCACAGCGCCACTTCCGGTCTTCTAGTTTTTATTGGAGATAGGAGTCTCACGGACCTTCCTGCCCGGGTTGGCTGGTTTTGAACCGCGATCCTCAGATCTCAGCCTTCTGAGTAGCTAGAATTACAGGTGTGAGCCACCGGCGCCCAGCTTGAAGTTTCTTATACAGAATGATGTGCTATTTCCATGTAACCTACACATATCCTCCCATATACTTAAAACCTCTCTAGAATACTTGTAATACCTAATATGGTATAACTCTAGTTCTGTAGTTTAAGTTGAAGATGTAAAAACCAAGGATACAGAGGGCCCTTTGTGGGGCTACTCTGGGCCTGGGCACTGTCCCTGAGCTCCTTTTTGCTCAAGGCTAGTACTCTACCACTTGAGCTACAATGCCACTTCAGCTTTATCTGTCTTTAATTAGAGATGAGTCTCACAGGCTTTCTTGCCTGGGCTGGCTTCAAATTGCAATCCTCAGATCTCAGCCTCCTAAGTAGTTAGGATATAGATGTGATCCACCAATGTCTGGCCTAAAAAATTTTTTTGTAAATCTATCTCCAACCAAGTTGGATGGCAGTGGCTCATGCCTCTAACACCCTAGCTACTCCAGGAAGCCAAGATCTGAGAAGCATGATTTAAAGCCAGACTGGGCAGGAAAGTCTGTGAGACTTATCTCCAAGTAACAACCAAAAATCCAGAAGTAGATCTGTGGCTCAAGTGATAGAACACTAGCCTTGGGCAAAAAAGCTCAGTGACAGTACCTAGGCCCAAGTTCTATCTCAACAGTTTCCACCAGAAAGAAGGGACACCGGTTCCCGTGATCCAAAGGGAAAAAACAAGACCCAGGAAACAGAGGTTCCTAGAGGAGGGCACTCAAGGACTCACTGACCATTTGCTTGGCACAAATTCTGCCAAATGTGCTGGTATGGTGGTCAGCTGATCATTTCAGCTGAGGCTCCAGATAGCAGAGGGCCTCGGCTATACCAGGTAAGGGCTTTGTACCTTTACTCTTCAGGGTGTTAGCCAGTGGCAAGAAGTAGGTGGTGAAGAAAGCAAGCCGTGTTTCCCGTACATGGTCCCGGATGACAGGCAGCAGCCAGCTCCGGGGGAAATCCAGAGTCTCTCTGGGAGCAGAAATGAAGAAAAGGTGACAAGTCAAAGGCCCTTAACGGAGAATTCAGTGGACTCTTCTCCAGGGAGAACAAGCCATCCGACTCTCCTGGGGCTCCCACAATCTAGGTTACACTTACTCAGAGCCATCAATCTCCAAAGGCACAGCCTGTAACACCACCTCAGGTCCCATGCTGGTCACTGCAGCCCCCACTGCCTGGTCCAGGGCTGCTGTGTGGGGGAAGTGAGGGGAGAGGCGCAGGTCGCACAGGGACTGGAGGCACTAGAGCAAAGGGATGATACGAAGTTACCCAGTAGGACATGCTTTCCGGCTGGGCTGTGGCTGAGCAGTAGAGTGCCTACCTAGCATAAGCTGGGTTTGAGTTTGATCCCCAACACCACAAAGAACAAAAATATCATAAAATGTAGGTTTATTTGCTTATTTTAATGCTGGCGTGGGGACTAGAGCTAAATCAATCAAGAAAAAAGTTATTTTTCTCTATTTGCCCTTACTGCAGATCCATCTGACAAGCAGAGATTCCAGAGCAGGCCAATCTCCAAAAGGAGATTGGAGATTCTAGGTCCAGGTAACACCCCATAGTGGAAACCTACAACAGCTTAGCTGACCCAATGAGGTGTCCTATCCTCCTAAAGCCTAGGGCTTTAAATTTTTTTCCTTTCAGCCAGGTGCTGGTGGCTCATGCCTGTAATCCCTAGCTACTCAGAGGAGGCTGAAATCTGAGGATTGCAGTTCAAAGTTAGACCAGGTAGGAAAGTCTATGAGACTCTTATCTCCAATTAACAATCAATCAAGATGGCAAAAGAGAGCTGTGACTCAAGAGGTAGAGTGCCAAGCCTTAACCAAAAAAGCTTAAGGGACAGTGCCCAGGCCCGAATTTACACCCTAGTACCAGCACAAAAAAAATAAAATAAAATAAAATTCCTTTGACAATATGTAAAAAATTAGGAAATTTCACACACAGATGTAGATTTCCAATTTACCTTGAAAAATGTCAGAAACTGTCAAAAGATTACTAACAGGTAACTAAGACAGATCAGCAGGCACAGAAGCTGAGCTGTATCACAGCCCCATCAGCCCATCAACTCCACTTCTCATGGCCTGCCTAGCCTCTTGTAGAAGTCTCATTTGCCAGCCTAACCATCAGGGTTTGGGCCAGACCCTCCAACGGAGGGACCCTCAGTCTCAGATGTTTTCTTCTCCCCCCACCCCACCCCCCCAGTCGTGGAGCTTGAACTCTGGGTTTGGGTGCTGTCCCTGCACACTTCAGCTCAAGGCGAGTGCTCTACCACTCGAGCCACAGCGCCACTTCCGGTTTTCTAGTGGTTTACTAGAAATAAGAGTCTCACAGACTTTCCTGCCCGGGGTTGGCTTTGAACTGTGATCATCAGATCTCAGCCTCCTGAGTAGCTAGGATTACAGGCGTGAGCCACTGGCACCCAGCCCAAGTGTCTTCTTTTTACTAAGCCAGCAGTGGAAGGAGTCAGTGAGGAAGGCCCCATACAACCAGGAGCTGACTCTTCTGCTGACAAGGAATCTGGCCCTACCCTATTCTGGAGTATGATCTACTTAGGACCCAGAGAGAGAGAGTGAGAGAGAGAGAGAGAGAGAGAGGAGAGAGAGAGAGTCTGTGTGTGTTAGGGGTGTGTGTGTGTGTAGGAGGTGACCTCTCACCCATCTCCCTCTTCTTCCCACACTGCCCAGTCAGTGCCCTGGGAACATGATACTGGGCACCTACTATGTACTGTTGGTATGAGTCCAGAATTTAGAGACAGCAACCTGGGGCCCTCCAGAAGCCCTACCCTATTCTGGAGTATGATCTACTTAGGATCCCTAGAGAGGTAGGGGTGTGTGTGTGTATGTGTGTGTGTGGTGACCTCTCACCCATCTGTGTGTGGGGGGGGGGGTGACCTCTCACCCATCTCCCTCTTCTTCCCACACTGCCCAGTCAGTGCCCTGGGAACATGATACCGGGCACCTACTATATACTGTTGGTGTGAGTCCAGAATTTAGAGACAGCAGACCTGGGGCCCTCCAGAAGCTCACAGTCCAAGGGCCCCATCCACTTCCAGCTTACCTTCTTCATCACAGGATGAGCTTGCCTCCCACACACCTCAAAGAAGACACACAGTAACTGCAGCACAAAGCTCCAGGATGCGTGGAATTTATACGTCAGGCCCTCCTCCACTGCCCTGCCAGGATGCAGATACAGTCAGGGCCACAAGATCAGCAGATGACAATGACTGGCAGGCACCATGAGCAGACCCCCCCCCCCAGCTGGTCAGGAAGGGAATGGCTCAGAGAAAGGCAAAAAGTACAACAGAAACTAGATACATAAAACTGTAAATCAAACTGAAGGAGTACTTAGAAGAGGGGACAAAGAAAGATAGAAGATGAATAATTTTTAAATACAGTGCAACTAGCTGGGTACCAGTGGCTGATGCCTATAATCCTAGCTACTCAGGAGGCTGAGATCTGAGGATCGCAGTTCAAAGCCAGCCCGGGCAGGAAAGTCCGTGAAACTCTTTTTTTTTTTTTTGGGGGGGGGGGGGGGGGGGCCGGTCATGGGCCTGGGCGCTGTCCCTCAGCTCTTCAGCTCAAGGCTAGCACTCTACCACTTGAGCCATAGCGCCACTTCCGGCTTTTTTTTTTCTGGTTATGTGGTGCTGAGGAATCAAACCCAGGGCCTCGTGCATGCAAGGCAAGCACTCAACCACTGAGCCACCTTCCAATAAACCACAAGAAAACTGGAAGTGGCGCTGTAGCTCAAGTGGTAGAGCGCTTGACTTGAGCTGAAGAGCTGAGGGACAGCGCCCAGGCCCAGAGTTCAAGCCCCACAACCAAAAAAAAAAAGAGAGAGAGAAAAAAAAATACAGTGTAACTGTCCATGAAAAGAGCATAAAGAACTCAATGAGCCCCCTCCAACCAATGAGGACCCTAAGCTGTAGCAGTGTAACTGTCCATGAAAAGAGCATAAAGAACTCAATGAGCCCCTCCAACCAATGAGGACCCTAAGCTGTAGTGAGGTAGAGGCACTTGCTTGTCCAGGTTGTGCTATTGATTCAAGCCCAGCTCCAGGTACAAGGGCTATGGGTCAGGGATCCAGGGTCCACATTCTTTATCTTTTTGTCAGTTGTGGGTCTTGAACTCAGGGCCCGGGCACTGTCCCTGAGCTCTTTCCCTCAAGGCTAGTGCTCTACCATTTTGAACCACAGCTCTACTTCTGCTTTTCTGGTGGTTAATTAGAGATAAGAATCTCACAGGGACTCTCCTGCCTGGGCTGGCTTTGCATCATAATCCTCAGATCTCAGCCTCCTGAGTAGCTAGGATTACAGACATGAGCCACCAGTATCCAGCCAGGGTCCACATTTACATCCCACCACCACACTTCCCCTGCTTTACGTGTGCCTGAATCATGGTATCCTCCAATTGGCTGAACTGCTCTGGAAGAGGTTTGGTATTCAGCCTCAAATTCCACAGAGCACCTACAGCTGGATGCATGGCCCAGTGTGATTATAAGTGGAACGCTGGCATCATGTAAAACTTGCTGAAAGGCAGCCGTCATGCTCTCCTAACCTAGATACCATATTCTCACCTGAACATCTTGGCGATGTACTGGGCGGGACCTGAGGCTGAGCAGGTTACAGCACCGATGTCGGCCATGTGTGGAGCCACACATTCCTTTAAGATCTCCTGCAAAAAGAAGGCCACAGGCTATCTGGGCTAAGGCAATTCCCAGTCCCATTCTTTCCACCCAGAAAGCTGCTTCCTGAAGTTTCTGAGAAATGTATATGGCATCAGAAGAACTACCACCTAATTGGGTGGGGGGGGGGGGTATTGATTGGGAGGCGACCAGCAGGCAGAACCTCTATATTCTCTGCTCCCTTAGCTAAAGCTGAAGCTAGCAAGGTATACAGTACCTTGAGGCTCTGGGTGGCAGCTATTACCACTGGAGAGTGAGGGGAGAGGAGACAAGTCATCGCTGTTCCAAAAAATCGAGCAAGGTGGCCCAGCCCCAGGTCCCGCTGCAACCTGTCAAGAAATAAAGTTTTCAAATACATGGGGTAGAGGTGGGGCAGAGGAGCTGATCTTGAGCCTCAGGAACCTACCTAGCCCAGAAGCGCAGGTATATAAAGAACCATACATTTGCAGGGCTCCTCAGATGGCTGTTTAAGTAAAGGCCTATTGTCCATGCAGTAACACGTGTGGTGAGTGAAGGATATGCCATCTTTATTCTTGGCCTGACTCTCTGGTGGACCTCCCAGGGAAAATACTCTTCAAAGTAGTGTTCTCCCTCCATCTCCCCCAGCATTTTTTTTTTCTTTTTTTTTTGGTGCTGGTCCTAGGGCTTAAACTGAACCTGGGCACTGACTCTAAGCGTTTTTGCTCAAGGCCACTTGAGCCACAGCTCCATTTTTGCTTTTTTGGCAATTAATGGGAGATAGGAATGTCTCATCTTTCCCACCGGCTTTGAATACAGATCCTTAGGTTTCAGCCTCCTAAGTAGTAAGGATTATAGGTATGTGATCTACTGGCACCCAGCTTTTACTTTTGACATCTTACTACATAGTCTAGACTACAGACAAGCTTCCAACTTGCTAATGCTCCTGCCCAGCCTTTCAGGTTTTTGTTTTATTGTACTTGTACTCGGGGCCTCCACTTGTAAAGCAAGCCAGCACTTTTTTTGCTTTAGTAACACAGTATCATGTTCTTTTTGCCTGGAGCTAATCTTGGATCAAGGTCCTCCTACCTATATCACTCAAGTTGCTGAAATTATAAACCTGAAAAATTGTATCTGGTTTATTTGTTGATATATGGTCTCAAATTTTTTTTTCCCTGGTTGGCCCTGATTTTTTTTTTTTGGGGGGGGTGAGGGTCATGGGGCTTGAACTCTGGGCTTGGGTGCTGTCCTTCAGCTCTTCAACTCAAGGCTAGCACTCTACCACTTGAGCCACAGCACCACTTCTGGTTTCTGGAGGTAACAGTCTCATGGACTTTCCTGCCTGGGCTGGCTTTGAACCTGAATCCTCAGATCTCAGCCTCCTGAGTAGCTAGGATTACAGGTATGAGCCACCTGGACCAGGCATGGCTCTGATCCTTTATGCTCCACCTCTCAAATACCAAGGATTACAGGCCTATGCTACCATGCCCAGCCTCTTTCAGAACAAAATAATCTGTACTGTTAACATTTATATTAGGTCACATATGAACCACTGATGTAAAAATATGCATTCAGTCACTGAAACCTTGTAACAAATAGTGAGGTGAGCTTGTTATTCCTATTTTTCTGATAAGGAAGTTCAGACACAGAAAAGTCAAGAACTTGCCAAGACTACCCAGCCTAGTCTAGTGATGTGAGGATCCATATCCTGGCACTGCACCTGCAATTCTGCACTTTGTTTTCTCACTATATCTTGGAGTTCTTTTTTCTTCTCTCTCTTTTTTTTTTTTTTTGTCTGTCATGGGGCCTGAACTCTGGGCCTTGGCACTGTCCCTCAACTCTTCAGCTCAAGGCTAGTGCTCTACCATTTGAACCACAGTGCCAATTCCAGCTTTTTCTGCTTATGTGGTGCTGAGGAATCAAACCCAGGGACTCATGCATGCAAGGCAGCACTCTACCACTAAGCCACCATCCCAGGCCCTTGGAGTTCTTTTCATAGGAGCATATACACAACTACTTCCTTGTTTTTCTCCCCCCCCCTCACTTAATACAGGGTCTCCTATGTAGATTACACTGGTGTCAACTCACTATGTAGTACAAGCTAACTCAAATTTGCAATCCTCCTGCCTCTACTTCCTGAGGACTGCAATTACAGTGCTGTACCACCACATCCACCTCTACTTCATCACTTCTCTTGCTCATGACTGTATTTAATCTTCCTGGCTCCACACTGCAATGGGACAGGGGTCATTCTAGCTTTTGGGTTTTGTTTGTTTGTTTATTTTGGCTACTGCCTTCTGCTACAGTATCCTTTTTTCTTTCTTTCTTTCTTTTTGCTGGTCATAGGGCCTGATCTCTAGGCCGGGGCGCTGTCCCTCAGCTCTTCAGCTCAAGGCTAGCACTTTAAGACTTGAGCCAAAGCACCACTTCCAGCTTTTTCTGCTTATGTCGGGCTGAGGAATCAAACCCAGGAACTTATGCATGCAAGGCAAGCACTCTACCACTGAGCCACCTTCCCAGCCCCTGCTGGGCACAACTGTAGGTATGCTCCTATAGAACAAGTCCTGAGAATGACTCCACCACTTCTTATCTCTTCAGTTAAAAGGATACTTGCCTAGGAGCTGTGGCAGCTGTGTGACTACTTAACACACACAGCTTCAGCTTCTAGTTTTGTTTCTTCCCCCCACCTTTTGGAACTGAGGTTTGAGCTAACACGTGATAGTCATGAACTACTTATGCTCTGCCCCCAGCCCTCAGCTTCTGGTTCCTAAAGCAGGGCTGAGACCTTGCCTTGAGTGGCCATTGTGACTAGGGAGACAAACCAACAGACAAAGTGCTCAGCACGGACTAGTTCAGAGCAGGACAGGGACAGCCTTCATGGGAAAGAAGACAGATCCAGATAGGTAGAGCCACTGGTGGAAGCCACCAGATTTAGAGACACTCCCTCCAGTCAGAATGTCTCTTTGTAGGTGGCACACTGACTACTGTGTACTTCCCAATATTATTTCAGGGAAGTGAAATCATGAATGCATGCAGACACAGAAAGCAATAGCAGGATTCAAGACTATGAAGCCCAGAGGATGGAATCATCAGCCCTGATGGAGACTGGTCTGGAAGTGCTGATATACCCTGGTGGAAAAACCTAGTATGCAGGGTGGCACAATCAGGGTGTAGCAAGAATCAAGACCAGAGGTGTGGCTCAAGTGGGAAAACACCATTTGTGAGCAGAAGAAGCCAAATGAAAGTATAAGGCCCTGAATTCAAGCCCTAGTATAAGCAAAAACAAAACAAAACAATACCCCAAACCCTCAGTCCCAACCCAGACTGCAGTCCTTTCAGCATACCATGTGGCTGCTCGCAGCTGGCTGGCAGAACACTCTGGTGGGAAAGGAACTAAACCAGGCACAATCCATTCCCTAGTGCTTCCTAGAGCCAGAGCTGATGTGTGGCAAACTCCATGTGGAACTACCAATGCCAACGAAGCCAGCTGACCTCTCCAGCTGTGCACATCCCTCGCATCTGTATGCAAAGCTAGCAGCCTGGAGACAGGCCTATGGTGCTCCTCTGCCTTATTCTTACCTGACCAGGTTGATATGAGCTTTCTCCATGACCTTTAGCCAGGCCAGTAGGGGCTGTAGATCATTTTCACTGGGAATGTAGTCATATAAGGCCTAGAGGTAAGACACAGTAAGCAGATATGTGAGAAAGAAAGCAGGTCACCAATGGCCCCAGGACACCAGCAGTCACAGGCTGGGACTCCCAGCCCTCCTGACATTCCCTGTTTCGTGAAGTCCTTCGAGTCCTGAGGCTCTAGAAGCAGATACCCGGTTGACTCACAAACTTTCTGTAGTTCTGATAAAAACTAGAGCCCTTCTCCAGGGACATGCACATGAAGAGACACAGTTCATAAACAAATCTGGGAATGGGGGTAGTGGGGGGGGGGGGGAGAGGGGGGTTTCAAGAACCCTGAACAGGGGCTGGGAAGATGGCTCAGTGGTAGAGCGCTTGCCTTGCATGCATGAGGCCCTGGGTTCGATTCCTCAGCACCACATAAGAAAAAAGGAAAAAAGCTGGGGGCTGGGAAGGTGGCTCAGTGGTAGAGTGCTTGCCTTGCATGCCTGAGGCCCTGGGTTCGATTCTTCAGCACCACATAAGCAAAAAGAAAAAAACCGGAAGTGGTGCTGTAGCTCAAGTGGCAGAGCATTAGCCTTGAGCTGAAGAGCAGAGGGACAGCGCTCAGGCCCAGAGTTCAAGCCTCATGACCGACCAAAAAAAAAAAAAAAAATTGAACAAGTTATCTATAACCATGTGACCATAATGAAACCAAAGAGCCAGACCCCAGCTCCAGTGGATACTGAGATGACAACAAAGGCCTGCATAGCTATCTATTGGTCTACTCCACTGGAGCAGCTCAGCCTGTCCACCCTCAACTTGAAGATAGGGAGCAGCTGCAATTCTTCCATCACAGCTTTCTTAGGGACCCACCTGGTAGGGTCTCCTCTCCATCAGGACTCACCGTGATAATCTGGGCGTTGAGCTCTGCTGATAGGGTGCCCAAGCTAGGTTTGGCATGGAAGAGATTGTGGAAGGCCTGCATGGCACAGGCAGTCACCAGCTGAAAGAGACACACAGGATTTGAGAGATAACACAGACCCCACAGCTGCCCTAAATCCCTTGACCTCTCACAGTACCAGATGAGCTACAAAGAAGCCACAGCCTTATACTTAAAATATGCTTCACACATCTAGCTACACTAAGCACTGTCATTTTGTGTATGCAGGTCCTAGAGCTTGAACTCAGGGTCTGGGCACTGTCCTTGAGCTTTTGTTCAAGACTAGTACTGTATTATTTAAGCCACAGCGTCATTTATGGCTTTTTTGGTGGTTACTTGGAGGGAAGAGTTTCTTAGATTTGTCTTCCTGGGACGGCTTTGAACTGTGATCCTCAGATCTCAACCTCCTGAGTAGTCAGAATTGGTTTTGTTTTTTTTTTTGGGGGGGGGGGGTCTGGTCATGGGGCCTGAACTCTGGGCTGGGTGCTGTCCTTCAGCTCTTCAGCTCAAGGCTAGCGCTCTACCACTTGAGCCACAGCGCCACTTCCAGCTTTTTTCTTTTTGCTTATGTGGTGCTGAGGAATCGAACCCAGGGCCTCAGGCATGCAAGGCAAGCGCTCTACCACTGAGCCACCTTCCCAGCCCCTATTTATGTACTTTTTAATGTATATTTGTTTATCCAAAGAGGAAACATATAAAAGGATCTACAGCCAACTATTTGTACCATTAGGAAATGAGAGTTGGGGAAAAAGAGACTTTCAATTATTTATTACTATTGTTTTGCCAGCTTGTGGATGGAACCCCGGACGCTGAACTTGATCTCTACCACTGAACTACAACCATAAGTTTTTTTCTTTGTGTGTGTGGTGTACATGAATGTGCATGCACTGGTACCAGGACTTGTAGTCAGTTTCCCAAACTATTGTTTGGCTTTTTCACACCCAGCTGGTGCTCTACCACTTAGGCATATCGTTAGCCAGTATTCTGCTGGTTAACTGGAGATAGAGTCTTGCAGTTTTCTGCTCAGCCTGGCTTGGAACTGTGATCCTCCAGCCCTTAGCTTCCTGAGCTGAAATGACACTTTACGGATCCATCAGTTCCTCATGCTGACCTGATCTGTGAAGTCAGCTTCTAACTAGACCAGGACCATGAGATAGCTCAGCCATATCCTGACTCGTGGATGATATGATGGATGAATAAGTATCCTTGGTTTTACCTTAAGAGTAGGGTCAGGGAAGAAAGATGCTAGGTCCTGCTGTAAAGACTGAGTTGCTTCAATGTTTAGCAACCTGGTTTTAAACTATTAGGCTCAGACTGTCCTGCTGTCTCAGTCTACCAAATAGCTGGGACTACAGGTATATTCCACTTTGCCCAGCCCTAAGTCCTGCTTTCTGCCTGTCCAGTGGGTACCCAAATGGAACCACTGTGGGACCACCTTCCTTCTTGTGGCCTAAGCTTACCACATGGCTCAAGGTCATGACGCGTAGGAGAGTCTCACTGCAACTCTTCACCAGGCCTTCGGGGAAGCAGGGTAGCACGTCCTTTAGCAGTGTCAGCATGTGCAGCATGGTGGTAGCCTCCTTGGAGCCTGACAGAGAAACAGAGAGATTTGAACTCTGCCTCACACTTGCTAATCTGACAGTCTGCTACTGGAGTTATATCATCCTTGCTTTCTTTTCATTATTTTGTTTGTGTCCATTTTTTGTGTGCTAGTCCTGGGCACTATCCCTGAGCTTCTTTTTACTCAAGGCTAATGCTCTATCACTTCAGCCACTACTTGTTCATTATTTTGGAGATGGAGTCTGGTGAACTTCTCTTCCCCAAACTGGTCTTAAACAAAGATTCTCCTTATCTTAAGCTTTGAGTGGCTAGGATTATAGCTGTGAATCACCAGCATCAGGCAAATGGAGAGTTCTATTACTAATCCTCCTCACCACTTCCCCTACCCGGGCCCAGGGCCTGGCTGTCCCACCTCCAGCCTTCTCAATCTCCTGGATGCAGAACTTGGCGGTGGAGACAGCAGCAGGATGATGAGCAGGGGCCTTTTCACCAAACATGAAGTCACTGCCCTTGAGAACTGAGCATACCCCATGCTGGGCAGCCTTCCGAATCTGAGGGGCAAGAAAAGGGGAAAGGGGATCAACATTCTACCGAATATTGGGTGCCTGTAAATGCTACCAATAAGCAAGCACTGACTGAACACCTACTACATACCCGTTACTCTGCTGGCTTTCTCAGGTACAGAATCCTGAGCTCTCTACTAACTTACCTAATGGCCCAGAAGAAGCCCGGCTATGTAATCTCAGTTCCATTGCCCTTTTCTACCTACCAGAGATTTATCCAGTCAAACAGCCAGTAAATGCAGAGTAGCACAAGCCAGGCACTGTTCTAGGTATTTACAGACGTGAAACATAATAGACAACTCATACTCCACAGGAGAAGCAGAGTAAACTACACATCAGCTGACAGAAAATAATTGGCAAAAAGAAAAAGGTTTTAGAAAACTTTGTATAGAGTGGTCAGGAAGGTGCTATTCCAGTGAAGTGACATTTCAGCATTGATCCTGACCTGGAAGGTAAGGGAATCATCACGTGGACACACAGGAAAGAAGATATAAGACTACCTGTCCTAACTGCTTCTTAGCACAAATGAAGGATTCTGGATTAGTAATTATTTTTCTATGCCCCGAACACAAATTTCTGGAGGAAAAGGTGGTCAGCCCCCATTTACTGAGCATCTACTATATGCCAGGCACTGCATCAAATCTGAAAAACACTGCAGCCTCCTCACAACCCTGCAGCAAAGCTGAAATGACCATCCCTATTTTATAGCCAGGAATCCCAAGTTTAGAGACATGAGTAACTCTCTCAGAGTGCCAACACTGCTGAATCCAAAATCCAACTTAGGATGCCACCCTCCTTGCCAAGACAGAGACATACTAGGAGACTGACAAGTCAACAGGTCACTGGCTGAGGAGGCATGAGAGAGATTCTGAGGGCCTGACATTTATCCCCTGCTGGAGAGAGGCTGACTCAGATTGAAGCCTTACAGGCAGAAAAGAGACGCTGAGCAAGAGCCCAGCACTCAGGGTCATCTCTGTAATCCCACTCACACAGGCCAGATCCTCCCCATCTTCTGGAATGCACTGATCTCACCTTGGGCTTGGCATGCACGGTGAAGCTCTGCAGCCCATGGTATACCTGAAGGGTCAGGGGATATCCCCAGGCCTCCAGGTCTTGCTTCCGCAGGAGGGTGGCCAGGCAGGACAGGACCTTAAAGAAGAGTTAGAGTGTCTCAGGATCACCAGCCTCAGCTTAGAGAGAAAGAGATCCCAGGTTCTCAGCAACCCCAGAAAATCTCAAAGGGATCTGCCTAAGGATCCAAAGTGTCGGAACCCCTCATGGGGAAATGCAGGGGGCTCGGAGAGACATAGACTAACCCATCGGAGGGCAGAGGTGGAGCCACTGCTGGCCTGGGCAGACATGATGTCCATGAAGGCTTTGGAGGTATCTGAGAACTTTTTAATGAGCACAGGGCTGGGCACTCTGTGGGGAGAATGAGAAGAGTTAATCCAGCGGCAACTTTGAAATGCAACTGGCGCAGGTCTCAGTGAAGCTCAGGAAGGAGTTGGACTACCATAGGAGTGCTACTGACTCAGTCACTCAGGAGAGGAGCTCATCCTTCCTGACACTCATTTCAGTCTACTTCCCATGACTTCTCATCTTCCCTCATCTTCTCACTCCTCACAAACTCCTTTCATGACTCGTATCAACCCTCTGTCCCCTCTGTGAAGGTCTGTTCCCTGAATCCTCTCCCTATGCCTTCTCCTTACCCATTCACTTTCCAGAGCTGACATCTCCCTAGGCATGAACATTCACTCAGACCCAAGCCACTCCCACATCCCAATGTACAATACTACCCAGAGACTCGAGTATCTTCTTAAATTGCTATTGTAAATTTACTATTGTAATAAATTATGTATGTAGTACATACATCTTAACTATGTCAAAGTGCTCAATTCAGTAGTAGTAAGTATATTAATACAGTTTTACAATATAGTCATGTGAGAACTCAGAAATCTTCTGGCACTAAGGCTTCAACTCAGGGCCTGTACACTGTCCTTCAGTTTTTTTGTTCAAGGCTAGGGCTCTACCACTTGAGCCATACTTCCACTTCTGGCTTTTTGATGGTTGAGTAGAGATCTGAGTCTCACACGGTCCTGCCTGGGCTGGCTTCAAAGCCAGATCCTCAGATCACAGCTTCCTGAGTAGCTAGATTATAGGAGCCACAGCATCCAGCGAAGAATCTTTTCTTTAGTCTCACTATATAGCCCATGCTGTCCTCAAACATCATCTTGCCTTGCCTCCCAAGTACAGTACTGGCTTTAAGCACAGGTCTTCACACAGTTGCTAGTGTAAGTGCTCTACCATTTAAGCTAGATGAGACTACAGGCCACCAAACACAGCCTTTCAGGTTTTGTAAGATGTGGGGCTTGAACTTGGCCTGGGTGCTAAGCTCTTCAGCTCAAAGCTAGCACTCTACCACTTGAGCCAGAGTGCCACTTCTGATTTTCTAGTGGTTAATTGGAGATAAGAGCCTCACATACTTTCCTGCCTGGCTGGCTCTTAACCAAGATTCTCAGATCTCAGCCTCCTGAGTAGCTAGGATTTTACTGGTGTGAGCCACTGTGCCCAGCTTTTTTTTTTTGCCAGTCCTGGAGCTTGGACTCAGAGCCTGGGCACTGTCCTTGAGCTTCTTTTGCTCAAGGCTAATACACTTACAACTTGAGCCACAGCACCACTTCTGGCTTTTTCTGTTTATGTGGTACTGAGGAATTGAACCCAGGGTGGTTTCATGCATGCTAAGCAGGCACTCTACCACTAAGCCACATTCCCAGCCTCAAGTATCTTTTTTTTTTTGGTCGGTTGTGGGGCCTGAACTCGGGGCCTGGGTGCTGTCCTTGAGCTCTTCAGCTCAAGGCCAACACTTTACCACTTGAGCCACAGTGCCACTTCTAGCTTTTTCTGCTAATGTGGTGCTGAGGAATTGAACCCAGGGCCTCATGCATGCGAGGCAAACACTCTACCACTGAGCCACCTTCCCAGCCCCTCAAGTATCTTTTTTTTTGGTCGGTCGTGGGGCTTGAACTCTGGGCCTGGGCGCTGTCCCTCAGCTCTTCAGCTCAAGGCGAGCACTCTACCACTTGAGCTACAGCGCCACTTCCGGTTTTCTAGTGGTTTATTGGAGATAGGAGTCTCACGGTCTCTCCTGCCCGGGCTGGCTTTGAACCGCGATCCTCAGATCTCAGCCTCCTGAGTAGCTTAGGATTACAGGCGTGAGCCACCAGTGCCCGGCCCCTCAAGTATCTTTTTAGAGAACAATTCTCCATCCTACTTCTCCTGTGCAAATTCCCTTCTTTACTCTACAGACCTGGAGATCACACTATAGCCAGGACTTACCGCTTCAGGACAAGGTTCAATAGGTAAGCGACAGCAGCCAGGGACTCCGGGGACTCCACTGCTTCCATTGTAGTCATCTGAGGGCCAGATGGAGGGGATGTAAATGGATAAAGTGGCACATTACAGTTAGAAAAGCAGAGGCAGAGAAGGGAGCCAAGAGAGCAATTACAACCAAGAATTATTGTGTCAGAGGTTCATAAGCACAATTCAACTGCCAGATAATGTTAAAAATAAAAAATGCCGCCGGGCGCTGGTGGCTCACGCCTGTAATCCTAGCTACTCAGGAGGCTGAGATCTGGGGATCGCGGTTCAAAGCCAGCCCGGGCAGGAGAGACCGTGAGACTCCTATCTCCAATAAACCACCAGAAAACCGGAAGTGGCACTGTAGCTCAAGTGGTAGAACGCTCGCCTTGAGCTGAGGGACAGCGCCCAGGCCCAGAGTTCAAGCCCCACAACCGACAAAAAAAATAAATAAATAAAAATAAAATAAAATAAAAAATGCCCTTAGATATCACATGACTTCGGGCAAACTCAATAGTAAAAAAGGTAAATTATGAATATTCAGATATCACAATGGAAATAATTTTGACCAAGTTGAACCCTTAAAAGGTTCTTATGAGCTGGGCGCCAGTGGCTCACACCTGTAATCCTAGCTACTCAGGAGGCTGAGATCTGAGGATCATGGTTCAAAGCCAACCCCAGGCAGAAAAGTCCATGAGACTCTGATATCCAATAAACCACTGGAAAACCAGAAGTGGCACTGTGGCTCAAGAGGTAGAGCACTCTCTTTGAGCTGAAGTGTGCAGGGACAGCACCCAGGCCCAGAGTTCAAGCTCCACGACCGACAAAAAAAAAAAAAAAAGGTTCTTATGGACCCCAAGACTCTATTTGGGAAATGATATTATTTTATTTTTTAGCACTATTGGGCTCTGAACTTGAGATTGTGACCAGGCAGGTGCTCTCCCACATAGGCCCTATCTCCAGTCTGGCTTGTTTGCTGGCTAATTGGAGACAGAGACTCTAAGACTTTTCTGCCCCAGCTGAGCTGAAAACATCCTTAGATCTCAGCATCCCAAGTAGCTAGGGTTAGAGACATGAATCACCAGTGCCCAGCTTTCTCTCTTTTTTCCACTAGGATCTTCATTTTTGCCAAGCAAGCCTAAACTGCAATCCTGTTTACATTTCCCTCATAGCTGCGATAGCAGGCAGATGCCACTATGACCAGATTTTTTTTCTTTTTGTGCCACCCCTGGGTCTTAAACTCAGCCTGGGTATAGACCCTGAGCTTTTTTGCTGAAGGCTAGCACTCTACCACCAGTGACAGCTCAGGTATTTTGTTTTGTTTTTATTTGGTCAGTCATGGGGCCTGAACTCTGGACCTGGGCGCTGTCCCTCAGCTCTTAAACTCAAGGCTAGCACTCTACCACTTGAGCCACAGCTCCACTTCAGCTTTTTCTGCTTATGTGGTACTGAGGAATCGAACCCAGGGCCTCAAGCATGCAAAGCAAGCACGCTACCACTGAGCTACCTTCCCAGCCCAATGTTTTTATTTTTTAATCAGTGGAGATGGGGTCCTGCAGACTTTTTGCCCAGGCTGGCCTCAAATTGCAATCATTCCAATCTCAGCCTCCTCTGCAGTTAGGACTACATTTATGAGTCACTATATCCAGCATGAAAATTTCTAGAGGATCTTTACACCTAACTCATGTTTTCAGATCAAGAAAGAGAAACCAAGGAGAGTAAATAGAAAGAGTGAATGAAAGCCAGGCACCAGTGGTTCATGCCTGTAATCCTAGCTACTCAGGAGGCTGAGATCTGAGGATCATGGTTCAAAGCCAGCCCACAGGAAAGTCCATGAGACTCATCTCCAATTAACTACCCAAAGCTATAGCTCAAGTAATAGAGAAACGACTTTAAGCCAAAAAGCTCAGGGACAGCACTGAGGCCCTGGGTCTAACCCCCCAAGACTGACACCAAAAACAGTAAGAGAAAAAGGAGGAAAAAAGGGAGGAGGGGCCGGGTGCCATTCAAGAGACTGAGACCTGGAAGATTGTGGTTAGAAGCCAGACTGGGCAGAAAGGTCCAAGTGAGACTCTTTTTTTTTGTTGTTTTTTTTTTGGGGGGTCCGGTCGTGGGGCCTGAACTCTGGGCCTGGGCGCTGTCCCTCAGCTCTTCAGCTCAAGGCTAGCGCTCTACCACTTGAGCCACAGCCCCACTTCCGGCTTTTTTCTTTTTGCTTATGTGATGCTGAGGAATCGAACCCAGGGCCTTGAGCATGCAAGGCAAGCGCTCTATCACTGAGCCACCTTCCCAGCCCCCCAAGTGTGACTCTTATCTCCAATTAACCACTCAAAAACTGGGATCTGGGGGTGGGAAGGTGGCTTAGTGGTAGAGTGCTTGCCTCGCATGCATGAGGTCCTGGGTTTGATTCCTCAGCACCACATAAACAGAAAAAGCCGGAAGTGGTGCTATAGCTCTCAAATGGTAGAGCGCTAGCCTTGAGTTGAAGAGCCAAGAGACAGGGCCCAGGCCCAGAGTTCAGGCCCCATGATCGGGACCAGAAAACAACAACAACAACAACAACAACCAAACTGGGATCTAGCAATGTGGCTTAAATAATAGGAGCTAGCCTTAAGCACAAAGAGACTCAAGGACAGGGCCCAGGCCCTGAATTCAAGCCCAAAAACTGACAAGCAAGCAAGCAAGCAAGCAAGAGAAAGGAAGGAAGGAAGGAAGGAAGGTAGGAAGGAAGGAAGGACCAACACCAAAAAAATAAAGCAAACAAAACTAGGTGTGGTGGTATGGTGGTACAGACCCTGCCTACCATCCTCGCTACCCAGGAAGTTTATAGGAAGGACCATAGTCCAGGCCAGTGCAAGCAAAAAACAAGACTATTCAAAAATAATAAGAAGAGGTTTGGAGCTATAGCTCAGTTTGTAGAGTGCTGGCCAATGAGCAGATGCATCAGTATTGAATTTGAGTCCCAGTCTCAGACAAAAAGAAAAAAGAAGAAAAATAAGGTAAGAAGAAAGGGCTGGGGGCATAGCTTAAATGATAGAGCAACTACAGGCAAGCATAACTCCTGTTCAAAACCCTTGTACTGGCAAAGAAAAAACAAAGAAGGAAAGAAAAAAAAAGGGAGCAAGCAAACAGAAGAATCATGGAACAAATATCACCAGCCTTTCCAAACCACCTGGGAACAATAGAAGTACTTTCACTTGCTCGAAGTCATGGTTCTCTATTGCCACAAGTCAGGGATATCTGTTATCTCTCTAGAACCTGCTTAGCTCCGCTGTGAACACCCACCCCTGTCAAACTCACCAGAGCAGCAAAGTACTCAGTCTCAGTCTCTTTCCCTCCCTGGGAGCGAATCACCTCTGTAACAGCAGCAAGAACAGCACAAATCTGTACAGGAAGGAGAAAGTACCTGTGACATACCTTCATAGCCCCTTTTTCCTTTCTCTTTCATAAATTAATCTCTTGGTAAGTCCAGACAGACAATGTGGAAGCAGCATTTAGACTGGGGTACACATCACAGGGCCTAGTAAACAAGAGGTCTTAGAATATGATTGCCAGATCCCCTCCCAATTATAGTAGTTTTTATGGAAATACATGCATAACTGTGCAAGGACCTATGCACAAGTATGTTCACTGCAGCAACAAATTAGAATAGTCAGGTAGTTATCAACAGGGAATTTATAATGTACTTTAAATTAACAAATGATAGATTTAAACATTGTATAACAATTATTGAGAAGAACGAAGACACAAGCATGGAGATGTCATAATGAAATCCCACTTTGCACAACTAATGTATACTAATAAAAATAATAAAATTATGAACAATTACATGTGATGAGAAATACTGTTCATTGGGGATAATGTTAAATGATGATGCATCTAAAATATAATCATATTTTGGTAAACCCAAATGACAAAACGAATAAAAACAAACAAAAAAGATTTAGCAAAATAAGGCTGGGCATGGTGGTGTATAATTGTAACCCAGCACACAGGAAATTCAGGCAGGAGGAAGGAGTTTGAGACCAGCCTGGGCTACATAAGAAGATCCTATCGCAACAACAATAACAAATGAAGAGTATACCTCTTTTTTTTGCCTGTCCTGGCACTCGAACTCAAGGCCTGGGCCCTATCCCTGAGCCTCTTCGTGCTCAAAGCTTGCACTCTGATTAATGTACCTTCTAGAAAATATAAGTCTTTACTATTGAACAGTGCTGGTCTAAGATACATAGTGACCCATTGTAGTAGCTGCTGCAAAGGAGAGAAGTTTTAAAGTTCTAACGTTTTATTCTCTTTTTTTTTTTTTGGGTCCGGTTGTGGGGCCTGAACTCTGGGCCTCAACTCTTCAGCTGTCCCTCAACTCTTCAGCTCAAGGCTAGCGCTCTACCACTTGAGCCACAGCGCCACTTCCGGCTTTTTTCTTTTTGCTTATAGTGGTGCTGAGGAATCGAACCCAGGGCCACAGGCATGCAAGGCAAGCGCTCTACCACTGAGCCACCTTCCCAGCCCCACGTTTTATTCTCTTTACATCACTTTGTATCATGTAGCATTGTATCATCTTATGTAACATTTGTATCACCTAACACTGACACTTTTCGCTTAAACACAGAAAAATATAAATATGTAACTTTATGTGTCTTTAGGGAAGGAAATGTCTAGAAAATATTCCTACCCTCAAGGGCTTTAACTCCCTAGCATGATAAACATTGTTTTACAAAGAGTTCTTATCTTAGGTGGACAATTTATTGGGGACAAAGAAAAGGAGAAAATGACACATCATCCAGGAATATCAGCTGTTGTCACCAGAGAGAGAGAGAGAGAGAGAGAGAGAGAAAGAGTGGGGGGGGAGGGAGGGCCAACAAGCCTGGCTCCTGCTGTCCTGCGTCTGTCCCTACCTCCTTGTGGGCGGCAGAGTTAGACTCCCAGAAGCGCTGCACTTTGCTGAAGGTGACGTTTGTGCAATCCGACAGGCCACTCAGGAACGTGCCTGAGGACTTCTCGGTGACGGCCAGCTCCGGCTCTTCTTCCATGGGCGTCTCAGGGTCTGCGCGCTTGCCCAGCCGCAGGGACCCCGATTGCAGCTCATTGTGCAACTTCACGGCGTCAACCGTCAGGTCGCTCTTCCCTGAGAACGCGAGGCGGGAACACGGTAAGAAAGCCCCGCACGTCTACCCCGAACTTCCCTGCGGCCGAGAGAACCACCACACCCGCGGCGACACCCTCCAACCCCAACGCAGCAGGCCTTCCCGATGAGCTCCAGACCAGACCTCCAACGCCTGGGACCCGGACCGACCCGGACCCGCCGGGACCCGCCGGGACCCGCCCCTCGGGGAACCGCACGGCCCGGCGCCCGCGCCCGGATCCGAAGGCCCGACTACCTGCGGGCCGGCTGAAAAAGCGGCTGCGGGCGGCCTGGCGGTGGCGGCAAATGCTGGGGTTGCTGTCGCTGCTGTGGCCTTTCTTCCAGCGCTTCAACTTGGCCGACACCCCGGAGGGCAGCTTCCCGGAGCGACCCATGTGGACTAGACGTGGGCCAAACTGAGGCTGATCTCAAGACCGGCTTTCGGCGAAGCAGAACTACGCGCGGATCCCCACGTGGGTCCTCCACCGGCTTACTGCCTCTTCCGGTGTCGTCACTTCCGGATTGGCGTCCGTCACCATGGCAAAAATAGTCAACATCCGCCTTCACTTTTCCATCAAGTGTCAGAGACCTGTCGCAAGGAAAGAAGTTCTGTTGCTAGGCATCCTTGGGGTTCCTACCTCAGGACCATGGTTCTTGGCCACTGGAGTAGGCCTTATAGAACAGTTCCGCCGGGCGCCGGTGGCTCCCGCCTGTAATCCTAGCTACTCAGGAGGCTGAGATCTGAGGATCGCGGTTCAAAGCCAGCCGGGGCAGGAAAGTCCGTGAGACTCTTACCTCCAATTAACCACTAGAAAACTGGAAGTGGCGCTGTGGCTCAAGTGGTAGAGCGCTCGCCTTGAACAGAAGAGCTCAGGGACAGCACGTGAGCCCCCAGAGTTCAAGTCCCACAACCAACAACAACAAAACTCTTTTAATTACCTGTTGTGGTAGCATACATCTAGAATTCCAGCACTTGGGAAGGAAAGGAAATGAATTTGAGGCTATTCTGGGCTACACTGTGACACCCTAGCTCCAAAAATCAAAACAATGTGTGTGTGACCCGCACGCGCGCCAGTGCCAGTACCAGAACCAGTGCTTGAACTCGGGGCCCGGGTACTCTCCCTTAGCTTTTTCATTCAAGATTGGCACAACTATCACTTAAGGAACACTTCTTGGGGTTCCTGTCCTGGTTGGCTTTACATAACATTGAGATCTTCAGATCTCCTGAGTAACTAGGATTACAGGCATGAGCCACCAGTGCCTGGCCAAAATTTTTTAAGTTAAGCGAAGAAACAAATTTACTTGAACAGTTAAGGGAGTGACTAAAGTGGCAGAGCACCTGACACTCAAGAATGAGGCACTGAGGGCTGGGAAGGTGGCTCAGTGGTAGAGCGCTTGCCTTGCATGCCTGAGGCCCTGGGTTCGATTCCTCAGCACCACATAAGCAAAAAGAAAAAAAAGCCGGAAGTGGCGCTGTGGCTCAAGTGGTAGAGCGCTAGCCTTGAGCTGAAGAGCTAAGGGATAGCGCCCAGGCCTAGAGTTCAGGCCCAATGACCGGACCCCCCCCCCAAAAAAAAAGAATGAGGCACTGAATTCAAACCTCAGTACTACCAAAATAAATAAATGAAGCAGTGAGAAACGAATAACTTGAAACAAAGCCTATTGAGATCTGAGTGAAAATCAATTTGGCCTGCAGAAAAAAATAAAAATCCCCAATGAGGGGCTGAAAAATGTGTCCAAGTGGTAGAGTACTTGCCTAGCATGAATGAATCCCTGGGTTCAATTCCTCAGTACCACATAAACAGAAAATCCTGGAAGTGGCACTGTGGTTCAAATAGTAGAGTGCTGGCCTTGAGCAAAAAAACCCTCAGAGACAGTGCCCAGGCCCTGAGTTCAAGCCCCAGGACTGAAAAAAAAGTTCCCAATGATATTCTAAGACTTGCTTTACAAATTAAAACCACAACAAAATGCACCTAATAATCCACCATAGCTGGTAAAATTGAGAAGACTAGCATTACTAAAGTAGGTACAGATGTAGAGTAACTGACTACATGTTAAAAAGGATATAGCCACTTTGGGAAACTGTGGTGGTATTTACTAAAACAATATATGCCTACTCTATGATCCAGCAATGCATTCCTGAATATACACTCCGCAGAAATATATACTTGCATGCAAAAGAGAAAAAGACACAGAAGAATGTTCATAATACTGCAAATGAACAGATGGTTCATCATCAATTTTGGAATGGATATACTGATATGAAAACTAAAGCATTCAACTGTATTGTATACAAGAGTATATTGATAGATAATGGACTATTGTAGCATTCAACTATATACAACTTCTGCATAGGGCATACACTGAGAAAGAACATGCTACTGCTATGTACAACCACATATATGATTTGAGTTGAATGAAACATTTTAAGCACAAATCATGTATAAAGCAAGATTCCATCTAAATGAAGTTCAAAAATAAGCATAATCTGCTATGTTAGAAGTCAAGATCACAGACCACTGTGAGGGTACTCATAACTAAGAAGTGTTACAAGATTTGTGATTATATTCTAATTATTATGGGATTTGTATGGGTGTGCATATTGAGTAACAATTTGCTGTGAATATACACTTGTCTCTATATCTATCTATCTAGCTATCTATCCTATATATAAATATAGCCTATATTTCAGGGGTGGACTAAAAATGAGTCTAGCCCAGCACTGGTGGCTCATACCTGTAATCCTAGTTACTCAGGAGGCTGAAATCTGAGGATTAAGGTTTAAAGCCAGCCCAGGCAGAAAAGTCCATGAGACTCTTATCTCCAGTTAACTGCCAGAAAACTAAAAGTGGAGCTGTGGCTCAAAGTAGTAGAGTACTACAGCTTTGAGCTCAGGCCCTGAGTTCAAGCCCCATAACCCACCAAAAAAATGAGTCTATAAGAGCAGTAAGAGATTAAAAATCACCAATGTGAGAAAGCTTTGTTGCAAAGAACACAGAAGACAGCTTAGACTATCTTGAGACCTCATCACCATCCTCCTTGGATGGACTTGGTTCCTGGGCCATAGGCTGAGACCTAGGTGGTAAGTCTGAGAAAAGGGAAAAGGGAATGGGTGGACTTGTAGGGAAGAGGAAGAAGAGTGTGGAAACTTGTTTTTTTTTTGTTGTTGTTGTTGGTCATGGGGCTTGAACTCTGGGCCTGGGCGCTGTCCCTCAGCTCTTCAGCTCAAGGCGAGCACTCTACCACTTGAGCTACAGCGCCACTTCCAGTTTTGTGGTGGTTTATTGGAGATAGGAGTCTCAGGGTCTCTCCTGCCCAGCCTGGCTTTGAACCGTGATCCTCAGATCTTAGCCTCCTGAGTAGCTAGGATTACAGGCGTGAGCCACCAGCTCCCGGCACCATCACTAGTTCTGTAACCTTGAGCAAATCACCTTGCTCTCTGAGCTTCACTTTTCCGTATCTGTAAAAGGAATATGAGAATACCTGAGAACTGAACAAGATTGTGCATATAAGGCACTGCACACAGCCTGTTGCACAGGGAGCAGGCACTAAATGTGAGCTGCCACTACCCAAACACTCTTCCTGGGTTCCACACACCTCATCTGTGACTTAAATCAGAAGGATACAGTAGGTGATTGATCTCATTTTACAGACAGGAAACATGGGTCCAAGGACATTTCCAAGAGTTCAGGGGCTAGCTGATAGGCAGGAGCCCTGAGATCCAACTCTTAGCTAGAAATAACCTCTCAAGCTAGTGCTCTAAGAATCATCTGTGAGGCTCCAGTGCAGCGAACAAAACTGTAATACCCAAAGCACCAAGGCCTTGAGAGCAAAAAGTTCAGTTGTAAATTGGTATATTTGTAATCTGTTAGGACAGGAAGAAAGGGAAATTGAGGGTTAGCCTCTTGCCCAGATAAAGAGGAAGCAGATGGCCTGGGTGTTTAACTTAGGCTCCTACTCTGGGAAAAGGGGGAAGGGAAGATCTCTATTGCCCTGGGCAGTGTATTAAGCCAAAGCTGGTGCTCCTGCAGCTAAAATTGAGACTGTACACAGTTAAAGCACAAGCTTTGAGCTAGGAAGAGTGAGTTGGAGAAACATCCCCACTGCCCACTGTGTTGAACTGAGACAGGTGGCTGAATTTTCTAAGCTGCTGTTTTCTCATCTGAAAACAGATTTGCTGTTTTGAGGCTATGAGGAGATAATGTCCCTGAAGCGCCTGCTTAAGGAAGGTGGAGATAATCCTATCAAGTCCCCTAGCTTTGAGTGCACAAGTGCCCTTATAGAGTAGGGTGGAGAAGTATGGGGTGCAGTGACAGTCACTTTTCAAAGCAGGGGAGTTCTAAGACTAGTTGGTCAACTGAAGTGTGGCTGTTGCTGGTGAGCTGGCTTTCAGGAGTTTGGTCATAGATGCAGATTGTTCTTGTTCAGCAACAGGAAGATCAGTTCTGCTTTATTAAATGGTTCAAAAGGAGTTGGGCGCTGGTGGCTTACCCTTGTAGTCCTAACTACTTAGGAAGCTGTGATCTGAGGACTTCAGTTTGAAGCCAAACCAGGCATGAAAGTCCTTAAGACTTGATCTCCATTAAACAGCAAAAAGATGGAAGTAGAGCTATGGCTCAATTGGTAGAGCACCAGCCTTGAGCAAAAAAGCCAAGGGACAGCACCAAGGCCCTGAGCTCAAGCCCCAATACCAGCACAATTAAAAATGTCATCCCTTTCCCTCAGCTGGGCGCCAGTGGTTCATACCTGTAATCCTAGCTATTCAGGAAGCTGAGATCTGAGGATTGCAATTCAAAGTCAGCCAGTGCAGGGAAGTCTGTTAGATTCTTATCACCAAAAAACTACTCAGAAAAAGCCAGAAGTGGGCTGGGAATGTGGCTTACTGGTAGAGTGCTTGCCTAGCATGCATGAAGTCCTGGGTTCGATTCCTCAATACTGTATAAACAGAAAAAGCTGGAAGTGGCACTGTGGTTCAAGTTGTAAGTGTACTAGCTTTGAGCAAAAGAAGTTCAAGGACAGCACCCAGGCCCTGAGTTCAAATACACACACACACACACACACACACACACACACACAGACAAAAGGCCACGTGCCAGTGGCTCACGCCTATAATCCTAGCTACCCTGGAGGCTGAGATCTGAGGATCACTGTTCACGGCCAGCCGAGCAGGAAAGTCTGTGAGATTCTTATCTCTAATCAACCACCAGAAACCAGATGTGGCACTGTGGCTCAAGTGGTAGAGCTCTTGCCTTGAGCTGAAGGGCTCAGGCCCAGAGTTCAAGCCCCACAATCACCACCACCACCAACAACAAAAAACAAAGAAGCTCAGAGATATAGTGTACAGGCCTTGAGTTCAAGACCCAGGACCAGCAAAATAATAATAATAGTAATAGTGGTAGTCGTAGTATAAGTAGTAGTAATAATAATAATAACTCCATCTCTTCTCCAAAATAACCCAAACAAACTTTTAAAGGTGACTTCTTTTTTTTTTTTTTTGGGTCCGGTCGTGGGGCCTGAACTCTTGGCCTGGGTGCTGTCCCTCAGCTCTTCAGCTCAAGGCTAGAACTCTACCACTTGAGC
>NW_012267252.1:1624424-1666463 GCF_000151885.1 Dipodomys ordii
TTTTTTTTTCTTTTTTTGTTGTTGTTCTTGGTTGTGGGGCTTGAATTCAGAGCCTGGATGCTGTCCCTGAGCTTTTGTGCTCAACGCTAGCATTCTACCATTTTGAGCTACAGGGCCACTTTCAGTTTTGTGGTGGTTAATTGGATATAAGATTCTCAGGGACTTAACTGCTCTGGTTGGCTTTGAAACTTGATCCTCAGTCTCAGCCTCCTAAGTAACTAGGATTACAGGTGTGAGCCACTAGCACCCAGCTTCAAGGCTGGCATTCTAACACTTGAACCATAGCTCCACTTTTGGCTTTTTGCTGGTTGATTGGAGCTAGTAGTCTCATGGATTTTCCTGCCTGGGATGGTTTCAAACGATAATCCTCACATCTCAGCTTTCTGAGTACCTAAGATTGTAAGCTGAGCCACTAGTGCTCAGCTTCAATTCACCCATTTAAAGTGTACAATTCAAAGCCTGCTAGGAACATCTGCCATGAGCAAGAGAAAACAGTTTTATGTTAATGACAAGACAAAGGAGGGTCCAAGAAAGGCTTGGGTATTGCCCATCTAGGAATATTACCATCATTATGGGTTCACACCAGGGCCTAGTAGTAGAGGGTCTGGTGCCTACTAATCTTCCCAGACAAAGTAAGTGCTATAAATCCAGAGAAAAAGGTTCATCCCAAATCTGGACAGACACTCCAGTCTGAATATGGTTTTTGAGGCCAAGGGAATCCTTAGGAAGCCACAAACCTGCTGTTGACCTTTCTTCTTGCTCTTTTCAGCTCTGGCTGTGGTTATCTTCAATGGTGACTGCATTCTTGAGATGGAGCATGAGCTTCAACCCTTTGGAAACATAGTTCCTTCCCTAGAAGCTCAGAGTCAGAAGGCCTCAGCTCGTCTCTCCTCCTCTGTGGCATATTCCTGTCTTCTCCCAAGTGAACATCTGGCAATGAATTTGCAAGATGGTTCTGCATGCAAACACATATGGTATCTTCACAAGGAGTCCTGGTGACTGAATGGTAATCATTCCTTCTCCCACCCCTGAGAAAACTTGGTTTGCTCTACTTGTTCTAAATTGGGACCTTCACAGAATATTCTTCTCTGGGACAAAAATAAACATGGAAAGAAGACCGAGGGTAGGACTTTTGTCCTGGGGGGTCAGTGGAGGATAAGAGCACAGTGACTGATTTATCTTTCTCTGAGTTTTTGTAGCTCATCAGTTGTTTTGTTGTTAGTGGTGGTGGTGGTAGTGGTTGTAGGGCTTGAACTCTAGGCCTGGGTGCTGTCCCCGAGCAATTTTTGCTCAAGGCTAGTACTCCGCTACTTTGAGCTACAGTACTACTTCCAGTTTTTGAGTGGTTAATTGGAAATAAGAGTTTCATGGGGATTCTTCTGCACAGACTGTCTTCAAACCACGATCCTCAGATCTCAGCCTCCTGAGCCACTAGGATTACAGGTCTGAGTCACAAGGACCCAGCTCATGCACTTGTTTGAAAGTGGTTAAGAGAACCAGAGGAATTAAGCTTTAGAAAGGGGGCTTTCTTTTTCTTTTTCCTTTCTCTTTCTTTCTTTCTCTCTCTCTCTCTCTCTTTTCTTTCTTTCTTTCTGTCAATCATGGGGCTTGAACTCTGGGCCCGAGCACCGTACCTCAGCTCTTCAGCTCAAGGCAAGCACTCTACCACTTGAGCCACAGTGCCACTTTTGGTTTTCTGGTGGTTTATTGGAGGTAAGAGTCTCACGGACTTTCCTGCCTGGGCTGGCTTTGAACCATGATCCTCAGATCTCAGCCTCCTGAGTAGCTAGGATTTCAGGCATGAGCCACCGGTGCCCAGCCATGAAGGGGACACTTTCAACTAAAGAGTTATAGGAGTTTTAGGGTAGCTGAGCCCAGCCTGGATTATTTAGCTCAACAGCAATGATTATCCCTGGCCCTAGGATAAACGCAAAGAAGGTGTGGAATACGCATCCTCATATGATGGGACCTGTGGTGCTCACCTCATGGCATCCAGGAGGCAGATGGAGACAGGAAAGAGCCAGGTACAAGGTCCATCTTTTCAGGGATGTCACCAATTATACACTTCTCCCAATTAGACCCCTCCTTAGCTAGTTTCTACCACTTTTCAATAGTCTATTCGAGTTGAATCCATTGATGGATGAATCCATTAATGCAGTGAGAACCTTCATGATTCAGTCACTTCCCAAAACTCTCCCCTCTGAACACTGCTTGTACTGGTGCCAAGCTCTTAATACAGGAATCTTTTGGGATTTTTTTTTTTTTTGGTTGGTCGTGGGGCTTGAACTCTGGGCCTGAGCGCTGTCCTTTAGCTCATCAGCTCAAGGCTAGTGCTCTACTACTTGAGCTACAGCGCCACTTCCTACAGGAATCTTTTGGGGGAACACTTCATATCCAAACTTTTTGGCCCTAATTGCTGCACAAGGAGGGCAGAGAAGAAGGCAGTGCTGGGCTGGGAAGGTGGCTCAGTGGTAGAGTGCTTGCCTTGCATGTATGAGGCCCTGGGTTCAATTCCTCAGCACCACATACCCAGAAAAAGCTGGGAGTGGCGCTGTGGCTCAAGTGGTAGAGCACTAGCCTTGAGCTGAAGAGCTGAGGGACATGCCCAGGCCCAGAGTTCAGGCCCACAACTGACAAAAAAAAAAAAAAAAGCCGGGCGCTGGTGGCTCAAGCCTGTAATCCTAGCTACTCAGGAGGCTGAGATCTGAGGATCGCGGTTCAAAGCCAGCCCGGGCAGGAGAGACCGTGAGACTCCTATCTCCAATAAACCCCACAAAACCGGAAGTGGCGCTGTAGCTCAAGTGGTAGAGCGCTCGCCTTGAGCTGAAGGACAGCGCCCAGGCCCAGAGTTCAAGCCCCACGACCGACAAAAAAAAAAAAAAAGGCAGTGCTTTGGTATGTGCAATGAATCCTGATGCTTGTGGGGTGGGGAAGATAATAGATGTGCCAAACCCCATAGTAATCAGAGCCGCTCCACCTGCTTTGTTCTCAGGATGGGAATACTTCCCTGCTTGTGCCTAGGGCTTTACAAGGCCCACATGTCAGCCCTAACATGTCTTTGTATCTTATGTTCAGTAGAGGTAAGATTTTTTTTTTTTAAGTGCTAATGTGAATAAAACACTGTGATCCTCAGATTTCAGCTTCCTAAGTAGTTAGGTTTTTACTGTCACTGGCTCCCGGCTCATTATACTTTTTGCCCGTCCTGGGGCTTGAACTCAGGGCCTTGGCACTGTCCCTGAGCTTCTTTTGCTCAAGGATGGAACTCTACCACCTGACCCACAGAGCCTCTGTGGCCTTTCCGTGTATCCAGGGCTTCATGCGTGTGAGGGGAGCACTCTACCACTGAGCCACCGTCAGGCCGCTGATTTTATTTTTAAAGAAAAAAAAATGGGGTGCTGAGATTCCCCCGTAGTGGACTGGGAAGTTTGTGACCTACCCGAGATACAAAGCATAGGTATGAATCAAACTGCATAGGGCAGTGAGCTAGCGGGCCAAGGAGCGGCCCTAAAGATGAGGACCATTTTGGCTCGCTGAGAGGCTCCGCAGCCGCTGTAGAAGGTGCGCAGGCTGGGGCGCAGTCGGCTGCACGTGTCTTCGGTGCTTACGTGCGCTCCGTGACCGCCGCGCTGGACGCGGGACCAGGGCAGAGGGCGCATGCGTCTTAGCGCTCCAGTACGCGCCCCCTCTCCCTTGGCGGCCGCAGCTAGGGCCCCGGACGCATGCGCACACCTGGGGAGCGGAGGGCGGTCACCACCGAGTGGAAAGATTTGGGCGTGAACCTGAGCGGGAGTCGGGCGGGGGGACGTGAGTGCGCAGGCGCGGCCGGGGATTGAAGGCAGGCGACCGGAATCTCGGCCATTCTCATTCGGCGCTGCATCTCGAGCCCGCCGCCATGGCTGCCTACAAACTGGTGCTGATCCGGCACGGCGAGAGTGCCTGGAACCTGGAGAACCGCTTTAGCGGCTGGTACGATGCAGACCTGAGTCCGGCGGGCCACGAGGAGGCGAAGCGCGGCGGGCAGGCCCTGCGAGGTACGCGGCGGGCCGGTGGCGGTGGCGGTGCCCCGGGCCCCAGCGCTGGCTCGAGGCCCCCCCCGCCCCCCGGTTGCACCCGAGCACTGTAGGAGAGGGCCGGTGCCTTACGCGGCGTCTCCAGTTTAGTTTGCTGTAGGGGAGATGGGCGCAGAATGGAGCGTGCGCTTGCTCAAGGTCACAGTGGGGAGTGGGGCTGAGCGGGGAAGAGAACGCGGGAAGCGCCCTGCAGCTGGTTCTGGACACTGCTTGGCGAAATTTTCCCTTTGTGGTGTGAACATTTACTAACTTGGGGACGGGGTGCCTGCCCGGGGTGGAGCCACCTGTGGCGCTCAGGCCTTCACAGGGGTCCCTTAGTGATGCCCGCTGCCTTACAGCACCAATGTGCAGCCAGCGGCTGCAGATCCCAGCGAAGCAAAAGGCCACAGACTGGTCCCCTGGGCAGTGCGGGCAAACCAGGCTGCGCTGGAGGTCTTTAACAGGCCTCTTGGCCCCAAGAGATTCCGCATGCTGTGGAGAGCCTGGCATCGTGCCACAAATGATGTGAACAAAATGCACCCAAGACCCAGCTGAATGAATGATTTGAGTTAATGCTACAGCAGGCTTACTCCTTAAAACTCTTCTTGGGCCTCAGTTTTAGTTGGGAAGAATGAGGATTGGGAAGATGATTTTTCCAAGGTCATGTCTACTTAATATTAGCCCAGCGTCCTTGCCCCATTTCTTCTGGGTGGGGTAACAGTGTGAAGAGCTGGCATGCGTCTTGGCCAGGGACAGAGGCTGGTCAAAGGGTATAAATGGCAGAGATAATGTTTGCCTATCCAGGCTTGTCCCCGGAGCTGATTCTGTCTGTGATTTTGGAATGCTAATATGGAAGCATTGCCTGCTTCCTGCAATTCAAAGAATCCCTGGACTGAGATGGACAGATACCTCCACAGATGTTAAAGGCAGATCCTGCCCTGCTCTAACCTCTGGACAAAGCAGCAGCCATATAAGAGGGCTATTGATGCTTGCTTGATGTGCCTCTGGTATTTGTCCCCGCATTGACCTTTGCTTCTTTTTTTTTTTACTATATGTCGTTTTGAAATAAAGCAAAGCCGTGGAAAGCTTGGGAAAGGTAATCTTGAGGGGGTATGTAAATGTTTTGAGATGATGGCCTGTGGTAAAATCATACCATGAGGCCGAGAAAAAGAAAGTGCTGGTAAAGGAGGCCATTTTCTTTATCTATCTAGCAGGAAGAACTGTTTAGGTATGTGATGGTTTGCCCATGCCTAGCCCAGGACCATGTAAATTGCCTCTGCCTTCTAGTTAACACAATCATATGGTTAACATGTAAACTAACATTTTAGAAGATCAGGTATAAGGCTAGGCATGGTGGCATACACCTATAATTCCAGCACCTGAGATGCTGAGGCAAGAGGACTAAGGTTCAAGGCCAGGTTTATCTACATTGCAAGACTGTCTCAAAAAAGAGAGAAAAAGGGGTTCAAACCTCTCAAAGAACTTGAGAAAAAAAATCTATGGGTGTCACAGATGACATTAAAGAATAAAAGACTACCCAGACAACTGTTGCTCATACCTGTAAGTCCTAGTTACTCAGAAGGCTGAGATCTGAGGAGCACAGTTTGAAGCCATCCCAGGCAGGAAAGTTCTAGACTCCAGTTAACTACCAAAAAGCTGGAAGTGAAGCTGTGATTCAGAAAGTTCAGAGCAAGTTCCCTGGCCCTGTGTTAAAGCCCCTGCACACTCCCCCCAAAGATTAAAAGCAAAAGCTAAACAATGAAGTCCATTATGAATAATCTAGAAATATGAAACACATAAGATAAATTATTTCTCCTGATAGTAGGATTTGTACAGTTTTAAACTTAATTTCCAGAGTAAGCTAGTGAGAACTGAGTTCCCCTGTTACTTTAAGGCTGTGAACAATAGGAATGCTATGTGGAGACTGGAGTCCACACTGTTGGTCTACCTTACTGCTTACTAAACTTTGGTTAATGGGTAAAGTTAGAAGAGGCTCTAGCCATGTGATGGTGACTAACATATGTAATCTTAGCTACTCACGAGGCTGAGATCTGAGGATCATGGTTCAAAGCCAGTTCAGGCAGGAAAATCTGTGAGACTGTTAATCTCCAGTTAACCACCAAAAAGCTGGAAGTGGAGTTGTGGCTCCAGTGGTATAGGAACAGCCTTGAGCAAAAAAGCTAAAGGACAGCACTGGCCCTGATTTAAAACTCTAATGTACATACATACATACAAACACACACAAGAGGTTCTTAACCCTTTTGATGTTCACATTCTCTTTTTTTAATTCCAGTCCTGGGACTTGAACTTAGGGGCTAGACATTGTCCCTGAGCTATTTTATTTTGCTCTGGGCTCCGTTTCTGACTAAGAAATGGGTAAGGAGTCTCATGGACTGCCCAGGCTGGCTTCTAATAGCCATCCTCAGATCTCAACCTTCTGAGTAGCTAGGATTATAAATTGATAGTATTCTTTCTTAAGCCCTAAGCGGAACTATTTTTCTCCCTGGGGACCGCTCAACTACAAGTGGAAATAATTGCAGTGAAACCTGGAGCTTTTCATCACAGGAACTGAGGCTTGCACTGTGGTTCTGCTAGTGACTCAGCCTTTGTTGGGGAGCCATTTCTTCATTTAAGATTGGTAGGGAAATAACCATAGCCAAGTCTAGTCAGACTTCTCCCCATGCTCAGTGAAGGGCTGTCTTTTCTTTTGTGGGTGGCAATAGTTTTTTAGTCATTAATCAAGCTATCCTTTTTTTTTTTTTTTTCCCCAAGCTATCCTTTTCTTTCTTTTTTTTTTTTTTTGGGTCCGGTTGTGGGGCCTGAATTCTGGGCCTGGGCACTGTCCCTCAGCTCTTCAGCTCAAGGCTAGCACTCTACCACTTGAGCCACAGCGCCATTTCCGGCTTTTTTCTTATGTGGTGCTGAGGAATCGAACCCAGGGCCTCAGGCATGCAAGGCAAGCACTCTACCACTGAGCCAACTTCCCAGCCCCCTATCCTTTTCTTGACAAGAAAATTCATCTCACATTTTATTAGTTACTGTTGCTAATGTATGAAACATTGTGAACTGTATGAAACAGCGGGGAAGTTTTGGGCTGAATTTTAAAGAGGGCCAGTACTGTTGTACAGAAAGTAGGAATATTTTCCTGGCATACTACATAAAGGGCCATCTCACCCATGCATGAGGGAGACTAATCCTTGAAATAAGACTGATTCATTGTAAACTATTTGTTGAGCCAACATACCACTTGATTTCCCTCCCAGCTCAATAAAGACTGTGTTGGGAGGAGAGACTGGAGAGTTTATAAAGGAACCAGACAGTACACAGCATTTACTCTTCAATGAATGGCATCTAACTCTGCTTTAACTTAATAAATAGGTGTTTTTCTCTGAGGAATTAGTCCTGTACTTTTGACTAAAGAGGAACTAAGAATTGCTACATTCACAGAGAAATAATTTCTTTTTTGGGGGGGGGTGGGGGGAAGTCTGGTTGTGGGGCCTGAACTCTGGGCCTGGGCACTGTCCCTCAGCTCTTCAGCTCAAGGCTAGCGCTCTACCACTTGAGCCACAGAGCCACTTGAGGCTTTTTTCTTTTTGCTTATGTGGTGCTGAGGAATCGAACCCAGGGCCTTAGGCATGCAAGGCAAGCGCTCTACCACTAAGCAACCTTCCCAGCCCCAGAGAAACAATTTCATATAACAAATTGTATCAATGTGCTGTAAGATCTCTTACTGCATTGGTATTATAAAGTCCAAGCTAGGCTCTGGTGGCCTAATCTTATCAGGAGGCTAAAGCCTGGAGGAATTCTATTCAAAGCCAGCCCAGGCAGAAAAGTCTGAGATACATCTCCAATCAACCAGCAAAATGCTGGACTGGAGGCATGGCTGAGGTAGTAGAATGTCAGCAGCTGAGAGTATGAGTTCAAGTTCTGGTAGCAGCATATATACACAAATCCCATTTTCTTTTTTGGTGGTACTAGGGCTTGCTAGGCACTTTCACCTCTAGTCCTAAATCCCATTTTGCCAAGACTAGAAGTCTAGTAAATATTAGAAGTGACAATTTAATATAAACACCAATGGCCAGGTCTGGTAGTGTACATCTGTAATTCCTGCGATTTGAGGCTAAGGCTCAAGAATCATGGGTTTCAGGCCAGCCAGGGCTATACAGTAAGATTCTACCTCAAACACACATCTTCCTTAGGAATTAGGAAAACGGGGATAGCCAAAAATGATGGGTGATAAGAGTTGGATTTTTGCCAAGCATAAAGCTGAGTTCACACCCTATACAAAAAAAAGTTTCTTTTTTTTTTTGTCGGTCGTGGGGCTTGAACTCTGGACCTGAGCGCTGTCCCTCAGCTCTTCAGCTCAAGGCCAGCACTCTACCACTTGAGCTACAGCGCCACTTCCGGTTTTCTGGTGGTTTATTGGAGATAGGAGTCTCACAGTCTCTCCTGCCCGGGCTGGCTTTGAACCTCGATCCTCAGATCTCAGCCTCCTGAGTAGCTAGGATTACAGGCGTGAGCCACCAGCGCCCGGCCTTCTTTTTTTTTTTTGTCTTTGTTGGTCAAGGGGCTTGATCTCAGCCTGGGCACTGGCCCTGAGCTTTTTCACTAAAGGCTAGAGCTCTATCACTTTGAGCTACAGTGCCACTTCTGGTTTTGTGGTAGTTAACTGGAGATGAGTCTCATGGACTCTCCCACCTGCGCTGACTTCACACTGATCCTCAGATCTCAGCCCTCTAAGTAGCTAGGATTACAAGTGTGAGCCACTGGTGCCTGGCAAAAAAAATTCTTTTTTTTCTAGATGCTAGCTATGAATTTGACATCTGCTTCACCTCAGTGCAGAAAAGAGCAATTAGGACCCTCTGGACAGTGCTGGATGCCATTGACCAGATGTGGTTGCCAGTGGTGAGGACTTGGCGCCTCAATGAGCGGCACTATGGGGGTCTGACTGGCCTCAATAAAGCAGAAACTGCTGCTAAGCATGGTGAGGCCCAGGTGAAGATCTGGAGGCGCTCCTATGATGTCCCACCACCTCCAATGGAGCCTGACCATCCCTTCTACAGCAACATCAGTAAGGTAAGGGCAAACTCAGCTTTAGCCATTCTACCCAGGATCAGAGGGTTACAATTTGGGTCTCACCATTTTCCTATAACTTTTAGTAATATATGTCTAGTGCCCCTAAGCTTCTAGTTTATGGTAAAATAATTAATTTTCCCTTTGCCAAGAAATGACTCTCACTTGTTAGAAGATGTAGTTTGTTGTACAGCTGAGAACAATTTCTTTATATCCCCATTACCATATTTTATGAAAACCATCCATATCCCTCCCAAACTGACCTCTCAAATAGAAGTGAGCTAAGCACTGGTGGCTGTGCCTATAATCCTAGCTACACAGGCTGAGATCTGAGGGGTGTGGTTCAAAGCCAACCAGGGCAGGAAAAGTCCAAAGAGACTTCTCTCCAGTTAACCAGAAAAAGCCAGTAAAGCTGTGGTTCAAGTGGTAGAGCTGTGGCCTTAAGCAGAAGACCTGGGGGGGGGGAGGGGGAAAGAAATGTATTCTTTACCTGACTTATGTAACTGTAACTTCTTTATATATCACTTTTGCAACATTTTTTTTGGTTGGTCTTGGGGCCTGAACTCGGCCTGGACACTGTCCCTCAGGTCTTCAGCTCAAGGCTAGTGCTCTACCACTTGAGCCACAGTGCCACTTCCAGCTTTTTTCTGCTTATATTGTGCTAAGGAATTGAATCTAGGGCCTCATGCATGCAAGGCAAGCACTCTACCACTGAGCCACCTTCCCAGCCTAACGAAAAAATTTTTAAAAAGAGCTCAGGACAGCGCCTAGGCCCTGATTGCAAGCCCCAACACAAGAAGTGAGTTGGGATGACCTTGTTGCACAGCTTTTTTTTTTTTTTTGTCCCTCATGGGTCTTGAGCTCTGGGCTTGGTCCCTATCCCTCAGCTCTTCAGCTCAAGGTGAGTGCTTTACCACTTGAGCCACAGCACCACTTCTGGTTTTCTGGTGGTTTATTGAAGAGTCTCAGGGACTTCCCTGCCCCGGCTGGCTTTGAACCATGATCCTCAGATCTCAGCCTCCTGAGTAGCTAGGATTACAGTACAGATGTGAGCCACCGACTCCAGGCTTGTATAACTATTTTTCCTTTTCTAATGATATTTCTTTCCAACTGGGCAATGAGGGGCCAGTATAATGATCTCCTTCCCAAGCTCTCAGTTGTATTCTGTACTCTGGGGAGAATGATGGCGGAATTGATACATAGTGAAAATCATTTAACTGATGTGACTACTAATAGTTGCCAAACTTGAAAGTTCTTTTTGTTGCTTAGGATCGCAGGTACGCAGACCTCACTGAGGATCAGCTGCCCTCCTGTGAGAGCCTGAAAGATACTATTGCCAGAGCACTGCCCTTCTGGAATGAAGAAATTGTCCCCCAGATCAAAGAAGGGAAAAGAGTTCTGATTGCAGCCCATGGAAATAGCCTCCGGGGCATAGTCAAACATCTGGAAGGTATGTTCATTTTTTAGAGTGGCCCTTAAGGATAATAGCAGAACTGCCATCAGTCAGGGACTTAATACAAAGGATAAAAGGGCTAACATACTAATAGTCTCAAAGACAGTCTGTGTTGACATCTAGTGGAAAAACACCTTGTACTTTTCTCAAAATGGTTTTCAGAGCTGTGACAGTTGGACCTTCTCGAGAGAATGTTTTATATATAAAATCTCAGGTCCTATTAACCCATCTCCTAGGTGATTAATACACCTAAAAGTTTGAGATGCCCACTTCTAGACTTTAAGTTTGCCAATCAAAACCTACTAGTAACATCTTTAGTCACAATCGGGCTCATCTTCACAAATCTCTGAATTTACATCCTAAGTTGTTTCACTCCTGAGAACTTAGAAGCCCAGAAGGGCTAGGCTTTGGCAGATGTGTTATGGACTATGTAAGGGTGTCAGAGATAAATCCTGCTTCACTGTGGGCTTTGAGGGCTCACTTTGGTAGATCTGGAGAGTAGTCTTTTCCTTCTAATTTGCTGGTGACCCATCTAGGAACCTTGTGTACCTTCTATTGTCTTCCTTTTTTAGTTCAGTTGCTTGAAAAATTGGTGGTACTGGGGGTCACTCCTTGAGGGATGGATATTTCTACAGAGCAGAATTACTATCAGATTTTAGAGTGTCTTGATCTAATTCTTGCCCAAATGCTTTGTCACTGAGGGATGTCAGTGAAAAGGTGATACAGTTTTACACCTTGGTTTTTACACCTGTGTTTTTGCACATTGATGAGCATGGTGGCTGTTTTCAGGTCTCTCTGAAGAGGCCATCATGGAGCTGAACCTGCCAACTGGTATTCCCATCGTCTATGAACTGGACAAGAACCTGAAGCCGATCAAGCCCATGCAGTTCCTGGGGGACGAAGAGACCGTGCGTAAGGCCATGGAAGCTGTGGCTGCCCAGGGCAAGGCCAAGAAGTGAAGGAGAGCAGGCCAACTGCTATCCCTCAGAATACCTTCCCTGCCCATTCCTTCCTTTGCACCTCACACTGACCACATCTGTACATCTTAAGTTGTAGGTAACTGCAGATGGGGACCAGTAGCTCCCATTTTCATTGTTAGCATTGTCTCTTACACCACTCCCTTCATAGAATCTAGTCAGAATGGCACCTTTGGGGTGCAGGTTTGCTGCCTGAGCCCAGGGAAGGTTCCTTTTATATTTAGGAGGGTTGAGTGACAGTAATTCCAGTTTTTCCTAGTCCTTTGTTTACTAAGGACCTGCTTGAATAGTGGTTAGGCAGGAACCCTGCCATGGTGACCAGTAGGAAGCCAGAGTTCATTGTGAGCCAGGACCCATCAGGTCGCTGTTGAGAAGGCTTGAGTCATTCCAGTGGAAGGTGAAAGTGTCCTGCACGGTGAATTCAAAACAGCTATTTCCTCCTGACTCCAGAGGTGCTGGCTCCAGATGGTTGGGATCAATCCTGAACTACATTTTTTGTGTTATATTCACTTTTACAATAAAAAAAATACATATATATATAGCTATTAAAAACACTGAATAAAAACACATAAGGGTTTTTAGTGACAGTTGAAATAGTCGCACATGTGGTCATCAGAAGATAAGCCATTCCTCACACCAATATGGGAAAGCTTCTTGGTCTCTGAGGACAGGAATGCTTCCTGTTTCTACTTAAACCCTTCCTGCCTTGTTCTGTGGCAGTGAAATTCCTCTTAATTGTGCAAGTGTTTCACTGTCTGGTTTCTGAATCAAGTTCCAGTTGCTTGGCTCTGCCACATGGACCTTATACTTATTTTGAGCATAATTACTCAGTCTTTTTCCAGATCAGTGTAATAAAAGGAGTGATGTGCAATATTTCATTGTGTGGTGTATTATACCTCTTGCCTTGATGCCTGTAAAGCTTTTATGACACGTTTGAGTTTCAGAGCAACTATTACATTCTGACAGCACTTGAGTGTGGAGCTTCTAGTACTTTGCTTTTTTCTTTTTGGTTGGTCATGGGGCCTGAACTCTGAGCCTGGGCACTGTCCCTCAGCTCTTCAGCTGAAGGCTAGTGCTCTACCACTAGAGCCACAGTGCCACTTCTGGCTTTTTCTGCTTATGTGGTGTTGAATCAAACCAGGGCCTCATGCATGCAGAGCAAGCACCCTCCCACTGAGCCACCTTCCCAGCCCTGTACTTTGTACTTTCTTTCCTTTTTTTGTGCCCATCCTGGGGCTTGAACTCTGCCTGGACACTGTTCTTAAGCTTTGTTGCTCAAGGTAGTTAGAGATTTACCACTTGAGCCAAGCTCCACTTCTGGCTTTTTGGTGGTTAATTGGAGCTAAAAGTCTCACAGGCTTTCCTGCCTGGGCTGGCTTTGAATGGCTATCCTCAGGTCTCAGCATGATGAGCCATCGCTACCTGGCTCTGTCCTACTTTTCAATTCATACTTAACACTTATTGGGGGTACCACTCTACTATCTGGATTACCACATGCCTGTTACTCTCACTAAAGCATAATGTATGTGAGGGATGTGTAGTGCCTGACCCAGTGCTTGGCACCTAGAAAGTGAAAGCACGTAGGAACTTGAGACGACTATAATCAGACAACAGAAATTGGTAAAATTTCTTGGTCATAGTTAAAAAAAATGTAAGGACTATCAAAAGGAATAGGCTATTTCCAACATCATTGAGTTTGCTGCTGCCTCCAAAGGATAATTTTCACCACTCAAGGGCGAAATTTCACTAAGATGTTCATAAGAATAGTGTTCCAAATTTCTGAACAAATTTCTAGCAGCTTTTTCTAGAGATAGATGCTGATCTTAGCCATCTGAATGAAGACCATGACGTCTTGATATCTTTATGCATGTATCCTTGGAAATAGCTTACCCCCTCCTTGGGGTAAAAGGTGCTTAAGTCTGCAAGAATTCAGGCTGTACTCGGGCCACTTTCCGGAATTCCTTAGTGTGGGTCTTAGGGCACTGCATCTCACACCAGCTGATGGGAACCATCTGGACACCTAGAAGGAAAAGGGGAGTGTTGGAGCTGGGATCCACATGCTTCCTTGAGACCCTTTTTCAGCTGGATATGCAACTGAAGTGTCAGGTTGGGATGTAGTTCAGTGGCAGAGTGTTAACTGCATAAAGCCTGAATTCAATCCCTAACACTGAAAAGTTTCACCTAGTGAAACCCACCTCACCCAGAGAATATGGATTGTTTCTTTAGATTTGGGAAAATATTGCAATTGCAGACATATTCTGGGATATGCAACTTCATCAGTGTGCAAACAAAGCCAAGGCATCACTGGTATGATTTTGTTTTTGAGGGTCAAGTCCAGGAAGGGTCTCATGCGTACTGGGCAAGTGCTCTGTCACATTTAACTGCATCTCCATCCCTAGATACAGTTACAGGGGACCAAATCTTTTGTTCTATTCACAAGTCACTATTCATACTTCAGTGCTTTCTAAATAATTAAGAGGTCAAGGAATAACAATGGATTAACATCAAACGACAATTTCCAGTAAAAACTTAGGAGCAGATCATAGACCAACTCACCTGATTCACTGTGGGCTACCACCACTCCCAGCTCATTTTCGGCAGTGGTCAGCAGGTAGTTAGATTGTGCATCTCCTAGGGAGATCTAGCAAAACACTTGTGAAGGAAAATGATGGGTTTTAGTTCTTCCTTACCTATAGCCACTTGAGTTCTTTTTCTACCTCTATTTCTTTTGACAAAGAGCCAGAAATCTGTTAGAATAAAGGATACCACTTTAGCTAAGACAATGTCACCTGGACGGAAACTCTTATAAATTTCAACCTGCAAAGAAAGAACAACAGTGATAAGTGAAAGCTATTGATTAAGTCTACATGAAAATTATTAATCATCCCCCTTTCCTCACAGTAGAGCCAAGCTACTTTGTTAGGTTTAGGAATTTTTTATTTCAATTCTTTATTCTTAAAAAAAGGCTATTACTACAGAGAGGTTACAGTTATATCAATCTGTTTTCTAATCCTGCTGGTGGATGTCAGTATTACTCAAGTCAGTGAAGACTTCACTTGCTCCTCTAAATTAAAGACTTTTAATTAAGTAACTTAATCAGCAATCTGACTTGTACAAAAGGCACTATAGTTGGTTTTGAAAAAGCCCAGGGTAGTCGGGCGCTGGTGGCTCACGCCTGTAATCCTAGCTACTCAGGAGGCTGAGATCTGAGGATCGCAGTTCAAAGCTAGCCCGGGCAGGTAAGTCCATGAGACTCTTATCTCCAATAAACCGCCAGAAAACCGGAAGTGGCGCTGTAGCTCAAGTGGTAGAGCACTTGCCGAGAGCTGAGGGACAGTGCCCAGGCCCAGAGTTCAAGCCCCACGACCGACCAAAAAAAAAAAAAGCCCAGGGTAAATCTGAGGAAAGAGCAAAAGATAGCTGGGCACGATGGCACATAAACCTATCACCTGGAAGACCAAAACAGGAAGATGAGTTCTGGACCATGTAGGCTGGCTACACAGCAAGATGCTGTCTCAAAGAGAAATGAATGAAAAAAATGTTGAGAGAGGAATAGTGAGGCTTTATATGCTACAGCAGGAAAGGAATTAATTTCCACATTCCCATAGACATTTGAAATTCTCTGGGATATTTTTTTCCCCCTCTTTTCAGTCCTTGTGAATGAATAGAGTTGTAAACATGGTAAATAAGTGCTCTACTACTAGGCTACGATCCCAGCCCTCACTGGCATAATAATTGAGAAATAATTCCTAAAGCCATGGGGGTGGGGAAAAAAAACAAACCAACCAACAACCTTGTCTTTTTCAGTTGCTCGGACATCTTCTTTCCTATTAAAAAAAAAAAAGTAATAGAAAGATTAACTGTGAGAAAGAATAATCTTGCAGATTCCTAGCAAACTAAAAAGCTACAAGAGAAGACAGAATAAGCCAAGATGGGCACCCAGGTGCTACCACAGGATGAAGGGTGGAAAGGTCTCCTCGATGTGCACTGAGAAGAGAAAACAACTTTTGCCCATTTTAGGATTACAGGACAGTAGTAATGATACTTATGAGTCAGGACAAGCAGATCGGATTTTTCAGGAAAGGATGAGGAACACTGTTGCCTCCGGAGAATGTGAAGAGAGGCAACAAAAAATCACATAAAATCCTGAAGCCATGGGGCTGGGAAGGTGGCTCAGTGGTAGAGTGCTTGCCTTGCATGCCTGAGGCCCTGGGTTCGATTCCTCAGCACCACATAAGCAAAAAGAAAAAAAGCCAGAAGTGGCACTATGGCTCAAGTGGTAGAGTGCTAACCTTGAGCTGAAGAGCTGAGGGACAGCGCCCAGGCCCAGAGTTCAGGCCCCATGACTGGACCTTCCCCCCCCAAAAAAAAATACTGAAGCCAGAAAGGGCCTTAAAAGTTAATTATCTGAGCTGGATAGCAGTAGCTCCTAGCTACTCAGGAGGCTGAGATCTGAAGATCAAAGCCAGCCCAGGTAGGAAAGTTATGAAACTTTTTTTTTGGGGGGTCGGTTGTAGGGATTGAACTTTGGGCCTGGGCGCTATCCTAGAGCGCTTCACCTCAAGACAAGCACTCTACCACTTGAGCCATAACATCACTTCCAGTTTTCTGAGTGGTTTATTGGAGGTAAGAGTCTCATGGACTTTCCTGCCCAGGCTGGCTTAGAACTGTGATCCTCAGGTCTCTGCTTCCTGAGTAGCTAGGATTACAGGCGCGAGCCACCAGCACCTGGCTTATTTTTATTGTATTATTATTTTGTGGTTGTGGGGGCTTGAACTCTGGGCCTGGGCGCTGTCCCAGAGCTCTTCAGCTCAAGGTTAGCAGTCTATCACTTGAGCCACAGTGCCACTTGGGTTTTCTGGTGGCTTACTGGAGATGAGAGTCTTGTTGACTTTCCTACCAAGGCTGGCTCTGAACCACGGACATCAGATCTCAGCCTCCTGAGTAGCTAGGATTACAGGTGTAAGCCACCTGTGCCCGGCTTATTTTTTTTTTTATTCTGGTACCAGAGCTCAAATTCATGGCCTACAAGTGTTGTCCCTTAGCTTTTATACTCAAGCCTGGTGCTCTATCACTTGAGCCACAACTCTACTTCTGGCTTTTTGATGGTAATTAGTGATGAGTCCGAGGGACTTTCCTGCCTGGGTTGGTTTCAAACTTTGATCCTTAGATCTGTTTCTTCAGTAGCTAGGATTATAGGTGTGTAAGCTACCAGTATCTGGCTAAACCTCTATTCATCTTCTCTTTCTGTCTTAACTTGTAGCATATTTTCTTTGGATAGTATAAGGGAGAATGGAAGAATAAATGGGAAATAAAAGCAGGCAGATATATGAATTTTAATTGTTTCTAAAAATCTAGTCTCTTCCACTATCCTTGTCTCATGGTAGATGCTGAGGCCAGTGAAGACAAGCCTATTTCTTACCGAATAGTTCCTCGAAAAGAATTCTTAAGTGGTGTGGATCCCACATAGAGGATATGTACTTTGGCAAAACGTGAATTGATGCTAGAGACCTGTGGAATAGAGAAGAGTTAACATCAGAGCATTCATTAGCAACTGTTTTAAGAAACTAGGAATTATTAGGTTTTAGTTTATAAAATCCTAGAATTTAAAACAAGCTAACTTCTGTCTTTCTCTGTGATATTTGTTGATTAACAGCCACAGTGGCCACCTGATAAGAGTTATTGCCGAATCAAATGAGATGATATGGAACAGATTCTAAAAAGGACAGAAGTCCAAACTGGGTGTGCTCATGCATACCTGGACAATAATCCTAGTTAGTTAGGTGGTTGAGGCCGTAGGATTAAATTTGAGGCCAATTTAGGCTTTGTAGAGAGTTAGAGACAAGGCTTATCAACTTAGTGAGAATCTGTTTCAAAAATTAAAAATTAAACCTTAAGAGTAACACAAAAGTGCAATCCATTTGTGCCTCTGATCATATAAAATAATATTTATCAAAATGAAAAAAATAAGCACATAATTCTAAAACAAATAGATAATAGGCACAGTAAAAACAGACCTTTAAGGCAAGGTGCTGGTTGCTCAGGCCTGTAATCCTAGCTACTCAGGAGGCTGAAACCTGAGGATTGCAGTTTGAAGCCAGCCCAAGCAGGTCCATGAGACTCTCATCTCCAATTAACCACCTGAAACCTGGAACTGATGCTGTGGCTCAAAGTCCTAGAGGAGTAGCCTTGAGCCAAAGAAGCTTAGGGACAGTACCCAGGCCCTGAGTTCAAGCCCCACGATGGACAAAACAAAAACAAAAACAATCCTTTAACAGGTTTATTTGGAGGCCTGGATAATGGAGAGATTTAAATTTACATTTCAAGGTGAGGTGTGAGGCTCAAATACTAGAACACCTACATAATAAGTGAGTTCAAACTAAGTACTGCCTTAAAAAAAACGTTTCAGCTGCTACCTAACATTTGAAGCACTGCCTCAGCAGCTATTTTCAGTGCAACACATAAGAGTTTCTTTAGTTATAAAACAAAGAAACTGAGAGTTACAAATTAGCTATATCTGGCAGAAGGTAGTGTTAGTAATAATGAGTTACTCATCAGTATAGCATTAGTTTGTATCTCCTCTCAAAGGAGTCTTCTGTCTCCTAGAAGATATTAAATTTAATAGAAATACAAGAGAAAAACTTTTGCTTCTCAAAAGCGTATCAAGTTAGATGTTCAAAAATAAAACTGGGCTGGGAATATGGCCTACTGATAGAGTGCTTGCCTAGCACACATGAAGCCCCAAGTTTGATTCCTTAATATCACATAATCAGAAAAAGCCAGAAGTGGTGTTGTGGCTCAAGTGGTAGAGTGCTAGCCTTGAGCAAAAGAAGCTCAGGGACAGTGTTGGGGTGGGGGTGAGCAAAAACAAGTGCTGGAGGTTAACAAACTTGTAATTCTAGCTACGTAGGAGGCTGAGATCTGAGGACTATGGTTCAAAGCCAGCTGAGACAGGAAAGTGTGTGGGACTCTCATCTCCAATTACCACCAAAAAGCTGGAAGTGGAAGTAGAGCTATGGCTCAATACCAGCCTTTAGTGAAATACTTGAGTAAAATACCCGCCTTGAGTGAAAGAGATGATGCTCAGGTCCTGAAGCCCAGTTCTGGCTTCTGTTGAGCACTGGTGGTTTATGTCTATAATCTAGATATTCAGGAGGCTGAGATTTGAGGACTGTGGTTTGAAGCCAGCCCAGGCAGGAAAGACTGAGACTCTTACCTCCAATAAACTACTCACAAAAAGCTGGAAGTGGTGTTGTGGTAGAATGCTAGCCTTGAGCACAAAGAGGCTCAGGGATAGTGCCCAGGCCCTGAGTTCAAGCCCGGACCAGCAAAAAAATAAAAAAAGCACTTCTGCCAGAGAGCATGGCTCAAGCCTGTAATCCTAGCTACTTGAGAGGCAAAGATCAAGGGACTAAAGTTTGAGGCCAGCTCTGACAAAAGAAAAATTTCAAGAGTCATCCCACTGATGAGGAGAGGCAGTCCAAAGAGGACCCAGGTACAAAGTGAGGAGCTATTTGAGAAATAGCCAATGCAAGCCAGGTGCTGGAGGCTTACAGCTATAATCCTAGCTAACTACTCAGGAAGGTGAAATCTGAGTACAGAGTATCAGAATCAACCCAGGCAGATAAATCCACAAGAGTCTTATACTAATTAACTAGCAAGCCCTCCCTCCCCCAAATGGAGGCAAGGCTCAAGTGGTAGAGCACCAGCCAGGAGCATTGGGAAAAAAAAAGTCCTCCTTATCACCCTCTGGCACTTCTGTTTCTCAGACACAAGTAGAAACTACATTCTAAGAGACAGCTTAGTGAAAGAACTATGTAAGCCTGAATTTGGCGGCCTTGCTTATTATAGGAGTCTTTAGGCCTGTCCAATCTAGTAAATCGAACTTTCATCCCCTTTTCCCCTCTTTTTCTCCCCTTAACTCCCTCACCCCTTTCTTTCAGATAGAGAGCATCTTGCTATGTAGAGAAGATTGGTCAAATTCAGGCTAGCCTAGCCTTGAATTCGTGATCTTGCTTTCAATCTTCTAAGTACTAAGATTATAAGTAACTACCATATGGCACAATGAAATTCTAGAATGGTCATGGCTCTTTGAATATGTAGTTCTACAATGGTGTCCTAAATGCAGAGGTTAGGACAAACTTACCTTACAGGTGACAATAGCTCCCACATCTGGCAGTAACTGAGACTCTGTTTCTCGCATCACAGATACCACAGGAAGCTATACAGAGAATAAAAAATGAATGTCCTGGCTAAGACTTTTGTGCTTTGAGCATAAAATAGAAATGCCTTGAGGTCACAAAGGTAGATAGACCTTTAAGATTCATTTATACTCCAGATCAGAGAAAATCAGAAATTTTAAGAAATAATAGGGCAAGAGGCCACTGAAGAATGCTGCTTGAAAAAGCTAGGTACGATGGTACATGATTGTAATCCCAGTTGCAGAAGCAAGATCATCTTGAGTTGGAGGCTAACCTGGGAAAAAGCAGTGACAAGATCCTGTCTCAAAAACAAAAGCAAAAGGTTGGGTAGTGCAGTTCAAGTGGTAAAGTATTTGCCTGGCATGTTTAAGGTCCTGGATTCAATTCCAGCACACCTCTCCCCAATGCTACTGTAATTCTCTAGTCATTCCGGATTGTTCTGTGTTTTGGTGATATTCTTAGGATTTCTTGATATACAACCATATTGTCTGTAACCATGGATAACTGGAGTCTTCCTCCACAGTTATAATGCTTCTATTTTATTGCACAGAATTTCCAAATACATGTCTTTTCAGCCTGGCATTGGTGTAATCCTAGCTATGCAGGAGACTGAGATCTGAAGGTTGGAGATCTGAAGGCTGAGATCAAGATTGGAAGCTTGCCTGGGCAAAAATGTTCATAAGATTCTTACCTCTAATTAGCAACCAAAATTCTGGAAGTAGAGCTGTGGCTGAAAAGGTAGAACAGCCTTGAACAAAAAAAGCTAAAGGAGGGGCTGGGAAGGTGGCTCAGTGGTAGAGTGCTTGCCTTGCATGCCTGAGGCCCTGGGTTCGATTCCTCAGCACCACATAAGCAAAAAGAAAAAAGCCGGAAATGGCATTGTGGCTCAAGTGATAGAGCGCTAGCCTTGAGCTGAAGAGCTGAGGGACAGCGCCCAGGCCCAGAGTTCAGGCCCCACGATCAGACCCCCCCCCAAAAAAAAGAACAGATAAAGGACTCCAAGTTCTACCTTCAGTACCTACACACACATACATGCACACACGGACACACACGGACACACACACACACACACACACCTCTTTTCTCCTTCGTTCATTCTATTCTTTCCCTTCTTTTCCTGTTTTATCCTCTTCTTTCTCAGCAGGATCAGGTTGGCCTCCAACTCCAGAGAACCTCTTGCCTTAGTTTCCTGAGTAGCTAAGACTAATTACAGTCACACACCACCACCCCTCATTGAATTTAAAGTCTAGTAGAGGAAGAGACTAGTGGGAAAATATGACCAACTGTTTAGTTTTTAAATGCTTGGAAGGAGATAGATACAAGTCTTTTTGAGTGTTTAACAAAACTATTCCTTTCAACACAAATCTCCTTTCCTTAACCAGTGCATTTAGAGGAGCTTCTCTGGGAAAGTGATACTTGAGAGGCTATATGAAAGAAGTAAGAGTTGCATAGATAGGTTAACGAGAAGGGAGTGGTCTATCTGGATGGCAAGTGCATAAAGGGGTCTGGGGAAGGAGACAGTTTGGTGCATTAGCGATTTTCAAAGCTGCCAGCAGGGCCAGATGAAGTCAGAGGAGACAGTGGAGTTTGGTAATTTGAGAGGTCTCATCTCACTGCTAGGCTGGACTACTCTCAACTTTCGTCTGTTCTTTTTCCTACCCAAGTTCCCGAGCGTCACCAGCACAATCAAGCGACATCAATTGAGCAGATAGATGTGTGTGGCTGCTCAGGGCACAGCAGCCGCGATCACAGCTAGGAGAAACTGAGACCAAACCATTCAATCGGAGGAGTACTCAAGACGCGTCCGCAGTGCTCGTGCCTAAGGGCCAGAACTCAACGGCAGCTTAAGAGAAAGACAGTATCATTAGAGCCCCAGGACCGGTGCACTCACAGACAGACAACAGAGAGACAGAGAGAGAGAGACAGACAGACAGAGAGACAGAAAGACAGAGAGACAGACATACAGAGAGACAGACATACAGACAGACAGACACAGCATCAAGAGAGAAGGAAAGTCGTTTACCGCGCCGTTCTCGCTGGTCTTCGTCAGGCAGCCGACAAGCGACGAAAAAATGTAGCCGTGCCGGGTGTAGGTACCGCTGCCCGGGCTGGCTTCCTCCAAGTTGCACAGACGTTCGCCTGAAGAAAGAACGCTGCATCGGACACAGGCTTCCAGAAGCTGCTGATCATCCAGCCTTCCTGCCTGTCAGGAATTTTTCCAGAACTTCGTGCGGGAATCACTCACTTACCTGGAATACAGTATCTCACGGGTGGCGCCATGACTGCCGACGTTCCACACCCTGTGAAGCCTGAGATAACTTCCCATTGGTCACTTTTAGGCGCAGTACTGCAGTAAGAACCGCGATAATTGGTGAACGTTGTCACGTGGTCGGCGCGCGCTCCTTGAGAGAAGACTTCATTTCCCAGGTGGCACCGGGACAAATCTAGGGGCGGGACTTGAGGCTCCCGGGCTTGCGCCTTTGGCTGGAGGTTGAGGATGGGCTGGCGGCGGGTCCGGGTCCACCCTCCGTGGCTCAGAACGGCGGGCTATGGTGGGTTGGCTTGAGTCCGGCCCGCCCGGGGCGCTGAGCTGGAGGAAGGGGCTGTGAGTGACAGCAGAGGCTGCGGGGCTCAATTTGGCTGCTTGAAGCGTTGGCAGGCGGCAGGTAAGGGAGAAGATTGGGCCCGTGCTCCCCATCCTAGTCCCTTTTTCTAGGGTCGGGCCCTGTCTCAGGGCCTCGAGGTGAGTCCGGATTCTGTGCTCCCTTGGACTCGCCCTGCAGTGCCCACTCCCTTCCGTGCCAGGCCCGTCTCCGGCAGAGCGCACCCTCAGGGCTGAGGTAATCCTCAGAGGCAGGAGGAAGTCAGCCAGACACAACTGGCCCATTTCACAGGTCCGACAACTCACATCCAAAGTTTGGTTTGTCCAAACTCTCGAGAAACTCGAACCTAATTTATTTTTCTTAAATTTTTGCCTCCAGTCCCTTGGAGCTTTGGCCACAATGCCGTCGTGGAGACAGCCTTTTCCTGGTTTTTGTAACTGCAGCTTCCTGTCCTGCAGCCCGCGCTCGTAGTTGGTGGACCCTTCAACTTTGGCTGAACATTCCTAAGATAAAATTTCTATTCCTTTTTTTTTTTTCTCGTTTGCCCAGAAGGAAAGTCTGCACATGAATAATACTGCTCTTTACTGATGTCTGACATCTGCTTGAGATGGAAACATCCTGAGAGCATCTTTGTCCAGATGAAATTTGCCACGACTTTGATCTGTTTCATCTGCCTTCTGGTAGCTTTGGAATCTATTCTTCCCTCTTGTCCCCTTCCTTCCCCGTCAATCAATTTTTCCCTTGGGAAACAGATGGTGATTTAGAGCTCTGGGATGAGGGTAGTACTGTGACCTGCAATCTCTAATCTGGTGGCAGATGGCCATGATGGCCTGCGGGCTCTATTGAGGGATGGGACTAGTTTGAGTTTGCATTTGGGGTACTAGGAGAACTATGCTTTGTTTTTTCACTCCCCTGTTAACTTTCCCTCCCTAAACACATAATTGAGTTTTGCTTACCTGTTTCCTGAGATTAAATGTTTCAGATATGGTCCACTGATAACAAATCCCCCATTCCCCCTATCCGCCATATCCCAATTAGCTAAAGTTAGAGGAGAGGCCTGGTTTCACACTAGGCTCACTCTATGACTCTAAGCTTTTTTGTTTCACATGTTTGGGTTGAGTTCTGTTTGCACTTGTTTCCTAAAAGTGCCTTCCAGCTCTTTAGTGTTAGGATTCTAATAACAGTTTCTTTTTCTCTCTTTATTAATTAGGAAGAATGATAGGAGCAAACACTTTAGTGTGATCACATTGGCAGACGTATCCTTGATGGTATTTGTAGAACAGATAGACATCTGACCACTTTCCACTTCTGCATCTCTCCAGGTCATTCATTCAACAAATATTTATTGACTACATCCATGAGCCAGGTATTGTTTTAACTACTTTATAAACATTTTATTTATAACATGCCAAGTGTATGTAAATATATATACATACATACATATATATTATACAATCATATTAATGCTGGAGGGACCTAAATATTTTTTTCCTATTCCTCATTGGATAGGAATACAGGGAGATTGAGTTCTGGCATGATATAAGCAGATATATGAGAATCTAGTCTTTGAGATAGGCATTTCTTGTAGAGCTCAGGAATTCAGGAGGTAGTTGAGAATAATCTGAAAAGGAGAGAATCTGAGGAGTTTTTTTGACTAGGTGTGGTGGCTCTGGCTCTGAGGCATGAATTAGTGTTTATTACTAATGAGGGAATGCATCTGATTTACACAGTGTTCTGCTATAAGAAATATTTTAGCAAATAGGATATTCTTCAATATCCCCAGCAAGAGAATGTATAGGTAGAGTGAATAGTCCAAAAGTCATCTAGATTTGTTGTGGGGCAGTCAGTTCTCTTCTGTCAGAAAGGAGAGATAAGAAAAAAAATATTGTTATTGGGCTGGTTTTGGGCTTGAACTCAGAGCCTGGGTGCTGTCCCTGAGATTTTTTTTTTTTTTTGCTCAAGGCTAGTGCTCTACCACTTTAGTTACAGCTCTGCTTCTGGCTTTTTGGTGGTTAATTGGAGATGAGTCTCATGGACTTTCCTGCCAAGGCTGGTTTTGAACTGTGACCCTCAAATCTTAGCCTGCTGGGCAGCTAGGATTATAGGCAAGAGTTACTGGTGACTGGCTCTGACCTTTTAGTTGATTATGACTGCTATTTAAAAAATGTAGGCTTTACCCAAATCATGGTTCCAAACAATAGGAGTACAACTCAAAGAAGGTTTACCCGAGCTTTTTGTTGTTGTTGTTGTTGTCTGTCATGGGGCTTGAACTCTGGGCTTGGGCGCTGTCCTTGTGCTCTTCAGCTCAAGGCGAGGGCTCAACCGCTTGAGCCACAGCACCACTTCCAGTTTTCTAGTGGTTTTATTGGAGATAAGAGTCTCAGGGACTTTCCTGCCTGGGCTGGCTTTGAACCTCAATTCTCAGATCTCAGCCTCCTGAGTAGCTAGGATTATAGATGTGAGCCACCAGTGCTGACTGACTTAAGAGTTTTGCCCGGTTTATTTTTATTTTTTCTATTTTTTACACTCCTTTTAATTCTCTTAACTTCCTAGGAGGCGATGGCAATGGCAATGGCTAGTTTCTTTCTTCTTTTTTTTTTCCAGTCCGGGGGCTTGAACTGTCCCTGAGCTTCTTTTGCTCAAGGCGAGCACTCTACCACTTGAGCCACAGTGTCACTTCCAGCTTTTATTTCAATAAAATGGCCAAGTTGGCATTGAGCTCTTGATCTTCCTACCTCAGCCTTCTGAATGCTGGTCTTCTCTCTCTCCCTTCCTCTCTCTGTGCACCTCATTTGCTTGGTTTCTTTTGAAGGTTTTAGGGCATGTAGAAGAGGGTGTTTAAGTATTTCTTCTGAAAGACTTTTTTGTGGGGATGATCCAGGATGCAAGGAGAGTACATTGCTCCAGTTACTGAATTGAAACCATCCTATGGCAGAGCAGGCTCCTCCAGTTTCTGCTGTATTTTGAGCTGCCTTTTAAATAAGTCAGTAGTTATTAAGGACAAAGCAAATCTTGGCTGTCCTAGGAGAAAATCAGATATTCTTTTTTGGTAAGAGACTTTAATCTGTAGAACTGATGAAGCTATCATGAAAAGAGTCTGTTAAGAGTATCTGTATCCTGGGTTCTGATCATTGCTTGCATAGTGAGCTCCTCACAGAGTGAAGGAGGTAGAGAATACATGGAGATGGGGGTACTTAAAGAGGAGCCATGGAGAGGGCTGGAGAGCTAAGAAGAGGGCGAGTTTGGAAGCCTGGGGTCAAAAGCTGAAGATGCAGGTGGTTCTTGAGTGTCTTTTTTAAATTTTTTTTTTGAGTGTCTTAACTATAGTGCAGCAAAGAAAATTTATCACAGAGAGCAAGCCCCTTCCACTGCTTTGAATTCTTGAAGTTGTTTTGGCTGGATCATCCTTGGGGTAGAGCTGGGAGTGCAACTGGAGACAAAGCATCTTATGTCATATAAGGGGTGGCTGGCTGCCCTGACAGGAGACACACAATCTCCTGCTACCAAGCTGTCGCTGGCTTGTAACCTAAGCCTATAGGGAATAGGAAGATCTTTAGCTAAGACACAGCAACAGGGAAGATCTAGGTGTAGGGTCTCATGCTGTATAATTGGTGGACCAGGGCAGGCAAGAAACTCTGAAAAATCAGTCACAGTAACCATACTAAAACATGGTGGGCAACTTTGTTCATATTGGCTCTGCTCCACCAGTGTTCTGTCCATACATACCTGGAGCCATTTGCCTCTCCCTCACCCTTGTTTGGATTTGAGTGTGATGTAATGTAAATGTTTTTGTGGCTTAGAAATTCCATTTCCTGGGGCTGGGAAGGTGGCTCAGTGGTAGAGCGCTTGCCTTGCATGCATGAAGGTTCGATTCCTTAGCACCACATAAGCAAAACGAAAAAAGCCAGAAGTGGCACTGTGGCTTAAGTGGTAGAGCGCTAGCCTTGAGCTGAAGAGCTGAGGGACAGCGCCCAGGCCCCACGACTGGACATCCCCCCCCAAAAAAAACCCCACAAAATTCCATTTCCTACCTTCTACAATGTAATCTGTTGGGACATTGGTACTGGACATTCTATTTTTAAGTGAGGTAATCTTTTCTTTCCCACAGTTGATGACTGGCCTTATCAGGACTTCAGTCTTGGGGCCTTCTCACTGGTGATACAGGTATGGGCAGGATTTAAGCTAGATCCTCACAATCATATAATATCCTAGGAACCATGCGGGTCCAGCGGAGCCTGCTGCTGGGCCCAGCCCGCCTCTGCCTGCGTATTCTCCTGCTCCTGGGCTACAGGCGCCGCTGTCCACCTTTGCTCCGAGGCCTGGTACAGCGATGGCGGTATGGCAAGGTCTGCCTGCGCTCCCTGCTGTACAACTCCTTTGGGGGCAGTGACACTGCTGTTGATGCTGCCTTTGAGCCTGTCTACTGGCTGGTGGACAACGTGATCCGCTGGTTTGGGGTGGTAAGTGAGGATGCCAAAGTTGCCCAGGAAAAAGGGATGGTTTTTGGAGCAGAGGGGAGTGTCTCTGATAGTCCTATACTAGGCTTTGGAGGCAAGACCCTAGCCTTAAGGAAACTCAAGACTCCTCTAGGTGTAACTCTTAATTATGTCTTAACTGAACTTCCTGGTGTTGGCAGGTGTTCGTGGTGCTGGTGATTGTGCTGACGGGCTCCATCGTGGCCATTGCCTACCTATGTGTCCTGCCCCTCATTCTCCAAACCTACTCAGTGCCACGTCTCTGTTGGCATTTCTTCTATAGTCACTGGAATCTGATCCTCATCGTCTTCCATTACTACCAGGCCATCACCACTCCTCCTGGGTACCCACCTCAGGTGGGTCCCTATGGGCACAGGGTGGAGGGGGGAGAGTTGTAGGCTATGGGAGCCAGTTCTATGAGTGGGAGAGAGAGTACCTTGCAAACTTTCGAGACATAAAAAGCAGTCATGATGTTGTTCTCCCTCCAAACAGGGTAGGAATGACATTGCCACAGTCTCCATCTGTAAGAAGTGCATTTACCCCAAGCCAGCCCGAACACATCACTGCAGCATCTGCAATAGGTAGGTCTTTGCTTTGCTCTCTGTGAACCCCAGTGGTGGCCCTTTTGCTATAATCTTAGGCTAACACTTGGCCTTAGAACTTGTTAAGATATGAAGCATCCACCATGTCCCAGGCAGTGTGATGTCCATCTCCTAACACCTAGTCCTTTAGGGTAGTCCTGTGAGTTAGGCATTATTACTGCTTCGAGAAGTGAGTTTCTTGTCCAGTATCATGTAACAATAAACTGCAGAGCTGGGTTTGAAGCAAGGCCTGGCTGTCTTCATAGTCTGTGCCCTTTCCACCTCAGCAGGATGCTGGTCCTTGTAGGAAAGTATTGGCACTATCATCTCCAGAACCTTGGCCACCGTAACAGAGCCTGTGTCCCTCCCTCACAGGTGTGTGCTGAAGATGGATCATCACTGCCGTATCCTTTGCTCTCTTCTGTTCCAGGGTTTTTGTTTTTTTTTTAAGCTTCAAAGCACTGTACAGGGTTAGTGGCCACAAACCCAAGTCTTCTACATCAGCCTACAAAGAACACTCATTGGGCACATGAGAAGTTAGTAGAAAGGTGCTATGGGGGCAGACAATCTTCTAGGCAAGAGGCAGCAGGAGGCTCACAGGCTCTTTGACACATGGATTTTCTGGGTGCAATGAGTCTTGTACAAGTCTTCCTTTTGTAGGCTGTGGTGTAACAGCCATTGAGTGGAAAGAGGCGTCTGGGCATCTATGGCTTCTACTAGAGCTGCCAGAGAGAACCACAGGCCCCTTTCTGCTGTCTCATACAGCTGTCTAGCTAACCTTGGTTACTATGTGTCAGGCACATTCTACATGATTTCCTGGTGGCTCTTTCTAGAAGACTTTCACCTCAACCTTGGGAAACTGTTCCCTATTTTCTTGGCTTTGAAAAAAAAAAAAGATCTTAGGAATGACACTGATCTCAAGATACATTGTATTAATAAACTGACCTCTTGAATTGAAACCGATTTGTATAACTACTTAAAAATAACAGAAAAAAATAGTTCTTGCTTGGGTGATGTCTTAAATCAAGAACATCTCTTGAAATTATTTGATCTTATCCTTAAATCACTTCACCAGCCTGGCTAAACAATTGTGTGGGCCATTATAATCATCGGTACTTCTTCTCTTTCTGCTTTTTCATGACTCTGGGCTGTGTCTATTGCAGCTATGGAAGTTGGGATCTTTTCCGGGAGGCCTATGCTGCCATTGAGGTAAGTCCATGATTAGGAGCAGGGCAGCTTAGTAGGGCAGAACTTTGGGATATGAAACCTGTTCCTAAGGAAGGGGGCTGGTAGCACCCCTATCCTAGAGGCCTGAGAGTATAACCAGCACTGTTTTCCATCCCCTTAGAAAATGAAACAGCTCGACAAGAACAAACTACAGGCGGTTGGCAACCAGGTGGGCTGACCCCGCCCCACTGCCCCCTGCTGCTTAGGCCTGGGGGTTTAAGAGTTGTTCTGGCAACTGGGCCTGCTAATTTAATTATAGGGGTTAGAGGCTGCAACAGCATTGGCTCATAAGTGTTTAGGGAGGCTGCCTTGCCACTGGTAGATTCAGTAGCCCAGGGGCAAGTGAGTAGTCTTTTGTTATCTATCCTGTCATCGCCTCTGGGCTGAGCCTGGACTCTGCCCTGCTGATAGCCGGAGCAGCCAGGAGTCCTTGTTAGTCTGTGTAATGGGGCTCCACGGGACAGTGATGTCTGTCCCGTCTACGTCTGGATCATCCTCCTTTGTGCCTTTTTTAAGACTCCTTATTCTGAGCATATCTTGAGCTTGTCCCTCTGCTGCCCTCACAAATTCTTAGTGGAACTCAGTTCTTTCCCTTTCAGTTTGCCCATGCTGGGTGTGGGTCTGGTCTTTTGGAGGATGTAGCCGCAGTGAAGGAGTTCTGGCTAGGGACTACAGTGGCTTCCCCTGGAGCCCCATTTGTGTTGTCAACCTTAAGGCCCAGGGTTATCACCTCATGTTTTGCGATCTTGTCCAAACCTGTTCTGCCCAGTGTTTTGTCGGTATGATGGTGCTGCCGGGCTTGGCCCATACACACCTGGCTGCTGTCCTAATTCCTCTGTGGCTTTAATCCCATTTCTCTGCCTGGGTTTGTATCACTCCCTGCCTATAGTTGCTGGGGGCTTTGGTGGCAGTTGCTGGAGACTAACAGAGCAAAGAAGCCAGGCTTTGCTGTTTTCTTTTTCTAGACTTACCACCAGACCCCACCACCTATCTTCTCCTTTCGAGAAAGGATAACCCACAAGAGTCTTGTCTACCTCTGGTTCCTGTGCAGGTATTTAACTCAGTTTTGCTAGTTTTAAGGAAGGGGAAGTATCAGGAACTCATCCCTGAGTGACCTGCTGCTATTCTAGTCTACTGAGATTGGTAAAGAGAACGTTTTCCAGCATTTTGGGCAGAGACTTTCAAGGACAGCAGTACTCCTGGTTACGAAGCACTAAGGATATGACATGCTTGTTAAGTGTAAGTTAAGCGTCTACTGCATTTATTCCTTGTACCTACTTGAAGAGAAGGTAACTGCGTTTATATAGGAGGAAAACTGAAAACTGGAGTGATGGAATGATTCACATTACACACAGCTAGGGAATAGTAGATACCTCAGTCAGTCTACCTTGGTGCTTGTACTGCCCTACCTCCCAAGCAGTATTTTTTTCATAATGTGGACTATTTTTTTCCTCAGTATCAGACTTATTTCCCTACCTTCCTTTCCACGTAATTTTTCTAAGCTTACCCTGATGTGTTCTAATTATATATATATATATATATATATATATATATATATATATATACACTAAAATATAAGGAAAATGGGGCTTAGCTAATCAGATCAATTCCAGACTAAGGTCCTCCTGTTCTAACTCCTACTAATCTTGGCCTTTCTTTTCTTAGTTCTGTGGCACTTGCTCTGGGTGCCCTAACTGTATGGCATGCCATTCTTATCAGCCGAGGTGAGACTAGCATTGAAAGGCACATAAACAAGAAGGAGAGACGTCGGTTACAGGCCAAGGGCAGGGTGAGTGTGGTGGAGGGTTTGGGTGGGCAGGTGTGCAGCTGAACATGCATCTTGTAAGGAAAGGCCATGGCTGACCAGACAAGCATCATAAAAGACCAGAATCTGCCCACTTAGCTATCAAAGACGAGGGGGGTTGAATAGAAGATGTTTGTAGAAACATATTTTTCTTGGCTCTAGGTATTTAGAAATCCCTACAACTATGGCTGCTTGGACAACTGGAAGATATTCCTGGGTGTGGACACAGGAAGGTAAAGTTAAAAAGCATAGACACTAATGGTGGGTGACAGAACTATCTGTAGGCAATAGAATGTGGCTAGTACCACTAAGGAGTTTGTAATTGGATTTTATTTTCATGAGTTCAGATAGTTTCATGTGGCTAGTGATTGCTGACTCTAAGAATAGAGAATATTGCTTCCATTTGAAGTAGATGGGCTTGAGGCCACATAAGTGGTTAATATAAACGAGGCTTCAAGAGGACTAGAGGAGAACCTGAGAAAGCTCAGGAAAGGACATCTGGGGAGGACATAATGATTTTCAATCAATCACCTATCTCTCAATTATATGACAGTATTTGGAGTTCATGCCATAATGTGAGAGACTGAGGTAATGTACTTGTGACAGGTCCCAGCCCACGAGACAAGGGGAAGTTAACTTTAACTGTAGCCACTGAGGGTAACAATCAAATGAACTAAGTACTCTTAGAAAATAGCTCAAATCCTCAAAAGGGGCTGGGTGGGGTGGGGGAACACATCTGTAATCACAGCACTTTGGGAGTCTTGAGACAGGACAGTCAGTAGTACAAGGATAGCTTGGGCTACATACCAAGATTCGGTCTCAAAACAAAAACAAAACCAAAAAAATCTCAAGACAAACAAACACCTATGTCTCATGCCTGTAATCCTAGTTACTCAGAAAGCTGGGATCTAAGGATTGAGGTTTGAGACCAGCCAGGCAAGAAAATCTGAGACTTGTCTCCAATTAACCACCATAAAGTTGGAAGTAGAGCTGTGGCTCAAATGGTAGAGTGTTAGCCTTGACTAAAGCTCAGTGATAGCCCTGAGTTCAAGCCCCAAGGACTGGCACCAAAAAATAAGAACCTCAGGGCTGGGAGGGTGGCTCAGTGGTAGAGTGCTTGCCTTGCATGCATGAGGCCCTGGGTTCAATTCCTCAGCACCGCATAAGCAAAAAGAAAAAAGCGGGAAGTGGTACTGTGGCTCAAGTGGTAGAGCGCTAGCCTTGAGCTGAAGAGCTGAGGGACAGCGCCCAGGCCGAGTTCAGGCCCCACAACCGGACCCAAAAATAAAAACCTCAAAAGGTTTTCAAATTCCCAGAAGGTACATATATTGGTCAGATTAGTGAAAGAAATTAAGAGCTCTCATTACCTTTGTGCTTGATGTATACTTGCTTCAGAATGAATAGGAAGGACAGTATGAACTCTTAGAACTCAAAGGACATTTCTATCTTCTCTTGTAGGCATTGGCTCACCCGGGTGCTGTTACCTTCCAATCACCTGCCCCATGGGAATGGGTTGAGCTGGGAGCCCCCTCCTTGGGTGACAGCTCACTCAGCCTCTGTCATGGCAGTGTAAACTAGGTTGTCAGCCATGCGTGTTTGATCTGCTGCTTCAAGGGCAGCTTTTCTTGGAGTCCTTGATCAAAAAGAGCCATTGGGCCTGTCTTAGGGTCCTATGCAAGGACATCTCACAGACAGACCAACCTTCAGGACACTAGAAAAGCAAGAGACAATGGAGAGAATTCCTGGGACTGATGTCCTTTTACTCAGGCAAATAGAAGTTCTAGCCCCAGACTTGGGGTCAGGCAACTGGCTTATCTTGTCTGACCTAGTCCAGCACTGGGGCTAGCTACCACCTCTTCCACTTCCTGTCTGGGAAAACAATGGTATAGTATGCTGGGCCTCCTGACTTCTCAGCAGGCAGACATCCGGCCTGCTCTTGAGGTCACTGCCATTCTCACATGCTACTGAAGAGAGCAAAAATAAAGGTATTTGATTTGTAAAGATATGTAGCTTCCTACTCTTTGCCTATTGGGTGGGAAAAAGGGAGGTCAAGGAAAATCTAGTGAGGTAGTCTGGTGGTATCTCCTATGTCCATCCTTGGAGGGGCTGGATGCCCCGCAGAATTCTTGGCTAATCTCTATCATGACTATTTCTGTAGCTAAGGCAATCAGAGGCCTCCTGGCTATGTGCTACTGAGGTGTATGTGAGATGGGGGAAATTCCTGACAGCTTCATTACCAAAAAAAATTTTTATTCTTCAGCAGTACATACACATCCACTATCCCTGGTCCTCAGGGCCACACTCAACTGCACACACCCCTCTACAGCATAGCTCCCTTCTCCTGACATAAGATACAATGGGAGAGCCCTACAACCCAAGATCTTTCTTTAAACACAAGTAGTCTTGTTTAGTTACTTCACAAATCTGTTAGGAATCAGGACTCCTGTCTCTTTTGTACAGCCATGGAAAATAGGCCCAGTACTTGTGCTGTGTTGGTGAGAATGACAAGCACAGGTCAGCAGTCTGCTTGCCGTGGCAGAATGGCTTGATGGTAATTCTAGGTTAGATTGTCAGTCAGAAGCGTGTAGACCAGGACGGGGGCTTGGGGACTCAGCTGCCAGGACTCCCCAACAGAAACCTGTAAGCACAAAGAATGTTGGCAACGTTAGCACTGAGGTTTATTTTGGTCCTACCTTACCTGTGACCTAGAACTCACCATTCTCCCCTGGCTGACACAGCTTCTTTGCGCACCAGTCTCTTCTTGTCGTCTAGCGGCCTGGCTAAGGCCCGGATCACCTGTGGTTTGTATGGCAGCAACTGTGGAGTAAGAAATAATCTTAGTGTTCCTCAGCTTTAGCACCTGGAAATGGTGCTTCTTTGGCTGTGTAACTCACATTCTGAAGTGAAATGTGCTTCATGTGCTGTGTGTGTGTGTACATGCATGCATGCCAGGGACTAAACCCAGAGCCTCACATATGTTCTTTAGGGATTCCACAGTATCTCAAATGGCAGGATGGCCATTCTGTTCTGAAGTAGTCAGGGTTTGTGGCTCCATTTTGGGCCCAAGGAAAAAATATCTGCCTGTATCTGTATTGAGATAAGTCCATCTCAATAATATACAGAGTAGGATGGTTAATCCCACTAGACAAAACAGAAGGCAAAAAAAGCACTTCTCTATCTCATCTGAGCCTGGTTTCCAGGCTAGGATAGACGGGCCAGGTACTTACCACAGGGGTAGGCAAGCGAGTGAGAGCATGCATACACTGAAGTGCAGCAATCCGGACAGCCTGGAACATAACCAGAAGGTGAGTGGGAGATCCAAGAAGAAAGGTGCCAGCCACGTGCCAGTGGCTTATGCCTGTAATCCTAGCTACTCAGGAGGCTGAGATCTAAGGATTATGGTTCAAAGCCAGCCTGGGCAGGAAAGTCCTATCTATAATTAACCACCAGAAAACCGGAACAGCGCACAGGTCATCATGGGGGGTGGAGGGATGTAAGGTGGATGGGGGCGGAAGGTGCCGGGATCAACGCACCATGGAAGGGCTGGAGCTGAGGTTCAGAAACTTGGTGACCAAGGTGTCAATATGAAGACTCATTACTTGGGGTGCTTCCAGTAGAAGAGGCTGAAGGCAGCTGAGGGTAGAGAGCTGGACCACAGAGTCAGGGCAGGACAGGGCCTCCAGTAGCAAGGAAAGGAGCTAGAAAGAATTTCAGATAGAAGCAACAATTTGATGCTGCTGATTCTCTTCCTCCCCTCTCCAGTCCTGACTACTGGAAAACAGCCTTGTCCCCGCTAAGAGGCCAGATGGAAGACTTACCGTGGGCAGTTCTGGCAAGAGCACAGGCTTGGGCAGCCTATTGAGTACATGAGACAGACCCTTCAGGTAGTTTGGCTTCACATCTAAAAAAAAAAAAAATGGGAAAGGTCAGGAAAGAAACTGGGTTTAGGCATTCAGTCTCAAAATTAAATTCTGGGGAGCTAGGAATGTGGCTTAGTGGCAGAGTGCTTGCCTACCACATAAACAGAAATGGCCCTGTGGCTTCAGTGGTAAGAGTGCTAACCTTGAGCAAAAGTAGCTCAGGGACAGTGCCCAGGCCCGGAGTTCAAGCCTGAGGACTGGCAGGAAAAAAAAAGACAAATTCCAATATCTGATAAGGCAGGATGGGACATTAGGCTACGAAAAGAAGTGGGAAATAAAAACAAGGCCCCTTGAGCTTAGAATAATCAAGACATGCCCATCAAAGGAAAAAGGTGAAGTGAGAATCTAGAGGTTTTGCTTTCTAGGTATAAGCCACAGTATTGTTCTAGGCTTTATGGTCTTAAATTACTTTGGATAGTGACCAAGTAAAGGAGAGTTGTTTATATTTGGGGTCTTTCAGATTCTGCTCACCTTGGGGAGCAGCATGGAAGCCTTGGACCAGAGCAGGCACATTATCTGTGAAGAACCGCTGGCGGAACATGATTCGTACTTCTGCATGGCCAGCACGAGTTAGCACATCAGTGCAGTCAGACATGAGCAGAGAGAAGCCATCAGCAGCTGTAGGGCCTAGTTCTGGATCACTCAAGAGGCCCATGAGCTAGAGAAAAGAGAACCTTTGAAGTATACCAGGAAGAAGAATCTTAAACACCAATGCAGGAGATGAAGTTGCATCTGAAAGCAAGACAACAAGGGAGCTCCTGTTCAGGTCCTAGTTCTGCTTCAGGACTTACTCTATTTGTAAGGCAGGAGCTGAGAGGATGGTATCTGAGTACTAGAGCCTTGGTTACCTATAATACAAAGCAGAGAGAATGTCAGAACCTGATAGTCCATCCCTAGAACCCTAAGGGTTAACTGCTATGTATGGCTCAGGATCAACCAGGAATATTTTATTTAGCTTGACATAGCTGCCTGTGTGTAACCAGAATTAAGTGTACCTCCTTACCCAGAGCAGCAGTGTGAAGGCCTGGCTACGAGAGGGCCCCGGGCTCAGGCTGGCCTCCACTGTGTCCATAGCCAGCTGGAGAAATTCATCTAGCTGCTGCCCTAAAAGGAAGAAGAACATACTGAGGCAATAGCACATATTTTTCTGCGATTAGTTTTGGTGCCAGCACTGGTACTTCAACTCAGGGCCTGAAAGCTGCTATCCCTTAACTTTTGTGTTCACAGCTGACACTCTCGAGCCACAGCTCCAATATAAGAGCACTCTTAACAACACAGGGGCAATAGCATTGTCTATACCATAATGCCACTGTAGGAATAAAATGGCAGAAGTAGGCAGAGCATGCTCCTTGTACCCCTCAGGTCCTGTTAATGCTTTGCTCAAGTCTCTCGTCTCAGGGGCTGTGTAAAGACAGTGCTTAAGCAGCCAAAATCCAATTATATTACTAGCAAGTTCCTTTTGTGTGTGTGCTAGTGCTGAGCTTGAACTTAGGGCCTCACACTCTCACTTGGCCTTTTCACTCATGGCAGGCATTCTACCATTGGAACCATGCCTCCAGTATGGCCTTTTGTTGGTTAACTGGAGATGAAAGTCTCCATGGCTGGTTTCAAACTTTCAGCTCTGTCTCCTGAATAGTGAGTATTATAGGCTTGAGCCATCAATGCCTGGCAATTAACTCCTTTTGTAAGGAGAACAAGGACTGAACCTGAAGATTTTATCAGTAGCAGCACAGAGAGGGGGCTTTGTACCCAGGCCCATTGTAGTACCTGCAGGGTGCTTGTTGAGGAGTCCTGCAAAGCACTTGGCAGCAGCCGTAGCGGAGAATGGGCAACTGTAGCAGCAGCTCAGTGACAAAAGCTCCCGCATGAGTCTGTTCAGTTGAGGGATTTCCACCTACAGAAAACCTGGCCATGTAATGGACCCAGAAAACACTTGAGCTTCAAGATACCCAGAAGAAAAGTAGCAGCAGGGACCAAAATGGATAAGAACTTTCCCAGTGGGAAAGCAAAGGATCAGCTTAGCCTGTGATAAAGTTCAGCCCAGAGGTCATATGGGATCCAACTCCCCAAACGTTCACTTACATTTCGAGGCAAGGAGCAGACAAAAGCCATAAGCAGTGCAACCAGCCGCCTCTGCCCCAAGGAGCCATCCTGTAAAGGGAGAAGGGTCCTATCAAACCTGTCCTTGCTAGCACTACATGTGTATGCCCCCATATACATCCCAAAGAAGTCCTAAAAATAAGTTTGAAGGGTATGAATTCCAAGATTCTCCCCATCTGATCCATTAAACTGTCACCTGGAATGGCTGGAATCTGCTTGAGAAGCTGTTTTCAGGCAGAAAGGAGGTGTTGCCATCTAAGAAGAGGGGCACAATGCGGGTAACACTCTGAGCAGCTAACCTGGGGGCAGAGTACTAAGCATTACCACAGATAGGATTCCAAAGCAGCCCTTCCCTCACAGCAGTGCCTTTGAATCCGGGGTTCATTTTAGGGCCACTGAGTCTTGACCAATAAAACATTCAACAGTTAAAAATGGGCAGACATCCTGTGCTCAGACCTATGCACAGTGAATCACATACCAAATCACTGTTGTCTTAAGAGCTTATTATCTAGTGAGGATCTCAATATCTTCCTTCCTTCCTCCCTCCCTTCCTTCCTTCCTTTCATCTCTCCCTCCCTCCCTCCTTCCTTTCATGCAGATACTGGGGCCTGGGTGCTATCCCCGGCTTTTTTTGCTCAAAGCTCTACTACAGGCTTTTCTTTCTTTTTTTTTGCTGGTCCTGGGCTTTGAATTCAGGGCCTACGTACTGTCCTAAAGTCTCCTTGTGCTCAAGTCTAGCACTCTACCACCTGAGGCACAGTGTCTCAGCTTTTTCTGAGTAGTTTATTGGAGATAAACTTTTCTGCCTGATCTGGCTTCAAACCACGATCCTTAAGCTTTCAAGCCTCCTAAGTAGTTAGGACTACAGGTGTGAGCCACCATGCCCTCTGCATAGAGAGAGAGAGAGAGAGAGAGAGAGAGAGAGTCAAACTCCTGAGTAGCTAGGATTATAGGTGTGAGCCATTAGCACTGACAATGTGTATTTTTTAAATGCTCTATAACCAAGAATCATTGAACCATTCCAACACTGTTAAAAAGACTTCTGCTGGGGGATGCTGGTGGCTACGCCTGTAATCCTAGCTACTCAGGGGATGACATGAGGATCACAGTTCAAACCCAGTCCAGACAGGAAAGTCCATGAGACTCTTATCTCCAATAAACCACCAGAAAACTGGAAGTGTCTCTGTAGCTCAAGTGGTAGAATGCTAGCCTTGAACTGAAGGACAGCACCCAGGCCCAGAGTTCAAGCCCCACGACCAACCAAAAAAAAAAAAAAGGCCACTTCCTTTTTGCTTTGTTTGTAAAACTTAGAAAATAACTGCCTCTACATTTATATACAAGGACAGACAGTGTTCAAGTAATTTTACTGGGCTCAAGACACACCCCAAATTATACTCACTCAGGGCTCAAGTGAGTGGTAGCAGTGCCAATGACAGATGCCATGGCAGTCAAGACCCCATCTTCCAGCAGCACCTTTCTTATAAATGAGGGTTCCTGCTCTGCAAAAACAAAACACCAACACATGCACATACATAGAATCACAAAGTCAAGTATACTTCAAAAATAAAAATTAAGCCAGGTGCCAGTGGGTCACACCTGTAAGTCCTAGCTACTTGGGAAACTGAGAGTGGAAGTTTTATGGTTTACACATGAGATCTCTGTCATTTAGGCCATCTTAGGCAGAAAAGTACCCAAGACTTCATCAAGGGAAGTAGCTGGATGTTGTGGCACACACTTGGAAAAAATATTATAGGCACATGTCTGGGTAGGAAGCAAGATCTCATCTTAAAAAATAAACAAAGCAGCCGGGCGCTGGTGGCTCACGCCTGTAATCCTAGCTACTCAGGAGGCTGAGATCTGAGGATCGCGGTTCAAAGCCAGCCTGGGCAGGAGAGACCATGAGACTCCTATCTCCAATAAACCACCAGAAAACCGGAAGTGGCGCTGTAGCTCAAGTGGTAGAGCGCTCGCCTTGAGCTGAAGAGCTGAGGGACAGCGCCCAGGCCCGGAGTTCAAGCCCCACGACCAACAAAAAAAAAAAATAAAAAAAAAAAAATAAAAAATAAACAAAGCAAAAGGGGCTTAGGGGCATGGCTCAATGGTGGAATGCCTGCAACAAGTACCTGAGCTTAAATGCCAGTACCACCAAAAAAAAAAAAAAAAAAAAGAGAGGCGTAGGCAGAGGGACTACCAAGTTAAAAGGCCAGACTGGGCAACATAGCAAGACCTTACCAAAATAAAAAGATGGTCTGGGAATGTGGCTTAGTGGTAGAGTGCTTGCCTAGCATGCATGAAACCCTGGGCTCAATACCTGAGACTTTTTTTTTTGTCAGTCAGGGTACTTGAACTCTGGGCCTGGGTGCTGTCCCTCAGCCCTTCAGCTTAAGGCTAGTGCTCTACCACTTTGAACTCAATACCTCAGTACCATATAAACAGAAAAAGTCTAAAGTGGTGCTGTGGCTCAAGTGGTAGAGTGCTAGACTTCAGCAAAAGAAACTCAGGGATAGTGCCCAGGCCCTGAGTTTAACCCTCAGGACCAATAAAGAAAAAAAAGGGAGGGGAAAAATCCACATCAGTTCAAGTCTTTATCATCATGCCAGGCTCAACTCTAGCAACAATTTTGTTTTTTGGGGTGGGTACTGGAAGTTTGAACTCAGCTTTGTACTTGCTAGGCAAGTGCTTCATCACCTGAACCACATTCCAAGTCCTTTCTTCTTTAGTTTATTTTTTAATTTTAATTTATTTAGTTATTTTTGTTGGTCATGGGGCCTGAACTCTGGGCCTGGACACTGTCCCTCAGCAATTTAGCTCAAGGCAAGTACTCTACCACTTGAGCCACAGTGCCACTTCCAGCCTTTTCTGTTTATGTGGTACTGAGGAATCGAACCCAGGGCCTCATGCATGCAAGGCAAGCACTCTACCACTGAGCCATCTTCCCAGCCCCTATTTTTAAATTTTTTTTGTCAGTTGTAGGTCTTGAACTCTGGGCCTGGGTGCTGTCCCAGAGCTCTTTAACTCAAGGCTAGTGCTTTACCACTTGAATCACAGTCACTTCCAGTTTTCTGGTGGTTGACTGGAGATAAGAGTCTCACAGACATTCTTGCCCAGGGCTAGTTTGAAGCACAATTCTCAAATCTCAGCCTCCTGAGAAGCAAGGATTACAGTGTAAGCCACCGGCAACTAGCTAAGCAGAACTATTTTTTTTTTTTTTTTGCTGGTCATCGGGCTTGACCTCTGGTCTGGGAGCTGTCCCTGATCCTCTTTGTGCTCAAGACTAGTGCTTTACCATTTGAGCCACAGTAACATTTCCTCTGTTTTAGTTTATTTTTAAGATAGTCATGGGGCTTGAACTCTGGACCTGGGCACCATCCCTCAGCAATTCAGCTCAAGGCTAGTACTCTACCACTTGAGCCACAGCACCACTTCCAGTTTTCTGGTGGTTAATTGGAGAAAAGAATCTCACAGACTTTTCTGCCCAGGCTGGCTTTCAATCATGGTCCTCAGATCTCAGCCTCTGGAGTAGCTAAGATTACAGGTGTGAGTCACCAGTGCCCAGCTTAAGACTAACCTAAAAATAATGCCGGGTGCCGGTGGCTCATGCCTATAATCCTAGCTACTCAGGAGGCTGAGATCTGAGGATCATGGTTCAAAACCAGCTAGGCAGGAAAGTCCGTGAGTCTCTTATCTCCAATAAAACTCCAGAAAACCGGAAGTAGCCCTGTGGTTAATGTGGTAGTGTGCTTGCCTTAAGCTGAAGAGCTGAGGGACAGCGTCCAGGCCCAGAGTTCAAGCCCCATGACCAACAAAAAAAAAAAGGCTTAGCTGTAATCTTAGCTATTCAGGAGACTAAGATCTGAGGATCTCGGTTCAAAGTCAGTCTGGGCAGGAAAGTCCATGACATTCCTATCTCCAATGAACCAGCAAAAAACTGGAAGTGGCTCAAAGTGGTAGAGCACTAGCCCTGGGCAAAGAATGCTCAGGGTTAGCTCCTAGGCCCTGAAAAAGAGTCTTGTAAAAGACTTTTGCCCTAGCTTTGCCTTGGACTGAAATCAGCATACCTATACCTTCTGAGTAGCTGGGATTACAGATTTGATATGATCTGCCTGGTTTTTTTTCCCCCTTTTATAGGGTCTTAATAACTTTTCGTCCTGGCTGGCCACAAACTGATATCCTATCTTTATCTTCCAAGTAGCTTAGATTACAGGTGTGAGCTTCCACATCCTGCTTCAGCAGCAGTCATTGAGAAACAGCAAGGCACTGGAAATAACACTCATGTTAAGCTGAGGTCACAGAGCTCTTGGAAACACTGCATATAGTGCTTGGAATAGTTAAAACAATAGAAAATGAGGTTAGCTAATATGAACTTTTTTTTTTTAAATGTGTGTGCATGCTCACTGCTACTGGGAACTGAATTCAAGGCTATTGCTCTGCCACTTGAGCCACAGCTCTACTTCCAGCTTTTTTGGCAAATAAATGGAGGTTAAGGGGCTCATGGATTTTACTGTTCCAGCTTCTTTCTGTACTATAAAATTATCCTGTACTAGAAGGTACAGAACCCAGTACCACAAATACCCAGAAGATGGCAGTGCTGTCCAATGGCAGAGGAAGGCAAATTCTAAGGAGATGGAGAAAGTTACCTGGTATGGAAGCCTGTACAGCCAAGGCAAGCAGGCAAGGTACAGCCGTGTCATGGAAATACCAGCAGCAATCAGGGTCCTGTTGGCATTTTTCTGCCATCTGATTGAGACTCTGACAGATAGCAATAACTTCACTGGCTCCTGCAACCACATTTCCTGTGTGGAGAGAAAGCCAATGTTTTCTGTAAGGTTTGTTTTTTTGTTTTTTGTTTTTGGTATGTCGTGGGGCCTCAACTCTGGGCCTTTTCTCATGTGTTTTTTAAACAACTCTAGAAATCTCACTTCCTCCACTTCACAGGGAAGGACACAGGCTCAATGAAATAAATCAGTTTTTTCAAGGGTCACAAAAAAAGTACAAAGTCAGGAATCAGACTCAGGCCATAGTTTGAACCTTCAATTCTTTCCACTGGGTCAAACACTGTAGATCTAGGTCTACTCTACAGGGCTGGGAGTCCAAAGTAGGGATGAAGATTAGTGAGAATCCAGGGTGACCATGTACAGATTTCTAGTAGCAACAGCTGTCATGATGGCTTCTGAGCAAACTAGAGGATGGGTATGCCTTATCCAGGGCTCTTGTTCAAATGCAGATTTTGATCAAGTCAATGAAAGCCTGAAATACTGCATTTCTGGTGAGTTCCTAGATGATGCTCAGGTTGCTGACAGGCTACTTTGAACACTGTACCTTAGAATGGGGGACCCTACCTGAAAACCACATGTAAATCATCTGGTCACAATTACTGTTGCTCAAATTCCAAACCTCCTCAGAGATTGATTCAATTGGATAGAGGCCCATGCATGAGGATTTTTTAAAAAAGTTTTTTGTATCTACAGAAGACAGCTTTTTTTTTTTTGGTCACCCATGGGGCTTGAACTCTGGGCCTGGGCACTGTCCCTCAGCTCTTCAGCTCAAGGCGAGCACTCTACCACTTGAGCTACAGC
>NW_012267252.1:1666513-1679087 GCF_000151885.1 Dipodomys ordii
CTGGGCACTGTCCCTCAGCTCTTCAGCTCAAGGCGAGCACTCTACCACTTGAGCTACAGCACCACTTCTGGTTTTCTAGTGGTTTATTGGAGATAGGAGTCTCACGGTCTTTCCTGCCCGGGCTGGCTTTGAACCGCGATCCTCAGATCTCAGCCTCCTGAGTAGCTAGGATTACAGGTGTGAGCCACCAGCGCCTGGCTTAGAAGACAGCTTTTATGTGTGTATGTTTGTTTGTTTTTGGTTGGTCGTGGGGCTTGAACTCTGGGCCTGAGTGCTGTCCCTCAGCTCTTCAGCTCAAGGCGAGCACTCTACCACTTGAGCCACAGTGCCACTTCAGGTTTTCTGGTGGTAACTGGAGATAAGTCTCATGGACTTTCCTGCTCAGGCTGGCTTTAAACCACCATCCTCAGATCTCAGCCTCCTGAGTAGCTAGGCTCACAGGCGGGCTTTTGTGTTTGAATAATGGTTACCAGAGCCTGGAGAGGGAATGCTGTTGAATGGCTGTTGGGTACAGGGGTGCCACTGGATAGGAGGAATAACTTCTAATATTCAATAGTACAAAAGGACAACTTTAGCTGACAACAATCATTTGAATATTTCAAAAGAACCAGTACATAAAACTTTGGATATCCCCCAAACAAGAAATGACAAATATGTGAGATGATACACACATTACTCTTACCTGATCATTTCACATACTGAACATTTTATTGAAGTGTGACACTCCACAAAACAAATATTGTGTGTCAATATCACTACATATACAATTGCTATATATCATTTATTGAAGTGTGACACTCCACAAAACAAATATTGTGTGTCAATATCACTACATATACAATTGCTATATATCATTTAAGTTTACCATTCACTCTTAGAATTAGAGCACCCTGGGCTGGGAATGTGGCTTAGTGGTAAAGTGCTTGCCTAGCATGCATGAAGCCCTGGGTTTGATTCCCACATTAACAGTAGCACATTAACAGAAAAAAGCCAGAAGTGGCACTGTAGCTCAAATGATAGAGCGCTAGCCTTGAGCACAGAGAGGCTCAGGGACAGTGCCCAGATCCTGAGTTTAAGCCCCATGACAGGCAAAAAAAAAAAAAAAAAATTAGCGCACCCCTAAAGGTGTCAACTTCACTCTGCCTGAGTGCCCATTCTGAGCAGCTGCTTGACAATTCCTGGTAGTTACCTTTGTTCAACTGCCAGAGATGCTGCAGCAGCAGAGGCAGCGTCTCCTTGACGATGCTGGGGTGTGTGGAAACAGCTGACAAAGCTTGCAGACAGAGCAGATGCCGGGAACATTTGGTGTACCAATCCTCTCTAACTAAATTTGATTCCTCTGCAAAGGAGACAAGATTCCATGCAATAGCAAACATGAAGACCCCCCCAAACCCTTGCTGGCAAGGGCTGGGCTACAGATTAACCACACATACCTTTGTGCAGCTCCTCAGCAAGCTTGGGCACAAGGTGGCTGCTGAAGGCCCCAGGGAAGAGAGTAGCCAGGGTTCCTGATGCCTCTAGTGCTGCCACCCTGCTAAGGACATAATGAGATGAGTATTAGCTGAGCCCGGGCCTACTGTTCTCTTTCCAATATGTGTTGATACAGGAATGGGGATGCCTAGGCCACCTTGCTAAAGCAGTATGCCAGTACCTAACCACTGAGTTGGAAAGGACTTCTTAATGCCTAAGAAAAGATAGCAGTTTTACATCTTTGCAATCAGTTAGCAGGTAGAGGCAAACACAGAGCTTACTTTCTCTAAGAAAAACAAGGGTTAGAAGCACAGAGCCCTGGTCCTTGCTGCAATCACTGTTGCCAATACAGAGGCAGGAAATAATTCTCTCTACCACTGCTTTAGATCCTTACCAACTCTGGGAATCCTGCTCTAGGAAGCTCAGTCTGTACAGATGACCCACTGCCAGCTCCAAATCCACAGATGATAGGAGATCTGTTGAGAGAAGGGAACATGGACTTCACCTTTCTTCATTTGCAGCTACCATAATCCTTCCAAAAATCTCATTAGAAGTTCCAAATCAATCATCCAGTTTTGCCATGAGAACAAGGGATTGAAGTTTCTCTTCACTGAGAACAGAAAACATTATCTTCTCCCTTTCCCTTAAGATGTACCTGGCTGTGTCCCCAAGACTGTAAGTGTCCTGATGCCAACAAGTTGCAGCTGGCTGCTGGGGTCTGTTAGAGCCATGAATACCAGTGAACACAACTGGTCCTTGAAGCTACTCAGAGGCCTTTCATCTAGGGAGAGACAGAAGTTAAGTTACAAGGATATTTTTTTTTGGGGGGGTCCGGTCGTGGGGCCTGAACTGTGGGCCTGGGTGCTGTCCCTCAGCTCTTCAGCTCAAGGCTAGTGCTCTACCACTTGAGCCACAGCGCCACTTCTGGCTTTTTTCTTTTTGCTTATGTGGTGCTGAGGAATCGAACCCAGAGCCTCAGGCATGCAAGGCAAGCGCTCTACCACTGAGCCACCTTCCCAGCCCACAAGGATATTTGGGATAGATTTTTAAGACTCAAACTGTGGCCGTCTGGGAAGTACACTAGAAAACTAAATGACTGTATCCATTCTGTGTTCTCCTATGCCACAACCTCAAAGTAGCAGGACCACTGCTCTTGACCATTTCTCTGAAGCACTCTGTCTTTTATGGGCTACAGAGCTCAACAGTCCCAGGACACTTCAACTAGCAGGTAATCTCACCTTTGTCTTCATAACTCCATTTTGGCTGTACCTTCAAGAAACCGAGGATCATCTCAAGGATTGTCCGCCGCTGGTTGCTCTGTAATGTTTCAAGGAGTACTGGAGTCAAAGAGCAGTTTAAAGGATTTCAATCCTGCTACTCTGGAACTGGGGAGGATTACTGCTTTAGGTAAGAATGAGTCCAGGAAAGAATAAACGAGAACAAGCAGCAGCTAACAAGAAAATTCTAGATTAACCTGGGTCCACTAGATTCAGTATTGCTCTAAGAAAAGGAATCCATCCTAACACTCAAGGTTTCCTCACATCCCCCAAAGACTATGTTTCCTTACCTGACTGTGCTTGTGGAACTGTTCCAGTAGTAAGGGCAGTACATTGCTGGTAATGTGATCACAGGCTCGGGTAGATGCACCTGCAGCTGCCTGCAACAGCTTGGCACTTGGCCATACCAGTTTCATGTCTGGCTCACACAAATGGTGCCTGCAGTCTAGAGAGGGAGAAATCACAGACCTGGGGAATAGGCTCAGTGTTGCCTGACACCCCCTATTGGAGACTTGAGGCCTGAAAACTAGGAGTTAATCATGCCTATTATCTTCAATTTAAAGTAGAGTTGCAGCCCCCAAATCACTGAACATGTGGAGGCTACATATGAAGGGTCATTGGCCCCTGAGGGATGTTATCTCTATGGTCCCCTTCTGTTGCACCGTCCCATTACCCTGTAGAATGTTGCTAAGGAAGGAGTCAAGGAGGTCCTCAGCATCAGCTCTCAGCACAGAGCGAGACAAACAGGCAGTCAAAGAATGCAGGGCTGCCAGGCCCTCTGCCTCCACCCGCTCACTTGCCGTCTGGAACACCTGTCAGGGAGGGATCCCATAGCTACTGAGGTGAGCTTGCACCAGATGATACCCCCCTCCCCCCATCCACTGCCTAATTCTTTGGGGCGGGGGGGTTGAGAATCTTTAGGGTACAAGCAATGGAAATTAACACCTCAACTGATTGTCTTCTCTTTGGCTATCCTCACCATATTCTTAGTCCCAGTAGTATTAACACACATGCTATGCGACTAATAGGATATCAATTCTGTGTGATGGCACTTTTTCTCCTCTCTATTTAGATGATGTCAGAGGCACCATGACTCACACCCTTTGTGCAAAGGGAGGTTAGGAAGTGGGCCCTGTGCAAAGGTGACCACATGGTCTTACCAAGCTGCGGCCCCTCCTTTACCTTTCAACTCAAGTTTGTATACCCTTGCTTGCCTACAGAAAAAACCAGTCACAGTACATTGACCCTTGTAATAAATAGGGAGAACCCTGACAACTTGTGACTTATCAGCTATAAGTTTACATAAGTAACACTCACCTCTCTGCGTATAGAAGCCCAAAGGCTGGGGAGGAAGTCCTTCAGCTCTTTCTGTCCATATACAGCACAGCAAGCATTCTGCCAAGAAACCACAGGCATGAGCCGGCTACACTGCACTAAGATATGCAAGCACCTCAGCATAATGCACCTAGAAGAGGCTGCATTTCAGCAGAAAAACTGGCAAGAAGGCTTAACAATACTACCCTTGGCACATAAAAATGGGGCTAATGCTGCCCAGTGACAAAGAAACACAAAGGCTGGAGATGAAGCTCAGTGGGAGAACACTTGCCTAGCATGGTGCAGGGAGAGGAAAGAGTAGCAGCATGAAGATTCAGCCTTTCCTCAGTTGCTCACTCAGTAACTACAGAAAACTATGCAGCTAGGGACTTTAGGTCAACACAGTCCCCAGTCCTGGCATCCTTCGTTGAGGTCTATGAACTGTCCTCTGGTCAGCTAACAACCTGTTAGCTTTTAGTACTTCTAACTTGTGTAAAGGCAGTTGGATTACTCACCAGAGTCTGCAGAGAATCCAGTTTGGCACTAAGAATCTCAGAATCTACTTTCTCAATCAGAAGGGGCAGCAGGAACTGTGGGTGAGAAGGAAGAACTTAGGCCTGAGACAGGCAGTATCTGAGCTGCACCAAGGTCAACTATGTCCTTACTGCCACTAGTCCCAAGGAACAGATGCTACATCAAAGATACTATACTCAAGGAATTATGATTTAAGCTAATTTTCAAGCTGTGGCCAGAGTTCAAGTTACCTAAAAAGTGGGCCAGTTAGCAAAGCTAGGGGATTTCAAGACAGTGCTATCTAGGGATTGGTTTCATTTTTTTTGGGGGGGGGGTTGGTTGTGGGGCTTGAACTCTAGGCTTGGGTGCTGTCCCTGAGCTCTTCAGCTTAAGGCCAGCACTCTACTGCTTGAGCCACAGCACCACTTCCAGTTTTCTGGTGGTTTATGGGAGATAAGAGTAGCATGGACTTTCCTGCCTGGGCTGGCTTTGAACTGTGATCCTCAGATCTTAGCCTCCTAAGTAGCTAGGATTATAGGTGTGAGCTACTGGCACCTGGCTTGGTTTAGTATTTTAAGGGTACAAGCTGGTAGAATGTTCTACATAACTCAATATAACTGCCACACAAGATGCTTGAAGGATGGAATACCCTAAAATATACACTAGATTTTCCCCACATGTTTTAACTGTTTCATTCTCAATGTTCTTTGAAAGATGGCCAGACCTACCTCAGCAAATCGTGGTGTAGAGGCCAGCACAGCTCGAAGACTCAGAATGAGATCTTCTCTCTGGATGCCGTGGGGATCATTAGGTGGCTGGGAAGAAATACCATAGATTTGTGTAAGTTTCAGACCACCCATGGACACAGGCTTGAACCTGGCAAGCCAACAGAACAAGGCAATATTTACACTCAATGTAGAACAATAGAATGACATGGGCGCCAGCTAGGAGATATGCTTAATCTTATGTGTTCCTTGGAAATTTTAGGAATTCATTCATTAATGAGGTACTTAATATGAAATCTAGAACTCTGTGCATGGTAGGTAAGTACTCTACTACTTAGCCACATTCCCAGCCCTAGGCATTTATTTTTTTAAATCTGATCACATTTTCTATCCAATGCTATGATTTTACCATAAGCACCTGTAACTTTTAAGTGCATTGCTTTCTTCTCTCTGTGTGTGTATGTATTATTATATGTTAGTATAATAAAATGTGATTAGTTGCCAGGTGCCAGAGGATCATGCCCATCATCTTAGTTACTCAGGAAGCTGAAATCTGGGGGATCAAAATTTGAAGTCAGCCCAGGCACAAAAGTTCATAAGAGGGGCTGGGAAGGTGGCTCAGTGGTAGAGCGCTTGCCTTGCATGCCTGAGGCCCTGGGTTCGATTCCTCAGCACCACATAAGCAAAAAGAAAAAAGCCGGAAGTGGCGCTGTGGCTCAAGTAGTAGAGCGCTAGCCTTGAGCTGAAGAGCTGAGGGACAGTGCCCAGGCCCAGAGTTCAGGCCCCACAACTGGACCCCCCCCAAAAAAAAAGTTCACAAGATTCCATCTCCAATTAACCAGAAAAATGTCAGACTAGATGCATGCCTCAAAGCACTTTGTGTTCAACTGGACCCTCCATGACTAATATGGGGCCAGCATACAATAGGCAGTGAATATTTGAATGAATGAGTGAAGGTGCTACTTACAGGGGTAAAATCAATAGGAAAATAACAAGATGTCACTTCAAACAACTCTTCTACAAAGGGTCCTGTAGCAACAGAGAATGAGGTTGACTTAGACTCATTTACCTGACAAGCCTCAACTAGCTAATTCATTACCACCAAGATATACCGAGGCTGTAGTCCCTAGAGATGAGGTCATGGACGATGCGGAAAGCAACCAGAAGATTACGGGGATCCTTCTCCCCATCCATCACCTGGATGAAGCCGAATGTGAAGTCAGCTCCTAGGCCCTTTAGCTCTGGGAAGGAGAGAACAAGGTCACTACTGTCTATGGTACAGAAAGCCTAAGTCTCTTAGAAGGTTTGCATACTCTTTCTACCACTCCTCTCTGGCAGAGCAGACCTCTTATTTTTCTAAGAGAAGCACTCAGCAAACAGATGTGCAATAACATCTACATTATTACACAGGTAAGAATTTAAAAGCTTTATATACTGATGAAAGAGTGGGTCCCTGATTCCCTTTATCATCGTCTTTCAGAGGATTGCCTCTTCTATATAATCCCCAGGCTAAAATGAACCCTACAGAGAGGAAAAGGCCTCTTACCTTCTTCCCGAGTTTGCATGAAATTGGTGATGATATTGTAGACTGTGTGTCGGTCCACTTGGGGCAGGGACTTTGGGGTGGGGAGAAAGGAAAAGAGTGAAGAGTATGCTCAGAGAAAATGTCAACTGATAAAACTACTTCCTGTTTCCCAAGCTTTAAGTGAACAAAAAAAATTTTTTTTAATCAGCCTATGATAAACCTATGAGGAAGTGAAAAGAAAGGTTTTGGTTATTGACCTAGCACATCAGTGATGACTACAGCCCAGACCTGTAGCATGCCTTACTTCTCTAGGTATCAGAAGACACAGATTGGATATGCCATCCACCCCTCTCTTTAATCAATAGAAGGAATGACTGATAAACATGGTCACAAGACCATAAAAAGTTCAGAAATTATAAAGCAATATGTTTTGCCATCTAATTCTAGTTACACCCAGGAGTAGGAGAGAGGAGACTATCAACTATCCTGTTAACACTCACCTGTACATGTACCTCCTGGAAGATGGCTTTAAGTACAGAGACAGCCAGACCTGAGGGTAGGGACACATACAGGCTCTGAAGGAGAAGGGAGGATATGTGAATATTCAAGGAATTACAGAATAGTTTTCAAAACACAATCTTGCAAAGGACCTATGTAGCTGCAGAGGGAATCACAACATTCTGATTCAGAGGGAAGTGATAACAGTGAGCAACTTTCTCTAGTTGAGTGTTTCACTGTCACTCCTTCTAGTTTACCTGGATCCAAATGGTACTTTTACTCTCTAGAGTACAGAATAAAGCAGGCTGATAATAACTTAGTTCCACATTGGAGCCTCTCTACTTTTACATGTGAAACTCAACCCCAGGTACAAGGAGAACTGGATAAGGCCTCCTATGAACACAGTTACAAAATGGAAAAGAAAACTCACAAGTGCCCTCAAGCCCTGGAGAACAGATGGGATCACAAGATGATGGTCCTTTAGCCGGTTCTCATAGAACAGGATCAGGTGTACCACTGCACAAACCAGATTCAGCCATTAGTTTATACCAGGTATCTTCCCTCAGTTTGTAATGCTGTTCCAGTTTGGGACTCACAATTTTCCTCCTTTACTAAGAGATATGCTCATGCTCTCTCATTTCATTAAATCTTGAGTTGATGAGTAAAGAAAATAAAGGACCACCTCATTATTCATCCTTAATAAATCTACAGCAAAACCCATTCTCAGTCCTTAAACTGTCTTTCTATATAACTCAGATCTACTATCCTTTTCTTTTCTTTTTTTCCATTGGGGCTGATGTAAGGCCTCATGAGTTCTACCAAGGATCTGTATCTTCAGCCTTTCAAAAAGAGGGGATTTAACCCATGGTCTTGAATTTTTTCTTTTCCTTTTTGCCAGTCCTGGGGCTTGAACTCAGGGTGTGGGCACTATCCCTGAGGTTATTTGCTCAAGGCTAGCACTCTACCAACTAAGCCACAGTGTCATTTCTGATTTTTTCTGTTTATGTAATACTGAGTAATCAAACCCAGGGCTTCATACATATTAGGCTTTACCTCTAAGCCACAATCCCAGCCCTGTACTGACTTTTCTTTTTTTTTTTGGTCGGTCGTGGGGCTTGAACTCTGGGATTGGGCGCTGTCCCTCAGCTCTTCAGCTCAAAGCAAGCGCTCTACCACTTGAGCTACAGCGCCACTTCCGGTTTTCTGGTGGTTTATTGGAGATAGGAGTCTCACGGTCCCTCCTGCCCGGGCTGGCTTTGAACCGAGATCCTCAGATCTCAGCCTCCTGAGTAGCTAGGATTACAGGCGTAAGCCACCAGCGCCCGGCTGTACTGACTTTTCTTAAAGGGCCAAACACTGAGTACTACAGATTTCAGGACATGGTCTCTCTTGTTCCTTCTCAAAAATGCAGCAGAACACTAGCTATTCAACTGCAATTAGCTGGATTAATATCTAGAATTTAAAGAGCTAGAAAAATGAAATAGTAAAAGAATATCCCAATTAATTAATGGGCAAATGAATTGAACAGACAGTTCTCAAAACAAGTACAAATGGTCAATAAAAACATGAAGAAATGTTCAACATCCTTAGCTATGAAAGAAAATCAAATTAAAACATTACTGAGATTCTATCTCATTCTATTCAGAAGGGCCAGCATGAAGAAAACAAATAACCACAAATGCCAGTGAGGATTTGAGAAAAGGGAATCCTTTATACTACACTGTTGGGAGGAATAAAAACTAGTATAACTACTATGGAAGCATGGAGGTTTGGAGGAAAAAAAAAAAAAAGACCTTATGACCCTCCTATACCACTTAAGCATATAATCAAATGAGTGTAACTCAACATACAAGAGACAGCTGTAACACAATTTTTTTTTTGGGGGGCTCTGGTCATGGGGCCTGAAGTCTGGGCCTGGGCGCTGTCCCTCAGCTCTTCAGCTCAAGGCTAGCACTTTACCACTTGAGCCACAGTGCCACTTCCGGCTTTTTTCTTTTTGCTTATGTGGTGCTGAGGAATTGAACCCAGGGCCTCAGGCATGCAAGGCAAGTGTTCTACCACTGAGCCACCTTCCCAGCCTGCAACACAAATTTTTGTAGCACTATTCCAAATAGCCAATCCTAGGTGCCTAAAAATGGGTGGATGAAGAAAACTACGGTGTGTGTGTGTGTGTGTGTGTATGCAATAGATACTATTCAGTTGTAAGAATGAAATCATGTCATTTGAGGAAAATGGATAGAACTTGAGAATATGTTGGGTGAGAACTGGAGAGCCAAAACTGGAGGTATGGCTCAGGTGGTAGAATATCATACTTGAGTAAAAACATAGGTGAGAGCATAAGGATGCCCTGAGTTCAAGCCCCAGTTACCAGCACAAAAACAAAAAGAAAAACCTAGCCAGGTAGTAGGCGCTAATGCTTGTAATCCTAGCTACTCAGGAGGCTGAGATCTGAGGATCTAGGCACAAAGTCAGTGCTGGGGAAAAAAAGTCTGTGAGACTCTTATCTCCAATTAACCACCAAAAAGCAGAAAGTGGAGCTGTGGCTAAAGTGGTAGAAAGCTAGCCTTGAGTGAAAAAGCTAGGTCTTCAGTTCAAGCCTCAGTATCAGCACAAAAGAAAAACAAAATTGCTGCTAGCACACACTGAAAATATTCTAAGACTATACTTGAGATCTCTATGTTTTTATGTCTTAAATAATCTCTGCCACATATACCAGTAAGGAACAAAAGTCTTGATGAAGTAGATTATAGATACATTATGCTTTCCCTTCCTATAAAGTGGCTTGGATAGACATGGAAGGCCTTGGCTCAGAAATCTGGGGAAGATAGTCCTAGTAATGCCAGTACCTTCCTTTTCCAGGAGCAAGGGGTGACACTGGAGTAGCACCTGTGACAAAAGTTGAATTCCTCGTGCCCGAGTTCTGGGTTCTGGATTATCAAGAGAGGACCTGAGAGACAGCAGGATAACACCTATTAACCAATTGAAGCTTTGGAAAGCATAAGTATCTCGAAGTTAGTCACACTCAGTCCTCCAGGCATGGAAGCAGAGTTATGCCCTGTTAATAGACAAACCAGCTCAGGTAGATGTTCCTGAGGAAAGAGCATTACAGATTCCAGAAAGGACCAAAACCCAAAGAACTGATCTGGAACCATTAGAGGAATAAGTGATACCACAACCAACAGAAAATCTGGTTTCAAGGCACCTCGGGTTAGCACCAAATGGGTGCTTTGTTTATTCTTTCTTCCCAGTGGTATGATTGGGACATTCCTTTGAAATAAAACAGAGCTTAGTAGCTACCTACAGGGCTGCAGCTGAAGCGTCTACCAAAACAAAAAAATAGATTCATTTTTATAAATTCTTGCTAAAAAAAAAAGCTGTGTAGAGCCACTAAGAAGACACTGGGTCTAAAACACAACACAAAAAAATAACCCTAGGGGCTGGGAAGGTGGCTCAGTGGTAGAGCGCTTGCCTTGCATGCCTGAGGCCCTGGGTTCGATTCCTCAGCACCATGTGAGACTCTTATCTCCAATTAACCACCAAAAAGCAGAAAGTGGAGCTGTGGCTAAAGTGGTAGAAAGCTAGCTGAGGGACAGCGCTCAGGCCCAGAGTTCAGGCCCTACGACCGGACCCCCCCCAAAAAAAACAAAAAAAACATATTGTGGGGGGCTGGGAAGTTGGCTCAGTGGTAGAGTGCTTGCCTTGCATACATGAGGCCCTGGATTCAATTCACCAGCACCACTAACCAGAAAAAGCCAGAAGTGGCGCTGTGGCTCAAATGATAGAGTGCTAGCCTTGAGCTGAAGAGCTGAGGGACAATGCCCAGGCCCAGAATTCAGGTCCCACTACTGACAAAAAAAAAAAAAAGTAGACCAAGGCCACAGGAATGTGAGCAGAAGACCCAATGATCATGGGAGAGATGCATAACAATTCAGTATTTTAAATTTCTTCTAATATTCTTCTAATAATTTAGAAGGCAAATTATCTGTGACAGTTAATCTTTGTCAATTTAAGTGGTCTACCAAGTAGGAAGTATGAGGAAAGCAGGCCTCAGACTATAAGTACATTAAGTACATTATTTTCTCTGGTGTACAGAAGAACCCTAGATTGTAAAATATTGCTTTGTGGGGCTGGAAAAGTGGCTCAGTGACAGAGTGCTTGCCTTGCATGAATGAGGCTCTGGGTTCGATTCCTCAGCATCACATAAACAGAAAAAGCCGGAAGTGGCGCTGTGGCTCAAGTGATAGAGCGTTAGCCTTGAACTGAAGAGCTGAGGGACAGTGCCCAGGCTGAGTTCAGGCCCTACGACTAGAAAAAAAAAAACAACTATTGCTTTTCCAGTGGTTTTGCCAAAACCTTTCTTCTTCTTTCTTTTTTTTTTTTTTTTTTGGGGGGGGGTCTGGTCATGGAGCCTGAACTCTGGGCCTGGGTGCTGTCCCTCAGCTCTTCAGTTCAAGGCTAGCACTCTACCACTTGAGCCACAGTGCCACTTCCGGCTTTTTTCTTTTTGCTTATGTGGTGCTGAGGAATTGAACACAGTGCCTCAGGCATGCAAGGCAAGTGCTCTACCACTGAGCCACCTTCCCAGCACCCAAAACCTTTCTTATAAAGGGGATCTGGCACAGGGTCAGCACCTATCCACTACCAGAGGGCCCCAGGGCTTGTGAGTCAGGTTGGAGTTGACTACAATCCTAACATGGTTGGATAGGTCTATGGAAGTACATGAGGAATCCCAGCTCTAATTAAGGACAGTAGATGGCCATGCACCTCACCTTAAATCTGTGGCCCAAGTCAGGAGCTGATGATGTAGCCTACAGGTTGTATGCTCCTAAACATTACCTTAAGAAGCATCCATCATGCTACAAGAAACTTTTTCAGACAAAGCAAGTCAACAACATAGAATTAGACTAAGGTCCTGATACAGAGAGGGTTTTAGGTTATAGGAGAAATTCAGGCTTCAGAAAAACAGCAATGCATAAAAGTAACCTTTTCAGAGTACCCAGACAGGGTTAGAAGAATATACTAGAACAAGAGCTCTTACCCAAGGGCTTCCACCACTTGTAACACTGTATAGCTTCCGGATTTGACATCTACAGGAAAATAAAAAAAAATATGAGAAAATAAATTGAAACCCTCATTACAGTCTGGGCACCAGGAACTGATGCCTGTAATTCTAGCTACTCAGAAGGCAGAGATCTGAGGATTATGGTTCAAAGCCAGCCCAGGCAGGAAAGTCAGTGAAACTTTTTTTTTTT
>NW_012267252.1:1679922-1687191 GCF_000151885.1 Dipodomys ordii
CAAGTGGTAGAGTGCTAGCCTTGAGCTGAAGAGCTGAGGGACAGCGCCCAGGCCCAGAGTTCAGGCCCCACGACCGGACCCAATAAAAAAAGAAAGACAACCAACCAATTGGAAAAAAAAAAGTATTTACCAGCAATATATCAGACAAGGGCCTAATATCTATTATATATAAGGAACTCAAGAAACTAATCCCTCCCAAATCTAACAAACCCATCATTAAATGGGCTAAATAAAGAGAGGGAGCTAAAAGGGAGCCAGAGAGACTTCTCAGTAGAAGAGATGAAAATGTCAAAGAAACATGAGGAAATGTTCATCATCCCTGGCTATAAAGGAAATGCAACTAAAAACAACCCTGATATTACTTCCTTATATCAGTCAGAATAGCCCACATCCTAAATTCAGCCAATGACAAATGCTGGAGGGGATGTGGAGAAAGAGGAACGCTATTGCATTGCTGGTGGGAATGTACACTAATACAACCACTTTGGAAAGCAGTCTGGAGGTACCTTGGAAAGCTAAATATAGACCTTCCCTATGACCCAGCCATCCCACTAGGCATCTACCCTGAGCAACAGGAACCAGGATACAAGGACACATGCACCTCCATGTTCATTGCAGCACTGTTCACAGTAGCCAAGATATGGAAGCAACCCAGATACCCCACTATAAATGAATGGATCCAAAAATTGTGGTATCTATATACAATAGAATATTACACAGCCATTAGAAGAAACAAAAGAATGGCATTTGCAGGGAAATGGATGGAACTAGAACAAATAATGTTGAGCGAGGTAAGCCAAGAACAGAGCCCAACAGCATATGGTCTACCTAATATGTGGATGTTAAATCCAAAGTGCAAGGAGATATGACAAAGTAAACAGTACTCAAGAAACAAAGGACCTCCACTCAATTTGTCATATCATTTCTAAATGAGTCCATGTTGACCACACACACACACACACACACACACACACACACACACAATATGTATTATGTATGCACATCTGAGGGAAGCTAGGAGGAGGGCACAGAGTCAGAGGGAAATGGAAAAATACACAACAGAGGGGCCCATCAGCTGCACTGGACATTGATGAAAATGAACTAAGCAACTCAAGGGGAGTGAAGGGAGGGAGGGAGGGAGAGGGAAAGAGGGAACAGCTTACACTAAGCAAAAGGAAAGAAATGTACCTATCACCCAATGTGGAAGAAATAGTTGTATTATCAAAGCTCATAGAATTCACAAACATTATAGACCATGATACTGACAACTTGCCTTGAGAAGGTTAAAATGTGTTTGTGACTTTAAGTATCACTATCTCACAATACTGTGAAATTTGTGAAATTTATGTAATCACGTAATACCAATAAAATTATTTTTAAAAATCCATGAGAAATAATCAACTAAAATAATTTAAAGTGTCTGTTTGCAAAATTAATATTATGAAGTCAAAAGCCTTTATGTATACACATATAATAGTCTATAAAATGACCCAAAGGAAAAAGAGAATCAAAAAATAGGAGAGAGAAAACTACACATAAGTGCTGGCAAGGATGTAAGAAAAGAAAATCCTTGTACATTGTTGGTGGAAATGTGAATTTGGTACAGTCATGGAACAGTATGGAAGTTCCTAAAAAAATTAAAAATAGAACATATGATGCAGCTGTCCCACTTTGGGGTATATAGCCAAAGGAAATGAAATCAGGATCTGAAAAGATGTTAGTACTTGTGTTCACTGAAACAAGACCAAAGAAGCCATATACATACTAATAATCTGACAAGCAGAACAGTGTGTATAAATAATATGTATAGTATAAACCCAGTATTGTTTTTAGTGGGAAGGCCTATTTTTATTTCCATTTATTTATATCTCTGGAAGATCTAGCAGGAAACAGTAACTTACTGCCTCTAGGGAAACAGCAAACAGTTAAGGGTTCAGAGAGGTATACTTTTCCTCCTCCTCCTCCTCTTCCTCCTCCTCCTTTTGTGTGTGTGTGAGGGGGGCTTGAACTTGGAGCCTTGAGCTCTTAAGATTTTTTACTCAAACCTAAGCCACAACTCCACTACTGGCTTTTTGCTGGTTACGTGAAGATAATAATCTCAGATTTGTCTGCTTGAGCTGGCTTTAAAAACCCGGATCTTCAGAACTCAACCTCCTAAGTAACCAGGATAAGAGATGTGAGCCAACAGCACCTAGCAAACTTTTTTTTGGTGGTACTAGGGCTTGAAATCAAGACTATATATTTGGTAGACAGGCATTCTACTACTTCAAGATAAAGTCTTGTGAACATTTTCCAGCCTGGGTTGGCCTCAAACTTCAACCATTCCCTCTTAGCCTCTCAAGTTGCTAGGAGTGAGTAACTGGTGCCTAGTTTTTATCTATTTTTCTTGTTCTTGCCCTCTCTCTTTTTTCCAGACAAGGTCTTACTATGCAGCCCAGGTTGACCTTGTTTAGCTCCTTCTGTCTTCAGCCTTCTAAGTGTTATTATTACAGGTACCTTAACAGTTTTGTGTTAAGAAGTATACTGTGTGTGTGTGTGTGTGTGTGTGTGTGTGCGCGCGCGTGCGCGCGCATGTGCACAGGTGCATATACACATGCTGCTCAGGGCCTAGGTGCTGTCCTTGAGATTTTTGTGTAAGGTTAATGCTCTATACCACTTGAGCCACAGCTCCACTTCTGGCTTTTCTGGTGATTAATTGGAAATAAGAGTAATGGGCTTTTTTGTCCCTGCAAGCTTTGAACTGCAATCCTTAGACCATGGACTCCTGAGTAGTTAAGATTACAGGCATGAGCCACCAGTGCCTAGCCAAGCAATACATTGAACCTTAGTCAGGGCCTGGGTGCTGTCTCTTTTTTGGGTTTGTATGGATGTGTTTAATTTGTAAGAATTTCATAGATTTTCCTGCCCAATCTGGCTTTGAACTGCAATTCTCAGATCTTAGGTGCCTGAGTAGGTAGAATTACAGCTGTGAGCCGCTGATGACCAGCTTAGTTTATATTTTCAAGAGAGAAACAAAGAGAAAATTATTATCTTCACAAGGGGTGAGTTAACATAGATAAAGGACTTTTAGCTAATGAGGGTATGGTAATTAGGGATTTACCACCCTCAGCCTGTTCTGGGAACAAACTCCTAAACAAGCAGTTCACCTTAAGCCTGTCACAGTAACAGCTGTGAGCTGAGCTGGGCAGAGGCTCACTCTTGTACTAAAGAAATCCAACTAGACTGAGGATAGGAGAGCTCCAGTCAGGATTCATAGCTCGTGACTGGCACCAATTTAGACATCAGGCACTCTTTAGCCCTACTTGTGCCAGGATGTGGAAGCCCAGCTGCTGCCCCAGCCCCTGAGAAACAGCCAAGGGGAAAAATGAGCAGGCTGCTGGGTGGGGGAAGGGCACCAGGCAGGCTCATAGGACAAACCAACCAAGAACTCATATTGTGTCCCACATCAATTCCTTAATCACTGAACACTTTTTTCTCCCTTGGGTGCTGTGCCTAAGATGTGTATGTGTGTGTGTGTGTAAAGGTTAGTGCTCTATGACTTGAGCCACAGCTCTTCCTACTTTTTGGTGGTTAACTGAAGAGTCTCAATAGACATTCCTGCCCAGAACAGTGATCCTCAGATCTCAGCCTCCTCAGTAGCTAGGATTACAGATGTGAGCCACTGGAGCCTGGCTCCCCAACACTTTTGTGAAGAAAAATTTCTATTTCCTGGGTTACAAACTCAGAAAATAAGTTTTTAGGAGCATTGAAAAGGGTACTTTCTTGGAATCCCTTGGCTACAGTGCCAAATAAACCCATCTAACAACTAATTTCAGCAGGTAACACAGAAAACCTTAGTAATTCTACACTGAAAGCCATAGGGGACTTGTTACTGTTAATAGCCAAGAATGTCATTGAACTGAACCCTTTATTCTTTAGCAACACCATCAAAATCCTCTGGGATGCTGGCCTAGAGACTATCTTTGGAACTATCTCAAATGGCCCAACTTATTCATTCATCTTTAAGAGATGGTCTTCAATATGTAACCCATGATGGCCTTGAACTCAAAATTTTCCTGCTTTAGTCTATGACAGCATGCCTTGCTACATCTTTTTTATTAAAAAAAAAAAGAAGAAGCAAGGGTTGGGTTGTAGCTCAAAGCTAAGCATATATGGGACTCAGAGTCCTTTAGTACCAGAGGGAAAAAAAAGGTGGAAAAAAAGGTAAAATTTATACATAGTAAAATGAACACTATTTAGTGTATACTTTGGTGAAATTTATCTTAAATGTATACCTATGTAATCAATAAATCAATCACAATATGGAAAAATTTCATCTGCAGAAAATGCTCCAAAATGCTCCTCTCAGTCAATGCATGCTCCCAGAGGTTGCCTCATTTTTTTTTTAGTCCCAGTGCTGGGCTTGAACCCAGGGTCTTGCACTCTAGTTTAGCTTCAAGCTTTCAGTCAAGGCTGGCACTCTACTACTTGAGCTACAACCCCAACTTGAGCTACAACCCCCACTTGCAGCTTTTTACTAAGGTAGAGTTAGTCTCTCTCTCTGATTTGTATGCCCCAGCTGGCTTCCAACCATGATCCTCAGATCTCAGTCTCCTGAGCTAGGATTAAGGCTTGTGCCACTCGTGTCCATCTATTTCTTCTCCAGAGACAGGGTCTGGGTACTTAGCCTATGCAGGTCTTGAATATGACATATGCAGGTCTTGAACTTGACATTTTCCTCCTTGCCCAGGCGCCCAAAATGCTAGCATTATAGGAATATACAACCATACTCAGCTTTAAGTCTCCTATTTTTTTGGTATGATGAAAATATTCTTGAATTTTTACACTGTTACAGAACACTGTGAATATGCAAAAGGCCACTGATACATTCACTTAACATGATTAGAGTAGGGCATTTTACTTTTTTTTTTTTTTTAAGGACTACCAGCCTAGGGCCAGTGGCTCATGCTTATAATCCTAACTACTCAGGAGGCTGAGATCTAAGAATTGAGTTTTGAAGCCAGCCAGGGCGGAAACGTCTGTGGGGCTCTTACCTCCAATAAGCCACCAAAAAGCCTGAAATAGAGCTTTGACTTAAGTGGTAAAGTGCTGTCTTGAGCAAAAAAGCTAACTGACAGCACCCAGGCCCGGAGTTCAAGCTCCGGGATCAGCATACCTGCACACATGCGCACATACATACACATACACACACAGACTTCAATACACCCATACTCTATCCAGAATTATCTCTCTCCACACACATTATTTACTTGCTTACTAATCTCCCTTTATTCCTTATTGCTTACAACCGGATTCCTTGGTTGTCCTTCAAATTTTAGCCTACAGGGATCTAGCTGCCCCTTCATCATGCCTCCTATCACTCAGTTACATGAAATGTCAACATGTCAAATTCTTCCATACACATAAGCCAGAAAATAGAATACTTTGGTGTGGAATGCCCCTTTACAATCCTTGTCTGAGGAACAACACTCTTCCTTTAAGACCATCTCAAGTGTCAACGCCTACAAAGCCTTCCTGGAATCAGCCTCTGTTTCTTCCACATTTCTTTTTAAAAAGCCTTTCTGTGTTTTTGTTTTTATTCAGCATTTATTGAATATCCTAAATCACATACTATTGGGGCTTATGATAGAAATATAGAGAGCTTTTAAGAAGTCCCGTCTGTTGGGGCAGAAAGACTTTTAAAAAACAATCCCAGTGTTATAAGTTCAGCGTTACCATAGTGATAAAAACAGAAACTGGGTTAACAAAAGAAAGGAGAATTTCTGGGTTTATGGACCATGGGTTACTAACTTTAAGTGATTAATTCTTTTAACACTCTTAAGTTTTCCCAAATGAAAACCAGAATACCTGGAAATACTATTAATTATGCAGTTGGGACTCCTGGGATAAAAGAAGCTAATAAAGAGTTAATGTTCCCAAGAGTAGAGTCACTAGCATTAAGGAAACAGTAAGTTCCTTTCCCTTTATTGGCAGCCCTAAGTTTTCCCAAAGTGTTCAAGATTTGTCTCATAAGCTGGGCGCCAGTGGCTTACACTTGTAATCCTAGCTACTGAGGAGGCTAAGATCTTAGGATCACGGTTCAAAGCCAGCCTGGGCAGAAAAGTCCGTGAGACTCTTATCTCCAATTACCCACTAGAAAACCGGAAGTGGTGCTGTGGCTCAAGTGGTAGAGCACTGGCCTTGAGCTGAAGAGCACAGGGATAAGCACCCAAGCCCAGAGTTAAAGCCCCATGACCAACAACCCCCCCAAAAAAACCAAACAAACAAGATTTGTCTCATAGAAATGGACTTATGTACTAGTATTTCCTAATTCCCCACACTTTCTTTCCTCAGCAGGGTGGTAGTTCAAGAGGAGCACAGAGAAGTAATCAAAGGAATTTTTATGTAGTCACACTGAGAAGGCACAATTGGATCTCTGTCTCGTGAAGCTGCAGCCTCTTGAGAATCTGGAGTGGCCAAAGCCTAAGGAGTGATGGCAAGGGCTGGGGTGGTGTGGACAGATGGGAGGAATCTCTCAAGCCTAGGTTCCAATCAGGCTCTCAAATGCCCTTTCTGCTGCCACACACATTTCTTCAACCTATAGTTTATTTTAATTCCTTTCCCCCACCCAGGGATGGTCAAAGCTGGCTAATAATACTCTACCACTTGAGCCATAGATCCACTTCCAGCTTTCTGGTGATTAATTGGAGGTAAGACTTTCTGGTCCAGGCTGGCTTCGAACCATGATCCTCAGATCTCAGCCTCCTGAATAGCTAGGATTACTATTGTGGGCCACCAGCACCTGCCTAGTTTACTCATCTTTTTTTTTGTTGTTGTTGTTGGTCACTGGGCCTGAAGTCTGGGCCTAGGCACTGTCCCTCAACTCTTCAGCTCAAGGCTAGTGACCTACCACTTGAGCCAATTATGGCTCAAGGCCATTTCTGGCCTTTTCTGCTTATGTGGTATGGAGGAATCGAACCCAGGGCCTCATGCAAGCAAGGGAAGCACTCTTCCACTGAGCCACCTTCCCAGCCCAAGTTTACTCATCTTTAATAATTTTTTTTTTCATTTCAAGAATAGTGGTCTCCTCCCTTACGACCCAGTCATACCACTACTAGGCATCTACCCTGAACAACAGGAACCAATATACAAGGACACGTGCACCTCCATGTTTATTGCAGCACTGTTCGCAATAGCTAGGATATGGAAACAACCCAGATGCCCCACCACAGATGAATGGATCCAAAAATTGTGGTATCTATACACAATGGAATATTATGCAGCCATTAG
>NW_012267252.1:1688056-1700893 GCF_000151885.1 Dipodomys ordii
CAGCTCTTCAGCTCAAGGCGAGAGCTCTACCACTTGAGCTACAGCGCCACTTCCGGTTTTCTGGTAGTTTATTGGAGATAGGAGTCTCACAGTCTTTCCTGCCCTGGCTGGCTTTGAACCGCGATCCTCAGATCTCAGCCTCCTGAGTAGCTAGGATTTACAGGCGTGAGCCACCAGCACTCGGCTCCCCTGAGCTTTTTTGCTCAAAGCTAGTGCTCTTCCACTTTCAGCCAGTGTCACTTCAATTTTCTGAGGGTTAATTGGAGATAAGAGTCTCACTCACTTTGCTGCCAGATCTCAGCCTCCAGAGTAGCTCAGATTATAGGCATCAGCAGCACCTGGCCAAAGTACTTATCTTTAATCAGCTTCAGGCTCAAAACCTTGGAAATTATATTGGGGAGTCCTCCCTTTAAGGAAAGACTCCCTTTAAGGAGGACTCTAACCTAACCTCAAATCCCTAGATTCTTCCTTTAACATCTCTAATTCCAAATGCATAAGCAATTTTTATTATGTATCTATTTAACATTAGTTCCAGGAGACACTACAGTGGTAGAAAGGAGTGTGTAGGATGTGGAGATATATACAAACATTGCTACTAAACAAGTCTAATAAGTACATGAATGGTTGAGAAATATTACCAAGATTGCAAAATCGTATGTTATCTGGTTGGGATAATCAGGAATTTCTGGGGATGGAGAATGGTATCCAATCTGAGCCTTACCATGGAGATCTAACCTGGATAGAGCTAACTGGGAAGGAAAACATTCAGGGAACTGGGAACTAAAGATCCGGAAGGGTAAGAAAAGAGCTGGGGCCAGGTAGTCTTTGAACACTTGCCTGAAAGGCATTAACTTATAATGATGGGTAGGTCCATACATCAGTCTGTCCCTCCCTCTTTTTTCTTGTGTATTGGGATCTGAACTCAGGGCTTCACAGTCTCACGTGGCTTTCTCTGCTTACAACCAATGCTCTGCCACTTGAGTCATGCCTCTAGCTCAGGTTACTCTCTATTGTTTGCACCTTCCTTAGAGCTGACACCTACTTTGATCAGGAAACCTCAAGTGCAAAACAAATTTAGGTTGGGCGCCAGTGGCTCATGCCTGTAATCCTAAATAATCAAGAGGCTGATATCTAAGGATCACGGTTTCAAAGCCAGTCTGGGCTGGAAAGTCGGTGATTCTTATCTCCAATTAATCACCAGAAAGCTGGAAGTGGTGCTATGGCTCAAGTTGTAGAGCACTTGCCTTGAGCTGAAGAGCTCAGAGATAGCTCCCAGGCCCAGAATTCAAGCCCCAAGACCGACCAAAACAGAAAAAAAAATAGTGGCAGATACCTTTGTGTTCAGTGTTCCTTCTGCATCTAGACTGCAATTAGGAAAGGTGGACTCCATAGGTACTAATGAAGATTGCTTAAGCTTGAGGATTATTCTGGAGATATTTCAAACCTGACAATCTTCTACAATCCTACCTGATTTAAGACTGAGAATACTAATTTAGTCCTTTCTAAATCTGCATTCAGATTATGGCTTCTTTGCTCAAGGATTTACGACTACTATCACCTACAATAGGTCATTCAAATCCTTTTGCCTGAAATCCAAGTTATGAAAAATAAACTTCTGCTGGGTACCAGTGGCTCATGCCTGTAATCCTAGCTACTCAGGAGGCTGAGATCTGAGGACTGCTATTAAGACTCTTATCTCCAATAAACTACTCAGAAAAAGCCAGAAGTGGCACTGTGGCTCAACTGGTAATGTGTTTGCCTTGAGCAAAAGAAGTTTAGGGACAGAGCCCAGGCCCAGAATTCAAGTTCCAGGACTGGCCAAAAGAAAAAAAGAAAGAGAAATCAAATTCCACCAAACCCCTTTTAACCTTTTTTTTTTTTTGGTAGGTCATGGGGCTTGAACTCTGGGCCTGGGTGCTTCAGCTCAAGGCAAGTGGGCCTGTGCGCTTCAGCTCAAGGCAAGAACTCTACCACTTGTGCCACAACGCCACTTCCGGTTTTCTGGTGGTTAATTGGAGATAAGAATCTCATGGACTTTCCTGCCCAGGCTGGCTTAGAACCATGATCCTTAGGTCTCAGCCTCCTGAGAAACTAGGATTGTAGGCGTGAGCCACAGGTGAGTGGCCCTTATCTATTGTAACTGTTACTATTCCTCTGAATCAAACTTTTTCTAAAGGAGCTAAATTATAACAGCACTAGTGTCTCAGTCTTCACTGAGTTTAAACTTAAACTAGACAATATTGCGTTTTTCAGGCAAATATAAGAATTCTGCAGCCTTTGAGTGGTCTTCTCAAAAAGTATTTCTGAATCCAAAATTGTTTTCAGAATATATAAATGTAAAAGAATAGTTAAATAACACTGATAAAGCAGCATTCTTTGTTAGTAGGAGTGCAATGGTAGATGTATGCATATGTAAAAAAAAACAACCCAAACAACCCAGAAAATATTCTGTATAAATAGACTAACTCTTAGATATAAAGTTTACACCAAAATAAACTCTGGTTTAAATTTAAATATCACTGTGCTGATACCTGTGGTTTAACTGAATGGATGGCAAGTTACAAGAAAATTTTCTAGTAAAACACTACAGGAAATGAAAATAACACACTGTACTCACTGTTTAAGTTCTGATCACACACTATACTTGGTAAAGTTGTAGATGTTAGGCTTAGTGGCAAACCAAACTTATTTCCCCCCAAGTTTCACACTGTAACCAAGGCTGGCTCAGAACTCCTATCAAACACTAAATCTTCATTCCTCCAACTATCAACTTCAGGATTGTAAGCATGTGCCATAATACTAGGCCAGCAGCAGGCATATTTGCTCTTTGATGGTTCTAAATGATCACACATTACTTCATAGAGCATGCTTGTTTCTCTCACCACGACATAAGTTCTTGGTGGCCACATATCTAATTTAGTTTGTATTTATATTCCTATTTGCTTTCCATGTTTGATGAAAAGTTTTCAATAAGGATGGAATGACTGAATCAAAGTAAAATGATGGAAAGGCCCAGAGTACTACATTTCTAGCAGATTCACTTCATTTCTCACATGAGTTGATATGTTCAATTTCCAGGAAACATTTTACTTATCCCCAACCACGCAAAACTCCCAAATGTGAACAACAAAAAACACTTCTCACCTATACCCATTTTCTACTCTATTATTTAATATATATTATACATATTTATTTAAAACTGACTCTGAAGGCTTCCTAACATTCAGTAACTTTCTCAGATCTTTCCCCCCCTAAAATAGCTAATTCAGAATCCCAAGGAAGCTTAAAACTTGTTTTGCTCAGAATTAGTCTAAGAGACTAATAATGGGTAAAATTAGCAAAGAACACGTGGTGGGGAGATAAGTCCTCAAAACAGTAGTAAAGCAAATTTATCAACTCTAAGAAAGCAGAAGACGAAATCTTCGGGGGTCGGACCCAGACTTCTCAAATTCTCTCTCTTCCTGGCTCCACCTCTCCATACAGCCTATGAGAGAGCAGGGCCACAGGCCACTCCCAGGATGCCACGCGACGGGAGCGGATGCCTGCAAACACGCATCTCCCCACGTCAACATCCCACCAACAACGCGGGTCTCCCGGCGTGAGCTTTTGGCTAGGACCGGAACACCTGAGTCCGCATTCCAGCCCCCGCTTCCTTCCGCCCGGTCTGCAGCCTTACGCAAGTCGCCTGCCCTCGTTGGGCCTGTTTCCTCGTCTGTGAAAAGTAATGATTCTCTTATCGACCATGGGGAGATGAGGAGCGTAAAGCAGCCCTGAAGAGATGCCAGAGGCTTTCCAACTTACTTATGGCTTTTAAGCTCGCGGGGCTCACCAAACATCCCAGAAAAAAATCTCTCAGTCACCTCCGCTTCTCCCTTCCCGCCCCACGTTAGTTCTCAGGCCGCTCCCTCCGGGCCGTCTCCCTGCAGGAGCCTTGCGGCGCTGCCTGCCGTACCTGCAGCCACCTGGCCAGCGGGACCCTCCTGCTGACCCATGACGAAGTCTTGTACGAGGCCCCACAGGGCTCCAGTAGGTGCCGCCGCCTCCAGAGCGGCGGCGGCAGCCATGACGCTAGCCAAAGAACGTGGGTGGGGAAGTGGGAGGGGCGGGAGACAGGCCCCTACGCGCACGCGTCTTCGGGGCCAATCGTTGAGCGAAGTTTTCGGGGGCGGGACCCTACCGGGTCACGTGCCTGCCGGCTCCCAGCCAGGCAGTTCCAGGAGGGACGGGTCGGCTCCTCCCTGAGGGGCGGGGTCTGGGGCGCGGGGAGGGGAGGTGGCTGCCGGGCACGCAGTCGGGGGCCGTTGAGGGCGCAAAATTCCTGGCGGGGCTCCCCGGGGGACCGGCGGCAGGGCGGGCACCTGGCTGGGTGGGGCTGAGGGGCGGTACGCATCCCATGGAAAGCCAATGAGAAAACCAGGCCTGGCTCGAGGGGCGTTGCAGTCGGTCACATGCGCACCTGGGGCGGGTGGTGGCGGCGCGGCGGGCGCCGCGAGCCGGCGGAAGGGAACGGGGCCGGGCTGGGGCGGGGTTAGGCAGGTGAGTGACAGGCTCTAGGGGGACGGCCCCAGCTGGGAGCCCCGAGAGAGCCCGGAGTAGCTGCGGCGGTTCCCGCCCCCCTCCCTCCGCCCCTCCGGTGGGACTGGTCTTTGGCCGGACACGGTCGTGGGCCCCCCTGGCCCGGCCACCTGGGATTGTGCTGGGAGCCGGCCACCTCCCTCTCTCCTAGCCCGCAAAGTTTGTGGCGAAGCCGTCGCCGGGCAGAGAGCGCCCCAAGGGAGATCTGGGAGCGCCTGATGCCGGGCGGCTGGAGCCGTTGACCAGGGCGCCGCCGTCCAGGACGGGAGTGCAGAGCAGCCGGCTGCCCGCCGCCTCCGGTGCATGGGGACCAACTGAGGAGCCAGCATGGGCAACTGCGTGGGGAGACAGCGTCGGGACAGGCCAGCCGCCCCGGGACACCCCCGCAAACGAGCAGGTAACTCAGGAAGGGGGCAAGGCCACGATGCCCGACCCGTTTTCCCCTGCTTGCCCGAGCCTTGGGCTTCCCGAGCGACCTCCCCGCGGCTCCTGGCGTCTGGGCTGCCCCGGTGGCTACTCGGAGGCAGGCGGGTCCCTCCCCAGCGCCCGGTGGCCGGGAGAGCGAGTTGGGCCAACTAAGAAGCGCCGACCCGACTGCGAGACCAACTCGCTCCAACTGGGAAGCTCCTGGTGAGGGCGGGGGCAGGAAATGTTTGCCGACCGCAGCGGGGCCAGCGGTGGGGCGGGGGGGGGCGGGGGGGGGAGCCCGAGGGCGCTGCTGGCCTGGCATTCCGGGCTGGGGTCGGACGCCGGTCGGTCTGGGCGGCTTGCGTCCCCCGAACTCGAAGCGAGATGGACGAGCACAGTCGCTCTTTCCAAAGACAGACTGTCATGATCGGGCTGCAGTTCATGCCTGCTGGAATCCGACTTGCAAAAGCAGCGCAGGACGCTGGGAAAGAAATCTTTATTTTCAACCCGCGGGGCTTCTTAGAGCCTTCTGGAGTCTAGGAAAGGTGGAGTGAAAGTCGCCCTCGGGTTTGTTATGATCCTTCCCAGCCCTAGGAATGAGATCCGCCCGCTGGTGATCTGGATTTGGTGGGATTTCTCCCAGCCTTGGAAATGAGATCTGCTCCCCGGTGATCCGCGAGGCCCCTGAAGTGCCGGCTCGCTTTCTTGGTGTACCCCTCCTATCCTGGCGTTTCGCCCCTGCGAGAGGTCTGGCGGTCATTTCACTGAGCCTTGTAGTTACTTCCTTCTCTGAGGGTGTCGCAAGGACCTTCTGAGAATTATAAAATAGATTTTAGAGCTAAAACTTGTCTGAATTCCAGATAGACCTAGTTCCTCCTCTGTATGTAAAAACTCAGATCCAGAGAAGTTGTGCAACTTGATCAAAGTCACACAGTTGGTTAGTAGTATAACTAGGGCAAGAACCCAATCTCATCTTCCATCCTGTTGATACATATCCCATTATGTAAGAGGAGCCACAGGCAGAGTTGTTAATGAAGTGGAAACTCTAGTTGGAGTTTCCTGCCTGCTTTGACACTGAAGGTGTGTTGCTTTGGGTGGGGGAAACATCAGGGGAAACAGGGAAGGAAGAATATCTGTGTAGCAGAGGGGATGATTTGTACTTCCAGAAATATGTTTTCATAGAAGAATGTGGTAAAACTAAAATTCTCTCATCTGAGTGCAACCCTGGCCATTATTCTGACTGAGGAAAGTTGACCATCCAACCCAAGAGCTTTCTTTCTTTTTTTTTTTTGGGCCTGGGCGCTGTCCCTCAGCTCTTCAGCTCAAGGCTAGCGCTCTACCACTTGAGCCACAGCACCACTTGCGGCTTTTTTCTTTTTGCTTATGTGGTGCTGAGGAATCGAACCCAGGGCCTCAGGCATGCAAGGCAAGCGCTCTACCACTTAGCCACCTTCCCACCCCCCCCAAGAGCTTTCTTCATTCCTCTTACTTATTCAACAAATGTTTCTTTTCTTTCTTTTTTTTGGGGGGGGGTCCGGTCATGGGACCTGAACTCTGGGCCTGGGCGCTGTCCCTCAGCTCTTCAGCTCAAGGCTAGCTCTCTAACACTTGAGCCACAGTGCCACTTCCAGCTTTTTTCTTTTTGCTTATGTGGTGCTAAGGAATCGAACCCAGGGCCTCAGGCATGCAAGGCAAGCGCTCTACCACTGAGCTACTTTCCCAGCCCTCCCTCACCTTTCTTGAAGTGAACTACTTGCTGCATCTTCCTATCCACTCCAAGCAGAAGTGATAGTTTCTTTTGAGAAATCCTGCAGCTACATTACCTATGCCAATTACTTAACAATGATCCACTCCATATTATTAGTCATGTCTTTGACGTTCACAGTCTTCTATCAGCAAGAACACTGCAAGCTTGGAGACCTGAGTTTTGTATTTTCCTTGTGTGATAGTTGGTCTTGTCTCTCACTTATATAGATATGCACAAAACACTTAGTACAATAACTTACACAGAGGAAGCACTCAATAATTGTTTATTTTAGAAGCTGTCCTGCCACCTGAATTTTTATGTAAACGTTTTAATGAAATACACATCTGCTTAAAAAAAAAACCTACTTGTGAAGCATTGCTTTAATTCTGTAAGTACTACTATGATTAGCATTATTCATAAAGTCAAAAGCCAAGGGGACTCAGTAGGATGACAGATTTGGTACAAGGAAAGGAATCCTTCTTAACTTCACAGCATGCACCTGGCATTCCTGTAACATGTGCAACTTACCCTTTAACAAGGACACAGTTTCATGTTTTAAGACTAATGCCTAGTGCTGGATGGGGTGGCTTAGTGGTAGAGCACTTGCTTGGCATGTATAAGGCCCCATATTTGATCCCCAGTATTTGTGGGGTGGGGAAACAGTGCCTGAAACCCCCAGCTCCCTCAGTAGCCCTTACCTTTCCTTTCTTACTGATGTGACGTATTGGGAAGAAACCCTCAACAGAGAGAGAAAGCCAGAATTCTATTACAAGGCTTCTGCTCAGTGATCCTGGGCATGTTAACAAGTCTCTCTGGGCTATTCTTCCATTGTATCAGAAGGGGAGGAGGTTTTACAAGTCCATTAGAGCTGTTTGTCTTCTCCCTAAAAGTGAATGTTCACAACTAGAGTTATTGATGTGAAATCTATGCCTTGTAATGATAACCTTAATTTTCTCTTTACAGGTGAAGGAATGACTCAGTGCCTTTGGTCAGAGATTCTTACAGTAGGTTGAAGTATTAGGCAGTCTTTTTTCCTTGTCAATCAATCCTTGTGATTGCTACTCTTTTTTTTGGTCGGTTGTGGGTCCTGAACTCTGGGCCTGGGCTCAGCTCAGTGGTAGGCTAGCCACAGCTCCACTTCTGGCTTTTTCTGCTTATGTTGTGGTGCTGAGGAATCAAACCCAGGGTACTCTACTACTGAGCCATCTTCCCAGCCCTCTTTTTTTTTTTAATTTTATTTTATTGTAAAGATGCTGTACAGAGGGGTTACAATAACATGAGTTAGGTGTAAGGTAATGAGTACATTTCTTGTGGAGCATTGTTACCCCCTCCTTTGTTTTTCTCCTACTATCCCTTCCCTCCCCCTGATTGATACTCTTTTTTTTGGGGGGGTCCGGTTGTGGGGCCTGAACTCTGGGCCTGGGCACTGTCCCTCAGCTCTTCAGCTCAAGGCTAGTGCTCTACCACTTGAGCCACAGCGCCACTTCCGGCTTTTTTTTCTTTTTGCTTATGTGGTGCTAGGGAATCAAACCCAGGGCCTCAGGCATGCAAGGCAAGTACTCTACCACTGAGCCGCCTTCCCAGCCCCATTGCTACTCTTTTGTTGTTGTTGTTGTTGTTGCGTTGTTATTGTTACAGGTACTGAAGTTTGAACTTAGACCCTTGAACTTGCTTGGCTAGCTTGCTCTGCTGGTACTCTGCCACTTGAGTCATGCCTCCAGCCCAACTTTTTGCTGTTTATTTTAGAGATATAGTCTTGGGGACTTTCTGCCTGGGCCTTGAACTGCCATCTATCTGAATCTCAGCCTTCTGAGTGCTAAGATTATAGGTGTGAGCCATTGACACCAGGCTTGTTACTCTTTTTATTATTAGTAGTAGTAGTAGTATTTATTAGAAAAGCAGTGTGTGCAGGAGTTACTGTTTCATAAGTCAGATAATGAATACATTTCTTTTTGGACAATGTTACCCCTTCCTTGCTCTCTTCCTCCCTTCCCTCCTATCCCCATCCACAAGTTACAAAATTCATTTTCAACATAGTATCTACTGAGTACCATTGCTGGATTGGTTCCTCCATCTTTTGCTATTTCTTATTCTCTGAATGCATTCTCAGTAGGCTGAGGACTCTCTTAACCCGGTCCTGGATGCCCTTGAATGTTTCTGAGAATACTTGGGCATCTACTCCTTTGGAGAGGCTTCAGCCACCTCATCAATCTAACCCAGGTAGTTCCCCTAGGAACTGTGTAAAACAGTCCAGGCTTTTCCTCAGACATTGCAAGAGAGAAATAGAGATGGTAGAACAGGCAAGACTCTTACCCAGCTCCACCCTTTGAGAATGTGGCAGGGCTGAAAACCAAATATCTGCCTCTGTGATGTGTCAGGCATATCCATTTGTTTTTGGAATCTCAAGCTCAGGATGGACAGACTCAGCTCCCTGTTTGGGGGTGGCTGGGCTTGGTACTATGTTTGTAGGGAGTCTGCTTCTTGTGTGGGCAGTGTGGCTATTCTTGAAGGAGTAACTGGGCAACTTCTCCATTTGCTCAGTAAATATGTACTGAATGCTGGGCATCTTGCTGGCTGTGAGTAGACCTCGTTCTTGGCCACATGGAGCTTACAGTCTTAGGGTGGAGGCAGACAAATACAAATTACATGTGATCATTTGTGTAAATGCTGTATGAGTACACACACAGTTACATATTGTATATATTGGCGACTCCCACATTTATAATCTTAGTGCATCCTCTCCAACTTCAGCTTTGTAGCTTTTGCTGTCGGCTTAACACATTTGATGTCCAAAAGGCTTTCCAGTTTTACATGTCTAAGCCAGAAGGACCCCAGTCTATCTCTGCTGTTCCTCAAGTAGTTTTCTTAGTTAACAGTAATTTTATTCTTTAGCTGCCCAGGCCCCCAAAACTCTGGAATCATTCCTGGCCCCTCCTTTTCTCTCAAATCCTATATCTCTTTAATCTCTTTAATGAATAAATCTTGTTGGCATTGTCTGCAGTGTATCCTGAACCTGACTCTCTGTCTCCACTTTCACCCTAGCTAAGCTACCGTCAGCCTCTTTACTGACCTTCCTATTTCCTCCCTTGTCTCCAAACAGACTATTTCCATCACAGCAGCCAGAGCAGTGCTATAAACTGTAAGTCAGATTTTGTTACTACTTTGCTCAGCCTTCTTGTTACTCCACATCTCATTCACAGTTCTGTGTTGGTCTACAAGGCATGATATGAGTTTTACCTGTTTGCTTTCTTTCTCTCTTTCTTTCTTTCTTTCTTTCTTTCTTTTGCTGTAGATTTTTTTTTATTTTATTGTTAAGATGTTGTACATAGGGGTTACAGTTACATGAGTAAGGCAATGAGTACATTACTTGTCGATCATTGTTACCCTTCCCTTCCTTGTTGTCGTTTCCCGCCCCTCCCCGCGGACCCCCCCTCCCCGTTTGCTTTTCTTAAGCCATTTCTGCTCTTTTTTCTTGTTGTTCAACCCCTAGTGCCTGAATGTGTCTCTCTCCTCAGACAAGGCATTTATTTAAGGAGTCAAATTCATCCTCGTTGGCCATTCTATTTAAAATTGATCTTTCTACTGGCCACTCTCACATTGTATATCTCCCTTGTTTTGTTTTTCTCCATAGTTTGCATTATTAGCTGACATTGTTGGTCTCCCTCTTACTCTGTGTGGCCAGAAATTTGGTCTTTGATATTTGGTCTTTGAAATTTGGTCTGACATATGGTAGGTGCCTATTAAGTATTTTTTTTTTGGGGGGGTCCGGTCGTGGGGCCTGAACTCTGGGCCTGGGCGCTGTCCCTCAGCTCTTCAGCTCAAGGCTAGCGCTCTACCACTTGAGCCACAGTGCTACTTCCGGCTTTTTTCTTTTTGCTTATGTGGTGCTGAGGAATTGAACCCAGGGCCTCAGGCATGCAAGGCAAGCACTCTACCACTGAGCCACCTTTCCAGCCCCTATTAAGTATTTTTTGGTTGAAATTAGCTCATATAAACAGATCTGGTATGGCCTATAGAAGAGCAAGAATGGTCAGGCATCAGTAGCTCACACCTGTTATCCTACCTATCTGGAAGGTCTTGGCTCAGAGCCAACCTGGGCAGAAAAGTCTGAAAGATCTTATCTCCAAATAACCAGAAAAAACTGAGTTGGAACGACATCATAATATTGCAGACTGTAACATACAACAATGTGGTTGTGTAAATTATTTCTCCTCTTGGAGATTTGTTTTAAAACCTAAAAAGGAGGATGATGGAACATTTGAAATACAAATTTCAAGCTGGGTTCTGGTGGCTCATGCCTGTAATCCTAGCTACTCAGGAGGCTGAGATCTGAGGATCATGGTTCAAAGCCAGCCCAGGCAGGAAAGTCCGTGAGACTCTTATCTCCAGTTAACCACTAGGAAACCGGAAGTGGTGCTGTGGCTCAAGCAGTAGGGTAGAGCGCTCGCCTTGAGCTGAAGAGCACAGGGATAGCACCAAGCCCAGAGTTAAAGCCCCACAACCGACAAAAAAAAAAAAAGAAATACAAATTTCAAGATAAACTGTCAGGTAGAAACAAATAACAACAAAAAAGCTGAGTTAAAGGTGTAGTTCAAGTGATAAAGCACTGATCTAGCAAGCAAGTTAAGTAACTAAGAGGCTGAGTCCAAACTTTAATACTACCAAAAAATGAAGGCAGTTCATCTCCAATCTTAGGAGATCCATTAGCCTATCTGTATTAAGACAGAAATCTTGAAAAAGGGTTAATGTACAACCTCATCTTGGACTAGCATCTCTCATACTCCAGCGTGGGTAAGGTCTTTAGTACCTGGGATATGATGCTCTTGGTTTGGGAGACTTTTACTGGGAGATAACAGGACTGAAGTATTAAGGCTTAGAGTGAAGTCCTCAATTCAGGTTGTTTATTTGCCAATCCTGGGGCTTGAACTCAGGGCCTGGGCATTGTCCGTGAACTGCTTTTGCTTAAGGCTGGAATCTGACCCACAGTGCCATTTCTGGCCTTTTCTGTTTATGTAATAGTGAGAAGTAGAACCCAAGGCTTCAGACGTGCTAGGCAAAGAGTCTACCACTAAGCCACATTCCCAGCCCCAATTCTGGTTCTAACCAGGCAGTGGCACTTTTGTCATTTCATGTGCATGTTTGTATATATAAATGAATGTCTCTCCCAGACACATGTAGTGTTTATAAGCCGTAACTTAGGGCAAGGATGAGGTGGTCTAATAGAACATGAAGCAAGAGGGGCTGGGAAGGTGGCTCAGTGGTAGAGTGCTTGCCTTGCATGCATGAGGCCCTGGGTTCGATTCCTTAGCACCACATAAGTAGAAAAAGCTGGAAGTGGTGCTGTGGCTCAAGTAGTAGGGCACTGGCTTTGAGCTGAAGAGCTGAGGGACAGCACCCAGGCCCAGAGTTCAGGTCCCATGACCAGCAAAAAAAAAAAAAAAGAACATGAAGCAAGAAGTCAATCATCTGGTTTCAGGTGTGTATACTATTGAGTTGCTAGAGAATTTTTAGAATCACAGAGTTTTAGAGCTGAAAATGAGCCTAAAAGATTTCCTTAGCCTTGTTTTTCTTATCCAGCTAGTAAAAAGAGAACAAAGTTAAATGTGTCCTCTGTCTAGTTCATGGAAATATGGTGCAACCTGTATAAAAACCACATAAGCTCCTTTAGGTTTTGATTATGTTAAGGTCAAGCAGTAGAAAGGTGGTCAAGTCAAATATACTAAAAAAAGAAAAGTTCTAGATTCTGTCATTTAGTGCGTGCGTGCGTGCGTGTGTGCGTGTGTCTGTCTGTGAGCGCACGCATGCGCGCACATGCTGATCCCAGGGCTTGAATTCAGAGTCTAGGCATTGTTCCTGAACTTTTGTACTCAAAGCTAGTGCTCTACCACTTGAGCCACAGTTTAACTTCTGACTTTTGGTGGTTGATTGGAGATAAGAGTCTCATGGACTCATGGACTTTCCTGCCCATGCTGGCTTTGAATCGCGATCCTCAGGTCTCAGCTTTCTGAGTAGCTAGGATTACAGGCTCATTCCTTCTTTCCTGTGCCCCTTCCTTCCTTCCTTCCTTCCTTCCTTCCTTCCTTCCTTCCTTCCTTCCTTCCTTCCTT